>NC_091288.1:126801488-127121260 GCF_032444005.1 Ranitomeya imitator | reverse complement strand
GTATAGAGTGTAGAGTGTAGGGTATAGAGTGTAGGGTATAGAGTGTAGGGTATTGAGTGTAGGGTATAGAGTGTAGAGTGTAGGGTATAGAGTCTATGGTATAGAGTGTAGGGTATAGAGTATAGAGTGTAGGGTATAGAGTGTAGAGTGTAGCGTATAGAGTGTAGGGTATAGAGTGTAGGGTATAGTGTGTATGGTATAGAGTTTAGGGTATAGAGTGTATGGTATAGAGCGTAGGGTATCGAGTGTAGAGTGTAGGGTATAGAGTGTAGGGTATAGAGTGTAGATTGTAGGGTATAGAGTGTAGGGTATATAGTGTAGAGTGTATGGTATAGAGTGTAGGGTATAGAGTGTGTGGTATAGAGTGTATGGTATAGCGTGTAGGGTATGGAGTGTAAGGTATAGAGTGTAGGGTATAGTGTGTAGGGTATAGAGTGTAGGGTATAGAGTGTAGGGTATAGCGTGTAGGGTATAGAGTGTAGGTTATAAAGTGTAGGGTATAGAGTGTAGGGTATAAAGTGTAGAGTGTAGGGTATAGAGTGTATGGTATAGAGTGTAGAGTGTAGGGTATAGAGTGTATGGTATATATTGTAGGGTGTAGAATGTATGTTATAGAGTGTAGGGTATAGAGTGTATGGTATAGAGATTAGAGTGTAGGGTATAGAGTGTAGGGTATAGAGTGTATGGTATAGAGTCTAGGGTATAGAGTGTAGAGTGTAGGGTATAGAGTGTATGGTATAGAGTGTAGGGTATAGAGTGTAGGGTATAGAGTGTAGGGTGTAGAGTGTATGGTATAGAGTGTAGGGTATAGAGTGTAGGGTATAGAGTGTAGGGTATAGAGTGTAGAGTGTAGAGTATAGAGTGTAGAGTTTAGGGTATAGAGTGTAGAGTGTAGGGTATAGAGTGTAGGGTATAGAGTGTAGGGTATTGAGTGTAGGGTATAGAGTGTAGAGTGTAGGGTATAGAGAATATGGTATAGAGTGTAGGGTATAGAGTATAGAGTGTAGGGTATAGAGTGTAGAGTGTAGCGTATAGAGTGTAGGGTATAGAGTGTAGGGTATAGTGTGTATGGTATAGAGTTTAGGGTATAGAGTGTATGGTATAGAGCGTAGGGTATCGAGTGTAGAGTGTAGGGTATAGAGTGTAGGGTATAGAGTGTAGATTGTAGGGTATAGAGTGTAGGGTATATAGTGTAGAGTGTATGGTATAGAGTGTAGGGTATAGAGTGTGTGGTATAGAGTGTATGGTATAGCGTGTAGGGTATGGAGTGTAAGGTATAGAGTGTAGAGTGTAGGGTATAGTGTGTAGGGTATAGAGTGTAGGGTATAGATTGTAGGGTATAGAGTGTAGGGTATATAGTGTAGAGTGTATGGTATAGAGTGTAGGGTATAGAGTGTGTGGTATAGAGTGTATGGTATAGCGTGTAGGGTATGGAGTGTAAGGTATAGAGTGTAGAGTGTAGGGTATAGTGTGTAGGGTATAGAGTGTAGGGTATAGAGTGTAGGGTATAGCGTGTAGGGTATAGAGTGTAGGTTATAAAGTGTAGGGTATAGAGTGTAGGGTATAAAGTGTAGAGTGTAGAGTATAGAGTGTATGGTATAGAGTGTAGAGTGTAGGGTATAGAGTGTATGGTATATATTGTAGGGTGTAGAATGTATGTTATAGAGTGTAGGGTATAGAGTGTATGGTATAGAGATTAGAGTGTAGGGTATAGAGTGTAGGGTATAGAGTGTATGGTATAGAGTCTAGGGTATAGAGTTTAGAGTGTAGGGTATAGAGTGTATGGTATAGAGTGTAGGGTATAGAGTGTAGGGTATAGAGTGTAGGGTGTAGAGTGTATGGTATAGAGTGTAGGGTATAGAGTGTAGGGTATAGAGTGTAGGGTATAGAGTGTAGAGTGTAGAGTATAGAGTGTAGAGTTTAGGGTATAGAGTGTAGAGTGTAGGGTATAGTGTGTAGGGTATAGAGTGTAGGGTATAGAGTGTAGGGTATAGCGTGTAGGGTATAGAGTGTAGGTTATAAAGTGTAGGGTATAGAGTGTAGGGTATAAAGTGTAGAGTGTAGAGTATAGAGTGTATGGTATAGAGTGTAGAGTGTAGGGTATAGAGTGTATGGTATATATTGTAGGGTGTAGAATGTATGTTATAGAGTGTAGGGTATAGAGTGTATGGTATAGAGATTAGAGTGTAGGGTATAGAGTGTAGGGTATAGAGTGTATGGTATAGAGTCTAGGGTATAGAGTTTAGAGTGTAGGGTATAGAGTGTATGGTATAGAGTGTAGGGTATAGAGTGTAGGGTATAGAGTGTAGGGTGTAGAGTGTATGGTATAGAGTGTAGGGTATAGAGTGTAGGGTATAGAGTGTAGGGTATAGAGTGTAGAGTGTAGAGTATAGAGTGTAGAGTTTAGGGTATAGAGTGTAGAGTGTAGGGTATAGAGTGTAGGGTATAGAGTGTAGGGTATAGAGTGTAGAGTGTAGGGTATAGAGTCTATGGTATAGAGTGTAGGGTATAGAGTATAGAGTGTAGGGTATAGAGTGTAGAGTGTAGCGTATAGAGTGTAGGGTATAGAGTGTAGGGTATAGTGTGTATGGTATAGAGTTTAGGGTATAGAGTGTATGGTATAGAGCGTAGGGTATCGAGTGTAGAGTGTAGGGTATAGAGTGTAGGGTATAGAGTGTAGATTGTAGGGTATAGAGTGTAGGGTATATAGTGTAGAGTGTATGGTATAGAGTGTAGGGTATAGAGTGTGTGGTATAGAGTGTATGGTATAGCGTGTAGGGTATGGAGTGTAAGGTATAGAGTGTAGAGTGTAGGGTATATAGTGTAGGGTATAGAGTGTAGATTGTAGGGTATAGAGTGTAGGGTATATAGTGTAGAGTGTATGGTATAGAGTGTAGGGTATAGAGTGTGTGGTATAGAGTGTATGGTATAGCGTGTAGGGTATGAAGTGTAAGATATAGAGTGTAGAGTGTAGGGTATAGTGTGTAGGGTATAGAGTGTAGGGTATAGAGTGTAGGGTATAGAGTGTAGGGTGTAGAGTGTAGAGTATAGAGTGTAGGGTATAGAGTGTAGGGTATAGAGTGTAGGGTATAGCCTGTAGGGTATAGAGTGTAGGGTATAGAGTATAGAGTGTAGGGTATAGAGTGTAGGGTATAGAGTGTAGGGTATAGAGTGTAGAGTGTAGGGTATAGAGTGTAGAGTATAGAGTGTAGGGTATAGAGTGTAGGGTATAAAGTGTAGAGTGTAGGGTATAGAGTGTAGGGTATAGAGTGTAGAGTATAGAGTGTAGAGTGTAGGGTGTACAGTGTAGGGTACAGAGTGTAAGTTATAGAGTGTAGGGTATAGAGTGTATGTTATAGAGTGTAGGGTATAGAGTGTAGGGTATAGAGTGTAGGGTATAGAGTGTACGGTATAGAGTGTAGGATATAGAGTGTAGGGTATTGATTGTAGGGTATAGAGTGTAGAGTGTAGGGTATAGAGTGTAGAGTATAGAGTGTAGAGTGTAGGGTGTACAGTGTAGGGTACAGAGTGTAAGTTATAGAGTGTAGGGTATAGAGTGTATGTTATAGAGTGTAGGGTATAGAGTGTATAGTGTAGGGTATAGAGTGTAGGGTATAGATTGTAGGGTATAGAGTGTAGAGTGTAGGGTATAGAGTGTAGGGTATAGAGTGTATGGTATAGAGTGTAGAGTGTAGGGTATAGAGTGTATAGTGTAGGGTATAGAGTGTAGGGTATAGAGTAAAGGGTATAGAGTGTATGGAATAGAGTGTAGGGTATAGAGTGTAGGGTATAGAGTGTAGGGTATAAAGTGTAGAGTGTAGGGTATAGAGTGTAGATTGTAGGGTATAGAGTGTAGGGTATATAGTGTAGAGTGTATGGTATAGAGTGTAGGGTATAGAGTGTGTGGTATAGAGTGTATGGTATAGCGTGTAGGGTATGGAGTGTAAGGTATAGAGTGTAGAGTGTAGGGTATAGTGTGTAGGTATAGAGTGTAGGGTATAGATTGTAGGGTATAGAGTGTAGGGTATATAGTGTAGAGTGTATGGTATAGAGTGTAGGGTATAGAGTGTGTGGTATAGAGTGTATGGTATAGCGTGTAGGGTATGGAGTGTAAGGTATAGAGTGTAGAGTGTAGGGTATAGCGTGTAGGGTATAGAGTGTAGGTTATAAAGTGTAGGGTATAGAGTGTAGGGTATAAAGTGTAGAGTGTAGGGTATAGAGTGTATGGTATAGAGTGTAGAGTGTAGGGTATAGAGTGTATGGTATATATTGTAGGGTGTAGAATGTATGTTATAGAGTGTAGGGTATAGAGTGTATGGTATAGAGATTAGAGTGTAGGGTATAGAGTGTAGGGTATAGAGTGTATGGTATAGAGTCTAGGGTATAGAGTGTAGAGTGTAGGGTATAGAGTGTATGGTATAGAGTGTAGGGTATAGAGTGTAGGGTATAGAGTGTAGGGTGTAGAGTGTATGGTATAGAGTGTAGGGTATAGAGTGTAGGGTATAGAGTGTAGGGTATAGAGTGTAGAGTGTAGAGTATAGAGTGTAGAGTTTAGGGTATAGAGTGTAGAGTGTAGGGTATAGAGTGTAGGGTATAGAGTGTAGGGTATAGAGTGTAGAGTGTAGGGTATAGAGTCTATGGTATAGAGTGTAGGGTATAGAGTATAGAGTGTAGGGTATAGAGTGTAGAGTGTAGCGTATAGAGTGTAGGGTATAGAGTGTAGGGTATAGTGTGTATGGTATAGAGTTTAGGGTATAGAGTGTATGGTATAGAGTGTAGGGTATAGAGTGTAGGGTATAGAGTGTAGGGTATAGAGTGTAGAGTGTAGGGTATAGAGTGTAGAGTATAGAGTGTAGGGTATAGAGTGTAGGGTATAAAGTGTAGAGTGTAGGGTATAGAGTGTAGGGTATAGAGTGTAGAGTATAGAGTGTAGAGTGTAGGGTGTACAGTGTAGGGTACAGAGTGTAAGTTATAGAGTGTAGGGTATAGAGTGTATGTTATAGAGTGTAGGGTATAGAGTGTAGGGTATAGAGTGTAGGGTATAGAGTGTACGGTATAGAGTGTAGGATATAGAGTGTAGGGTATTGATTGTAGGGTATAGAGTGTAGAGTGTAGGGTATAGAGTGTAGAGTATAGAGTGTAGAGTGTAGGGTGTACAGTGTAGGGTACAGAGTGTAAGTTATAGAGTGTAGGGTATAGAGTGTATGTTATAGAGTGTAGGGTATAGAGTGTATAGTGTAGGGTATAGAGTGTAGGGTATAGATTGTAGGGTATAGAGTGTAGAGTGTAGGGTATAGAGTGTAGGGTATAGAGTGTATGGTATAGAGTGTAGAGTGTAGGGTATAGAGTGTATAGTGTAGGGTATAGAGTGTAGGGTATAGAGTAAAGGGTATAGAGTGTATGGAATAGAGTGTAGGGTATAGAGTGTAGGGTATAGAGTGTAGGGTATAAAGTGTAGAGTGTAGGGTATAGAGTGTAGATTGTAGGGTATAGAGTGTAGGGTATATAGTGTAGAGTGTATGGTATAGAGTGTAGGGTATAGAGTGTGTGGTATAGAGTGTATGGTATAGCGTGTAGGGTATGGAGTGTAAGGTATAGAGTGTAGAGTGTAGGGTATAGTGTGTAGGTATAGAGTGTAGGGTATAGATTGTAGGGTATAGAGTGTAGGGTATATAGTGTAGAGTGTATGGTATAGAGTGTAGGGTATAGAGTGTGTGGTATAGAGTGTATGGTATAGCGTGTAGGGTATGGAGTGTAAGGTATAGAGTGTAGAGTGTAGGGTATAGCGTGTAGGGTATAGAGTGTAGGTTATAAAGTGTAGGGTATAGAGTGTAGGGTATAAAGTGTAGAGTGTAGGGTATAGAGTGTATGGTATAGAGTGTAGAGTGTAGGGTATAGAGTGTATGGTATATATTGTAGGGTGTAGAATGTATGTTATAGAGTGTAGGGTATAGAGTGTATGGTATAGAGATTAGAGTGTAGGGTATAGAGTGTAGGGTATAGAGTGTATGGTATAGAGTCTAGGGTATAGAGTGTAGAGTGTAGGGTATAGAGTGTATGGTATAGAGTGTAGGGTATAGAGTGTAGGGTATAGAGTGTAGGGTGTAGAGTGTATGGTATAGAGTGTAGGGTATAGAGTGTAGGGTATAGAGTGTAGGGTATAGAGTGTAGAGTGTAGAGTATAGAGTGTAGAGTTTAGGGTATAGAGTGTAGAGTGTAGGGTATAGAGTGTAGGGTATAGAGTGTAGGGTATAGAGTGTAGAGTGTAGGGTATAGAGTCTATGGTATAGAGTGTAGGGTATAGAGTATAGAGTGTAGGGTATAGAGTGTAGAGTGTAGCGTATAGAGTGTAGGGTATAGAGTGTAGGGTATAGTGTGTATGGTATAGAGTTTAGGGTATAGAGTGTATGGTATAGAGCGTAGGGTATCGAGTGTAGAGTGTAGGGTATAGAGTGTAGGGTATAGAGTGTAGATTGTAGGGTATAGAGTGTAGGGTATATAGTGTAGAGTGTATGGTATAGAGTGTAGGGTATAGAGTGTGTGGTATAGAGTGTATGGTATAGCGTGTAGGGTATGGAGTGTAAGGTATAGAGTGTAGAGTGTAGGGTATATAGTGTAGGGTATAGAGTGTAGATTGTAGGGTATAGAGTGTAGGGTATATAGTGTAGAGTGTATGGTATAGAGTGTAGGGTATAGAGTGTGTGGTATAGAGTGTATGGTATAGCGTGTAGGGTATGAAGTGTAAGATATAGAGTGTAGAGTGTAGGGTATAGTGTGTAGGGTATAGAGTGTAGGGTATAGAGTGTAGGGTATAGAGTGTAGGGTGTAGAGTGTAGAGTATAGAGTGTAGGGTATAGAGTGTAGGGTATAGAGTGTAGGGTATAGCCTGTAGGGTATAGAGTGTAGGGTATAGAGTATAGAGTGTAGGGTATAGAGTGTAGGGTATAGAGTGTAGGGTATAGAGTGTAGAGTGTAGGGTATAGAGTGTAGAGTATAGAGTGTAGGGTATAGAGTGTAGGGTATAAAGTGTAGAGTGTAGGGTATAGAGTGTAGGGTATAGAGTGTAGAGTATAGAGTGTAGAGTGTAGGGTGTACAGTGTAGGGTACAGAGTGTAAGTTATAGAGTGTAGGGTATAGAGTGTATGTTATAGAGTGTAGGGTATAGAGTGTAGGGTATAGAGTGTAGGGTATAGAGTGTACGGTATAGAGTGTAGGATATAGAGTGTAGGGTATTGATTGTAGGGTATAGAGTGTAGAGTGTAGGGTATAGAGTGTAGAGTATAGAGTGTAGAGTGTAGGGTGTACAGTGTAGGGTACAGAGTGTAAGTTATAGAGTGTAGGGTATAGAGTGTATGTTATAGAGTGTAGGGTATAGAGTGTATAGTGTAGGGTATAGAGTGTAGGGTATAGATTGTAGGGTATAGAGTGTAGAGTGTAGGGTATAGAGTGTAGGGTATAGAGTGTATGGTATAGAGTGTAGAGTGTAGGGTATAGAGTGTATAGTGTAGGGTATAGAGTGTAGGGTATAGAGTAAAGGGTATAGAGTGTATGGAATAGAGTGTAGGGTATAGAGTGTAGGGTATAGAGTGTAGGGTATAAAGTGTAGAGTGTAGGGTATAGAGTGTAGATTGTAGGGTATAGAGTGTAGGGTATATAGTGTAGAGTGTATGGTATAGAGTGTAGGGTAAAGAGTGTGTGGTATAGAGTGTATGGTATAGCGTGTAGGGTATGGAGTGTAAGGTATAGAGTGTAGAGTGTAGGGTATAGAGTGTAGGGTATAGAGTGTAGATTGTAGGGTATAGAGTGTAGGGTATATAGTGTAGAGTGTATGGTATAGAGTGTAGGGTATAGAGTGTAGGGTATGAAGTGTAAGGTATAGAGTGTAGAGTGTAGGGTATAGTGTGTAGGGTATAGAGTGTAGGGTATAGAGTGTAGGGTATAGAGTGTAGGGTGTAGAGTGTAGAGTATAGAGTGTATGGTATAGAGTGTAGGGTATAGAGTGTAGGGTATAGCCTGTAGGGTATAGAGTGTAGGGTATAGGGTATAGAGTGTAGGGTATAGAGTGTAGGGTATAGAGTGTAGGGTATAGAGTGTAGAGTGTAGGGTATAGAGTGTAGAGTATAGAGTGTAGGGTATAGAGTGTAGGGTATAAAGTGTAGAGTGTAGGGTATAGAGTGTAGGGTATAGAGTGTAGAGTATAGAGTGTAGAGTGTAGGGTGTACAGTGTAGGGTACAGAGTGTAAGTTATAGAGTGTAGGGTATAGAGTGTATGTTATAGAGTGTAGGGTATAGAGTGTAGAGTGTAGGGTATAGAGTGTAGGGTATAGAGTGTAGGGTATAGAGTGTACGGTATAGAGTGTAGGGTATAGAGTGTAGGGTATAGATTGTAGGGTATAGAGTGTAGAGTGTAGGGTATAGAGTGTAGAGTATAGAGTGTAGAGTGTAGGGTGTACAGTGTAGGGTACAGAGTGTAAGTTATAGAGTGTAGGGTATAGAGTGTATGTTATAGAGTGTAGGGTATAGAGTGTATAGTGTAGGGTATAGAGTGTAGGGTATAGATTGTAGGGTATAGAGTGTAGAGTGTAGGGTATAGAGTGTATGGTATAGAGTGTAGAGTGTAGGGTATAGAGTGTATAGTGTAGGGTATAGAGTGTAGGGTATAGAGTAAAGGGTATAGAGTGTATGGTATAGAGTGTAGGGTATAGAGTGTAGGGTATAGAGTGTAGGGTATAAAGTGTAGAGTGTAGGGTATAGAGTGTAGGGTATAGAGTGTACGGTATAGAGTGTAGAGTGTAGGGTGTAGAGTGTAGGGTATAGAGTGTCAGGTATAGAGTGTAGGGTATAGAGTGTATGTTATAGAGTGTAGGGTATAGAGTGTAGAGTGTAGGGTATAGAGTGTAGGGTATAGAGTGTAGGGTATAGATTGTATGGTATAGAGTGTAGGGTATAGAGTGTAGGGTATAGAGTTTAGGGTATAGATTGTAGGGTATAGAGTGTAGAGTGTAGGGTATAGAGTGTAGAGTATAGAGTGTATGGTATAGAGTGTAGAGTGTAGGGTATAGAGTGTATAGTGTAGGTTATAGAGTGTAGGGTATAGAGTAAAGGGTATAGAGTGTATGGTATAGAGTGTAGGGAATAGAGTGTAGAGTGTAGGGTATATAGTGTATGGTATAGAGTGTAGGGTATAGAGTGTAGAGTGTAGTGTATATAGTGTAGGGTATAGAGTGTAGGGTATAGAGTGTAGGGCATAGAGTGTAGGGTATAGAGTGTAGAGTGTAGGGTATATAGTGTAGGGTATAGAGTGTAGGGTATAGAGTGTAGGGTATAGAGTGTAGAGTGTAGGGATTAGAGTGTAGGGTATAGAATGTAGGGTATAGAGTGTAGAGTGTAGGGTATAGAGTGTAGGGTATAGAGTGTAGGCTATAGAGTGTAGGGTATAGAGTGCAAAGTGTAGAGTGTAAGGTATAGAGTGTAGAGTGTAGTGTATAGAGTGTAGGGTATAGAGTGTATGGAATAGAGTGTAGGGTATAGAGTGTAGAGTGTAGGGTATAGAGTGTAGGGTATAGAGCGTAGGGTGTAGGGTATATAGTGTAAGGTATAGAGTGTAGGGTATAGAGTGTAGAGTGTAGGGAATAGAGTGTATGGTATAGAGTGTAGGGTGTAGAGTGTAGGGTATAGAGTGTAGAGTGTAGGGTATAGAGTGTAGGGTATAGAGTGTATGGTATACAGTGTAGAGTGTAGGGTATAGAGTGTATAGTGTAGGGTATAGAGTGTAGGGTATAGAGCGTATGGTATAGAGTGTAGGGTATAGAGTGTAGAGTACAGAGTGGAGGGTATGGAGTGTAGGGTATAGAGTGTAGGGTATAGAGTTTAGGGTATAGAGTGTAGGGTATAGAGTTTAGGGTATAGAGTGTAGGGTATAGAGTGTAGAGTGTAGGGTATAGAGTGTAGGGTATAGAGTGTAGGGTATAGAGTGTAGAGTATAGAGTGTAGGGTATAGAGTGTAGGGTATAGAGTGTAGAGTGTAGAGTGTAGGGTATAGAGTGTAGGGTATAGAGTGTAGGGTATAGAGTGTAGAGTGTAGGGTATAGAGTGTATGGTATAGAGTGTAGAGTGTAGGGCATAGAGTGTAGGGTATAGAGTGTAGGGTATAGAGTGTAGCGTGTAGGGTATAGATTGTAGGGTATAGAGTGTAGAGTGTAGGGTATAGAGTGTAGGGTATAGAATGTAGGGTTTAGAGTGTAGGGTATAGAGTGTAGGGTATAGAGTGTAGCGTGTAGGGTATAGAGTGTAGGGTATGGATTGTATGGTATAGAGTGTAGGGTATAGAGTGTAGGGTATAGAGTGTAGAGTGTACTGATTACAGTGTAGCGTATAGAGTGTAGGGCATAGAATGTATGGAATAAAGTGTAGGGTATAGAGTATAGAGTGTAGGGTATAGAGTGTAGGGTATAGAGCGTAGGGTGTAGGGTATAGAGTGCTGGGTATAGAGTGTAGAGTGTAGAGTGTAGGGTATAGCGTGTAGAGTGTAGGGTATAGAGTGTAGGGTATAGAGTGCATGGAATAGAGTGTAGAGTATAGGGTATCGAGTGTAGGGTATATAGTGTATATTATAGAGTGTAGGGAATAGAGTGTAGGGTATAGAGTGTACTGATTACAGTGTAGGGTATAGAGTGTAGGGTATAAAATGTAGAGTGTAGGGTATATAGTGTATGGTATAGAGTGTAGGGTATAGAGTGTAGAGTGTAGGGTATATAGTGTAGGGTATAGAGTGTAGGGTATAGAGTGTAGGGCATAGAGTGTCGGGTATAGAGTGTAGAGTGTAGGGTATATAGTGTAGGGTATAGAGTGTAGGGTATAGAGTGTAGGGTATAGAGTGTAGAGTGTAGGGATTAGAGTGTAGGGTATAGAATGTAGGGTATAGAGTGTAGAGTGTAGGTTATAGAGTGTAGGGTATAGAGTGTAGGCTATAGAGTGTAGGGTATAGAGTGCAAAGTGTAGAGTGTAAGGAATAGAGTGTAGAGTGTAGTGTATAGAGTGTAGGGTATAGAGTGTATGGAATAGAGTGTAGGGTATAGAGTGTAGAGTGTAGGGTATAGAGTGTAGGGTATAGAGCGTAGGGTGTAGGGTATATAGTGTAAGGTATAGAGTGTAGGGTATAGAGTGTAGAGTGTAGGGTATAGAGTGTATGGTATAGAGTGTAGGGTGTAGAGTGTAGGGTATAGAGTGTAGAGTGTAGGGTATAGAGTGTAGGGTATAGAGTGTATGGTATACAGTGTAGAGTGTAGGGTATAGAGTGTATAGTGTAGGGTATAGAGTGTCGGGTATAGAGTGTTGGGTATAGAGCGTATGGTATAGAGTGTAGGGTATAGAGTGTAGAGTACAGAGTGGAGGGTATGGAGTGTAGGGTATAGAGTGTAGGGTATAGAGTTTAGGGTATAGAGTGTAGGGTATAGAGTTTAGGGTATAGAGTGTAGGGTATAGAGTGTAGAGTGTAGGGTATAGAGTGTAGGGTATAGAGTGTAGGGTATAGAGTGTAGAGTATAGAGTGTAGGGTATAGAGTGTAGGGTATAGAGTGTAGAGTGTAGATTGTAGGGTATAGAGTGTAGGGTATAGAGTGTAGGGTATAGAGTGTAGAGTGTAGGGTATAGAGTGTATGGTATAGAGTGTAGGGTATAGAGTGTAGAGTGTAGGGAATAGAGTGTAGGGTATAGAATGTAGGGTTCAGAGTGTAGGGTATAGAGTGTAGGGTATAGAGTGTAGAGTGTAGGGTATAGAGTGTAGGGTATGGATTGTATGGTATAGAGTGTAGGGTATAGAGTGTAGGGCATAGAGTATAGAGTGTACTGATTACAGTGTAGCGTATAGAGTGTAGGGTATAGAATGTATGGAATAGAGTGTAGGGTATAGAGTATAGAGTGTAGGGTATAGAGTGTAGGGTATAGAGCGTAGGGTGTAGGGTATAGAGTGCAGGGTATAGAGTGTAGAGTGTAGAGTGTAGGGTATAGCGTGTAGAGTGTAGGGTATAGAGTGTAGGGTATAGAGTGCATGGAATAGAGTGTAGAGTGTAGGGTATCGAGTGTAGGGTATAGAGTGTATATTATACAGTGTAGGGAATAGAGTGTAGGGTATAGAGTGTACTGATTACAGTGTAGGGTATAGAGTGTAGGGTATAAAATGTAGAGTGTAGGGTATATAGTGTATGTTATAGAGTGTAGGGTATAGAGTGTAGAGTGTAGGGTATAGAGTGTAGGGTATAGAGTGTGGGGTATAGAGTGTAGGGCATAGAGTGTCGGGTATAGAGTGTAGAGTGTAGGGTATATAGTGTAGGGTATAGAGTGTAGGGTATAGAGTGTAGGGTATAGAGTGTAGAGTGTAGGGATCAGAGTGTAGGGTATAGAGTGTAGGCTATAGAGTGTAGGGTATAGAGTGCAAAGTGTAGAGTGTAAGGAATAGAGTGTAGAGTGTAGTGTATAGAGTGTAGGGTATAGAGTGTATGGAATAGAGTGTAGGGTATAGAGTGTAGAGTGTAGGGTATAGAGTGTAGGGTATAGAGCGTAGGGTGTAGGGTATATAGTGTAAGGTATAGAGTGTAGGGTATAGAGTGTAGAGTGTAGGGTATAGAGTGTATGGTATAGAGTGTAGGGTGTAGAGTGTAGGGTATAGAGTGTAGAGTGTAGGGTATAGAGTGTAGGGTATAGAGTGTATGGTATACAGTGTAGAGTGTAGGGTATAGAGTGTATAGTGTAGGGTATAGAGTGTAGGGTATAGAGCGTATGGTATAGAGTGTAGGGTATAGAGTGTAGAGTACAGAGTGGAGGGTATGGAGTGTAGGGTATAGAGTGTAGGGTATAGAGTGTAGGGTATACAGTGTAGAGTGTAGGGTATAGAGTGTATAGTGTAGGGTATAGAGTGTCGGGTATAGAGTGTAGGGTATAGAGCGTATGGTATAGAGTGTAGGGTATAGAGTGTAGAGTACAGAGTGGAGGGTATGGAGTGTAGGGTATAGAGTGTAGGGTATAGAGTTTAGGGTATAGAGTGTAGGGTATAGAGTTTAGGGTATAGAGTGTAGGGTATAGAGTGTAGAGTGTAGGGTATAGAGTGTAGGGTATAGAGTGTAGGGTATAGAGTGTAGAGTATAGAGTGTAGGGTATAGAGTGTAGGGTATAGAGTGTAGAGTGTAGAGTGTAGGGTATAGAGTGTAGGGTATAGAGTGTAGGGTATAGAGTGTAGAGTGTAGGGTATAGAGTGTATGGTATAGAGTGTAGGGTATAGAGTGTAGAGTGTAGGGTATAGAGTGTAGGGTATAGAGTGTAGGGTATAGAGTGTAGAGTGTAGGGTATAGAGTGTAGGGTATAGAGTGTAGAGTGTAGGGTATAGAGTGTAGGGTATAGAATGTAGGGTTTAGAGTGTAGGGTATAGAGTGTGGGGTATAGAGTGTAGAGTGTAGGGTATAGAGTGTAGGGTATGGATTGTATGGTATAGAGTGTAGGGTATAGAGTGTAGGGTATAGAGTGTAGAGTGTACTGATTACAGTGTAGCGTATATAGTGTAGGGTATAGAATGTATGGAATAGAGTGTAGGGTATATAGTGTATGGTATAGAGTGTAGGGTATAGAGTGTAGAGTGTAGGGTATATAGTGTAGGGTATAGAGTGTAGGGTATAGAGTGTAGGGCATAGAGTGTAGGGTATAGAGTGTAGAGTGTAGGGTATATAGTGTAGGGTATAGAGTGTAGGGTATAGAGTGTAGGGTATAGAGTGTAGAGTGTAGGGATTAGAGTGTAGGGTATAGAATGTAGGGTATAGAGTGTAGAGTGTAGGGTATAGAGTGTAGGGTATAGAGTGTAGGCTATAGAGTGTAGGGTATAGAGTGCAAAGTGTAGAGTGTAAGGTATAGAGTGTAGAGTGTAGTGTATAGAGTGTAGGGTATAGAGTGTATGGAATAGAGTGTAGGGTATAGAGTGTAGAGTGTAGGGTATAGAGTGTAGGGTATAGAGCGTAGGGTGTAGGGTATATAGTGTAAGGTATAGAGTGTAGGGTATAGAGTGTAGAGTGTAGGGTATAGAGTGTATGGTATAGAGTGTAGGGTGTAGAGTGTAGGGTATAGAGTGTAGAGTGTAGGGTATAGAGTGTAGGGTATAGAGTGTATGGTATACAGTGTAGAGTGTAGGGTATAGAGTGTATAGTGTAGGGTATAGAGTGTAGGGTATAGAGCGTATGGTATAGAGTGTAGGGTATAGAGTGTAGAGTACAGAGTGGAGGGTATGGAGTGTAGGGTATAGAGTGTAGGGTATAGAGTGTAGGGTATAGAGTTTAGGGTATAGAGTGTAGGGTATAGAGTGTAGAGTGTAGGGTATAGAGTGTAGGGTATAGAGTGTAGGGTATAGAGTGTAGAGTATAGAGTGTAGGGTATAGAGTGTAGGGTATAGAGTGTAGAGTGTAGAGTGTAGGGTATAGAGTGTAGGGTATAGAGTGTAGGGTATAGAGTGTAGAGTGTAGGGTATAGAGTGTATGGTATAGAGTGTAGAGTGTAGGGTATAGAGTGTAGGGTATAGAGTGTAGGGTATAGAGTGTAGCGTGTAGGGTATAGATTGTAGGGTATAGAGTGTAGAGTGTAGGGTATAGAGTGTAGGGTATAGAATGTAGGGTTTAGAGTGTAGGGTATAGAGTGTAGGGTATAGAGTGTAGCGTGTAGGGTATAGAGTGTAGGGTATGGATTGTATGGTATAGAGTGTAGGGTATAGAGTGTAGGGTATAGAGTGTAGAGTGTACTGATTACAGTGTAGCGTATAGAGTGTAGGGCATAGAATGTATGGAATAAAGTGTAGGGTATAGAGTTTAGAGTGTAGGGTATAGAGTGTAGGGTATAGAGCGTAGGGTGTAGGGTATAGAGTGCTGGGTATAGAGTGTAGAGTGTAGAGTGTAGGGTATAGCGTGTAGAGTGTAGGGTATAGAGTGTAGGGTATAGAGTGCATGGAATAGAGTGTAGAGTATAGGGTATCGAGTGTAGGGTATATAGTGTATATTATAGAGTGTAGGGAATAGAGTGTAGGGTATAGAGTGTACTGATTACAGTGTAGGGTATAGAGTGTAGGGTATAAAATGTAGAGTGTAGGGTATATAGTGTATGGTATAGAGTGTAGGGTATAGAGTGTAGAGTGTAGGGTATATAGTGTAGGGTATAGAGTGTAGGGTATAGAGTGTAGGGCATAGAGTGTCGGGTATAGAGTGTAGAGTGTAGGGTATATAGTGTAGGGTATAGAGTGTAGGGTATAGAGTGTAGGGTATAGAGTGTAGAGTGTAGGGATTAGAGTGTAGGGTATAGAATGTAGGGTATAGAGTGTAGAGTGTAGGCTATAGAGTGTAGGGTATAGAGTGCAAAGTGTAGAGTGTAAGGAATAGAGTGTAGAGTGTAGTGTATAGAGTGTAGGGTATAGAGTGTATGGAATAGAGTGTAGGGTATAGAGTGTAGAGTGTAGGGTATAGAGTGTAGGGTATAGAGCGTAGGGTGTAGGGTATATAGTGTAAGGTATAGAGTGTAGGGTATAGAGTGTAGAGTGTAGGGTATAGAGTGTATGGTATAGAGTGTAGGGTGTAGAGTGTAGGGTATAGAGTGTAGAGTGTAGGGTATAGAGTGTAGGGTATAGAGTGTATGGTATACAGTGTAGAGTGTAGGGTATAGAGTGTATAGTGTAGGGTATAGAGTGTCGGGTATAGAGTGTAGGGTATAGAGTGTATGGTATAGAGTGTAGGGTATAGAGTGTAGAGTACAGAGTGGAGGGTATGGAGTGTAGAGTATAGAGTGTAGGGTATAGAGTTTAGGGTATAGAGTGTAGGGTATAGAGTTTAGGGTATAGAGTGTAGGGTATAGAGTGTAGAGTGTAGGGTATAGAGTGTAGGGTATAGAGTGTAGGGTATAGAGTGTAGAGTATAGAGTGTAGGGTATAGAGTGTAGGGTATAGAGTGTAGAGTGTAGATTGTAGGGTATAGAGTGTAGGGTATAGAGTGTAGGGTATAGAGTGTAGAGTGTAGGGTATAGAGTGTATGGTATAGAGTGTAGGGTATAGAGGATAGAGTGTAGGGTATAGAGTGTAGGGTATAGAGTGTAGGGTATAGAGTGTAGAGTGTAGGGTATAGATTGTAGGGTATAGAGTGTAGAGTGTAGGGTATAGAGTGTAGGGTATAGAATGTAGGGTTTAGAGTGTAGGGTATAGAGTGTAGGGTATAGAGTGTAGAGTGTAGGGTATAGAGTGTAGGGTATGGATTGTATGGTATAGAGTGTAGGGTATAGAGTGTAGGGCATAGAGTATAGAGTGTACTGATTACAGTGTAGCGTATAGAGTGTAGGGTATAGAATGTATGGAATAGAGTGTAGGGTATAGAGTATAGAGTGTAGGGTATAGAGTGTAGGGTATAGAGCGTAGGGTGTAGGGTATAGAGTGCAAGGTATAGAGTGTAGAGTGTAGAGTGTAGGGTATAGCGTGTAGAGTGTAGGGTATAGAGTGTAGGGTATAGAGTGCATGGAATAGAGTATAGAGTGTAGGGTATCGAGTGTAGGGTATAGAGTGTATATTATAGAGTGTAGGGAATAGAGTGTAGGGTATAGAGTGTACTGATTACAGTGTAGGGTATAGAGTGTAGGGTATAAAATGTAGAGTGTAGGGTATATAGTGTATGGTATAGAGTGTAGGGTATAGAGTGTAGAGTGTAGGGTATATAGTGTAGGGTATAGAGTGTAGGGTATAGAGTGTAGGGCATAGAGTGTCGGGTATAGAGTGTAGAGTGTAGGGTATATAGTGTAGGGTATAGAGTGTAGGGTATAGAGTGTAGGGTATAGAGTGTAGAGTGTAGGGATTAGAGTGTAGGGTATAGAATGTAGGGTATAGAGTGTAGAGTGTAGGGTAAAGAGTGTAGGGTATAGAGTGTAGGCTATAGAGTGTAGGGTATAGAGTGCAAAGTGTAGAGTGTAAGGAATAGAGTGTAGAGTGTAGTGTATAGAGTGTAGGGTATAGAGTGTATGGAATAGAGTGTAGGGTATAGAGTGTAGAGTGTAGGGTATAGAGTGTAGGGTATAGAGCGTAGGGTGTAGGGTATATAGTGTAAGGTATAGAGTGTAGGGTATAGAGTGTAGAGTGTAGGGTATAGAGTGTATGGTATAGAGTGTAGGGTGTAGAGTGTAGGGTATAGAGTGTAGAGTGTAGGGTATAGAGTGTAGGGTATAGAGTGTATGGTATACAGTGTAGAGTGTAGGGTATAGAGTGTATAGTGTAGGGTATAGAGTGTCGGGTATAGAGTGTAGGGTATAGAGCGTATGGTATAGAGTGTAGGGTATAGAGTGTAGAGTACAGAGTGGAGGGTATGGAGTGTAGGGTATAGAGTGTAGGGTATAGAGTTTAGGGTATAGAGTGTAGGGTATAGAGTTTAGGGTATAGAGTGTAGGGTATAGAGTGTAGAGTGTAGGGTATAGAGTGTAGGGTATAGAGTGTAGGGTATAGAGTGTAGAGTATAGAGTGTAGGGTATAGAGTGTAGGGTATAGAGTGTAGAGTGTAGAGTGTAGGGTATAGAGTGTAGGGTATAGAGTGTAGGGTATAGAGTGTAGAGTGTAGGGTATAGAGTGTATGGTATAGAGTGTAGGGTATAGAGTGTAGAGTGTAGGGTATAGAGTGTAGGGTATAGAGTGTAGGGTATAGAGTGTAGAGTGTAGGGTATAGATTGTAGGGTATAGAGTGTAGAGTGTAGGGTATAGAGTGTAGGGTATAGAATGTAGGGTTTAGAGTGTAGGGTATAGAGTGTAGGGTATAGAGTGTAGAGTGTACTGATTACAGTGTAGCGTATATAGTGTAGGGTATAGAATGTATGGAATAGAGTGTAGGATATAGAGTATAGAGTGTAGGGTATAGAGTGTAGGGTATAGAGCGTAGGGTGTAGGGTATAGAGTGCAGGGTATAGAGTGTAGAGTGTAGAGTGTAGGGTATAGCGTGTAGAGTGTAGGGATTAGAGTGTATGGTATAGAGTGTAGGGTATAGAGTGTAGAGTATAGGGTATAGAGTGTAGAGTATGGAGTGTAGAGTATAGAGTGTAGGCTATATAGTGTAGAGTGTAGGGATTTGAGTGTAGGGCATAGATTGTAGGGCATAGAGTGTATAGTGTAGGGTATAGAGTGTAGGGTATAGAGTGTAGGGTATAGAGTGTAGGGTATAGAGTGTAGAGTGTAGGGTATAGAGTGTAGAGTGTAGGGTATAGAGTGTAGGGTATAGAGTGCATGGAATAGAGTGTAGAGTGTAGGGTATAGCGTGTAGGGTATAAAGTGGATGGTATAGAGTGTAGGGTATAGAGTGTAGGGTATAGAGTGTAGGGATTAGACTGTAGGGTATAGAGTGTAGGGTATAGAATGTATGGAATAGAGTATAGGGTATAGAGTATAGAGTGTAGGGTATAGAGTGTAGGGTATAGTGCGTAGGGTGTAGGGTATAGAGTGTAGGGTATAGAGTGTAGGGTATAGAGTGTATGGTATAGAGTGTAGGGTTTAGAGTGCAGGGTATAGAGTGTAGAGTGTAGGGTATAGAGTGTATGGTATAGAGTGTATGGTGTAGAGTGTATGGTATAGAGTTTAGGGTATAGAGTGTATGGTATAGAGTGTAGGGTATAGAGTGTAGAGTGTAGGGTATAGAGTGTAGGGTATAGAGTGTAGGGCATAGAGTGTAGGGTATAGATTGTAGGGTATAGAGTGTATAGTGTAGAGTATAGAGTGTAGGGTTTAGAGTGTATGGTATAGAGTGTAGGGAATAGAGTGTAGAGTGTATGGTATAGAGTGTAGGGTATAGAGTGTAGGGTGTAGGGTATAAAGTGTAGGGTATAGAGTGTAGGGTATAGAGTGTAGAGAGTAGGGTATAGAGTGTAGGGTATAAAGTGTAGGGTATAGAGTGTAGAGTGTAGGGATTAGAGTGTAGGGTATAGAGTGTAGGGTATAGAGTGTAGAATGTACGGTATAGAGTGTAGGGTATAGAGTATAGAGTGTAGGGTATAGAGTGTAGGGTATAGAGTGTAAAGTGTAGAGTGTAGGGTATAGAATGTAGAGTGTAGGGTATAGAGTGTAGGGTATAGAGTGCATGGAATAGAGTGTAGAGTGTAGGGTATAGAGTGTAGGGTATAAAGTGTATGGTATAGAGTGTAGGGTATAGAGTGTAGGGTATAGAGTGTAGAGCGTAGGGATTAGACTGTAGGGTATAGAGTGTAGGGTATAGAATGTATGGAATAGAGTATAGGGTATAGAGTATAGAGTGTAGGGTATAGAGTGTAGGGTATAGAGCGTAGGGTGTAGGGTATAGATTGTAGGGTATAGAGTGTAGGGTATAGAGTGTAGAGTGTAGGGTATAGAGTGTATGGTATAGAGTGTAGGGTATAGAGTGCAGAGTATAGAGTGTAGAGTGTAGGGTATAGAGTGTATGGTATAGAGTGTATGGTGTAGAGTGTATGGTATAGAGTTTAGGGAATAATGTGTATGGTATAGAGTGTAGGGTATAGAGTGTAGAGTGTGGGGTATAGAGTGTAGGGTATAGAGTGTAGGGCATAGATTGTAGGGTATAGATTGTAGGGTATAGAGTGTATAGTGTAGGGTATAGAGTGTAGGGTTTAGAGTGTATGGTATAGAGTGTAGGGAATAGAGTGTAGAGTGTATGGTATAGAGTATAGGGTATAGAGTGTAGAGTGTAGGGTATAAAGTGTAGGGTATAGAGTGTAGGGTATAGAGTGTAGAGAGTAGGGCATAGAGTGTAGGGTATAAAGTGTAGGGTATAGAGTGTAGAGTGTAGGGATTAGAGTGTAGGGTATAGAGTGTAGAATGTTCGGTATAGAGTGTAGGGTATAGAGTATAAAGTGTAGGGTATAGAGTGTAGGGTATAGAGTGTAAAGTGTAGAGTGTAGGGTATAGAGTGTAGAGTGTAGGGTATAGAGTGTAGGGTATAGAGTGTATGGAATAGAGTGTAGGGTATAGTGTGTAGAGTGTAGGGTATAGAGTGTAGGGTATAGAGCGTAGGGTGTAGGGTATAGAGTGTAGGGTATAGAGTGTAGGGTATAGAGTGTAGAGTGTAGGGTATAGAGTGTATGGTATAGAGTGTAGGGTATAGAGTGTAGAGTGTAGGGTATAGAGTGTATGGTATAGAGTGTAGGGTGTAGAGTGTAGGGTATAGAGTGTAGAGTGTAGGGTATAGAGTGTAGAGTGTAGGGTATAGAGTGTAGAGTGTATGGGATAGAATGTAGGGGATAGAGTGTATGGTATAGAGTGTATGGTATAAAGTGTAGGGTATAGAGTGTAGGGTATAGAGTGTAGAGTGTAGGGTATAGAGTGTAGGGTATAGAGTGTAGAGTGTAGGGTATAGAGTGTAGGGTATAGAGTGTAGAGTGTATGAAATAGTGTATGGTATAGAGTGTATGATATAGATTGTAGGGTATAGAGTGTAGGGTATAGAGTGTAGAATGTAGGGTATAGAGTGAAGAGTGTAGGGTATAGAGTTTAGAGTGTAGGGTATACAGTGTAGGGTATAGAGTGTAGAGTGTATGGTATAGAGTGTAGGGGATAGAGTGTATGGTATAGAGTGTATGGTATAGAGTGTAGAGTATAGAGTGTAGGGTATAGAGTGTAGAGTGTAGGGTATAGAGTGTAGGGTATAGAGTGTAGGGTATAGAGTGTAGGGTATAGAGCGTAGGGTGTAGGGTATAGAGTGTAGGGTATAGAGTGTAGGGTATAGAGTGTAGAGTGTAGGGTATAGAGTGTATGGTATAGAGTGTAGGGTATAGAGTGCAGGGTATAGAGTGTAGAGTGTAGGGTATAGAGTGTATGGTATAGAGTGTATGGTGTAGAGTGTATGGTATAGAGTTTAGGGTATAGAGTGTATGGTATAGAGTGTAGGGTATAGAGTGTAGAGTGTAGGGTATAGAGTGTAGGGTATAGATTGTAGGGTATAGAGTGTATAGTGTAGGGTATAGAGTGTAGGGTTTAGAGTGTATGGTAAAGAGTGTAGGGAATTAAGTGTAGAGTGTATGGTATAGAGTGTAGGGTATAGAGTGTAGAGTGTAGGGTATAAAGTGTAGGGTATAGAGTGTAGGGTATAGAGTGTAGAGAGTAGGGTATAGAGTGTAGGGTATAAAGTGTAGGGTATAGAGTGTAGAGTGTAGGGATTAGAGTGTAGGGTATAGAGTGTAGGGTATAGAGTGTAGAATGTACGGTATAGAGTGTAGGGTATAGAGTATAGAGTGTAGGGTATAGAGTGTAGGGTATAGAGTGTAAAGTGTAGAGTGTAGGATATAGAGTGTAGAGTGTAGGGTATAGAGTGTAGAGTGTAGGGTATAGATTGTAGGGTATAGAGTGCATGGAATAGAGTGTAGAGTGTAGGGTATAGAGTGTAGGGTATAAAGTGTATGGTATAGAGTGTAGGGAATAGAGTGTAGGGTATAGAGTGTAGAGTGTAGGGATTAGACTGTAGGGTATAGAGTGTAGGGTATAGAATGTATGGAATAGAGTATAGGGTATAGAGTATAGAGTGTAGGGTAGAGAGTGTAGGGTATAGAGCGTAGGGTGTAGGGTATAGAGTGTAGGGTATAGAGTGTAGGGTATAGAGTGTAGAGTGTAGGGTATAGAGTGTATGGTATAGAGTGTAGGGTATAGAGTGCAGGGTATAGAGTGTAGAGTGTAGGGTATAGAGTGTAGGGTATAGAGTGTATGGTGTAGAGTGTATGGTATAGAGTTTAGGGTATAGAGTGTAGGGTATAGAGTGTAGAGTGTAGGGTATAGAGTGTAGGGTATAGAGTGTAGGGCATAGAGTGTAGGGTATAGATTGTAGGGTAAAGAGTGTATAGTGTAGGGTATAGAGTGTAGGGTTTAGAGTGTATGGTATAGAGTGTAGGGAATAGAGTGTAGAGTGTATGGTATAGAGTGTAGGGTATAGAGTGTAGAGTGTAGGGTATAAAGTGTAGGGTATAGAGTGTAGGGTATAGAGTGTAGAGAGTAGGGTATAGAGTGTAGGGTATAAAGTGTAGGGTATAGAGTGTAGAGTGTAGGGATTAGAGTGTAGGGTATAGAGTGTAGGGTATAGAGTGTAGAATGTACGGTATAGAGTGTAGGGTATAGAGTATAGTGTCGGGTATAGAGTGTAGGGTATAGAGTGTAAAGTGTAGAGTGTAGGGTATAGAGTGTAGAGTGTAGGGTATAGAGTGTAGGGTATAGAGTGTAGGGTATAGAGTGTAGGGTATAGAGTGTAGAGTGTAGGGTATAGAGTGTATGATATAGAGTGTAGGGTGTAGAGTGTAGGGTATAGAGTGTAGAGTGTAGGGTATAGAGTGTAGAGCGTAGGGTATAGAGTGTAGAGTGTATGGGATAGAGTGTAGGGGATAGAGTGTATGGTATAGAGTGTATGGTATAAAGTGTAGGGTATAGAGTGTAGGGTATAGAGTTTAGAGTGTACGGTATACAGTGTAGGGTATAGAGTGTAGATTGTATGGTATAGAGTGTAAGGGATAGAGTGTATGGTATAGAGTGTATGGTATAGAGTGTAGGGTATAGAGTGTAGGGTATAGAGTGTAGAGTGTAGGGTATAGAGTGTAGGGTATAGAGTGTAGGGTATAGAGTGTAGGGTATAGAGCGTAGGGTGTAGAGTATAGAGTGTAGGGTATAGAGTGTAGAGTGTAGGGTATAGAGTGTATGGTATAGAGTGTATGGTGTAGAGTGTATGGTATAGAGTTTAGGGTATAGAGTGTAGAGTGTAGAGTGTAGGGTATAGCGTGTAGAGTGTAGGGTATAGAGTGTAGGGTATAGAGTGCATGGAATAGAGTGTAGAGTGTAGGGTATCGAGTGTAGGGTATAGAGTGTATATTATACAGTGTAGGGAATAGAGTGTAGGGTATAGAGTGTACTGATTACAGTGTAGGGTATAGAGTGTAGGGTATAAAATGTAGAGTGTAGGGTATATAGTGTATGTTATAGAGTGTAGGGTATAGAGTGTAGAGTGTAGGGTATAGAGTGTAGGGTATAGAGTGTGGGGTATAGAGTGTAGGGCATAGAGTGTCGGGTATAGAGTGTAGAGTGTAGGGTATATAGTGTAGGGTATAGAGTGTAGGGTATAGAGTGTAGGGTATAGAGTGTAGAGTGTAGGGATCAGAGTGTAGGGTATAGAGTGTAGGCTATAGAGTGTAGGGTATAGAGTGCAAAGTGTAGAGTGTAAGGAATAGAGTGTAGAGTGTAGTGTATAGAGTGTAGGGTATAGAGTGTATGGAATAGAGTGTAGGGTATAGAGTGTAGAGTGTAGGGTATAGAGTGTAGGGTATAGAGCGTAGGGTGTAGGGTATATAGTGTAAGGTATAGAGTGTAGGGTATAGAGTGTAGAGTGTAGGGTATAGAGTGTATGGTATAGAGTGTAGGGTGTAGAGTGTAGGGTATAGAGTGTAGAGTGTAGGGTATAGAGTGTAGGGTATAGAGTGTATGGTATACAGTGTAGAGTGTAGGGTATAGAGTGTATAGTGTAGGGTATAGAGTGTAGGGTATAGAGCGTATGGTATAGAGTGTAGGGTATAGAGTGTAGAGTACAGAGTGGAGGGTATGGAGTGTAGGGTATAGAGTGTAGGGTATAGAGTGTAGGGTATACAGTGTAGAGTGTAGGGTATAGAGTGTATAGTGTAGGGTATAGAGTGTCGGGTATAGAGTGTAGGGTATAGAGCGTATGGTATAGAGTGTAGGGTATAGAGTGTAGAGTACAGAGTGGAGGGTATGGAGTGTAGGGTATAGAGTGTAGGGTATAGAGTTTAGGGTATAGAGTGTAGGGTATAGAGTTTAGGGTATAGAGTGTAGGGTATAGAGTGTAGAGTGTAGGGTATAGAGTGTAGGGTATAGAGTGTAGGGTATAGAGTGTAGAGTATAGAGTGTAGGGTATAGAGTGTAGGGTATAGAGTGTAGAGTGTAGAGTGTAGGGTATAGAGTGTAGGGTATAGAGTGTAGGGTATAGAGTGTAGAGTGTAGGGTATAGAGTGTATGGTATAGAGTGTAGGGTATAGAGTGTAGAGTGTAGGGTATAGAGTGTAGGGTATAGAGTGTAGGGTATAGAGTGTAGAGTGTAGGGTATAGAGTGTAGGGTATAGAGTGTAGAGTGTAGGGTATAGAGTGTAGGGTATAGAATGTAGGGTTTAGAGTGTAGGGTATAGAGTGTGGGGTATAGAGTGTAGAGTGTAGGGTATAGAGTGTAGGGTATGGATTGTATGGTATAGAGTGTAGGGTATAGAGTGTAGGGTATAGAGTGTAGAGTGTACTGATTACAGTGTAGCGTATATAGTGTAGGGTATAGAATGTATGGAATAGAGTGTAGGGTATATAGTGTATGGTATAGAGTGTAGGGTATAGAGTGTAGAGTGTAGGGTATATAGTGTAGGGTATAGAGTGTAGGGTATAGAGTGTAGGGCATAGAGTGTAGGGTATAGAGTGTAGAGTGTAGGGTATATAGTGTAGGGTATAGAGTGTAGGGTATAGAGTGTAGGGTATAGAGTGTAGAGTGTAGGGATTAGAGTGTAGGGTATAGAATGTAGGGTATAGAGTGTAGAGTGTAGGGTATAGAGTGTAGGGTATAGAGTGTAGGCTATAGAGTGTAGGGTATAGAGTGCAAAGTGTAGAGTGTAAGGTATAGAGTGTAGAGTGTAGTGTATAGAGTGTAGGGTATAGAGTGTATGGAATAGAGTGTAGGGTATAGAGTGTAGAGTGTAGGGTATAGAGTGTAGGGTATAGAGCGTAGGGTGTAGGGTATATAGTGTAAGGTATAGAGTGTAGGGTATAGAGTGTAGAGTGTAGGGTATAGAGTGTATGGTATAGAGTGTAGGGTGTAGAGTGTAGGGTATAGAGTGTAGAGTGTAGGGTATAGAGTGTAGGGTATAGAGTGTATGGTATACAGTGTAGAGTGTAGGGTATAGAGTGTATAGTGTAGGGTATAGAGTGTAGGGTATAGAGCGTATGGTATAGAGTGTAGGGTATAGAGTGTAGAGTACAGAGTGGAGGGTATGGAGTGTAGGGTATAGAGTGTAGGGTATAGAGTGTAGGGTATAGAGTTTAGGGTATAGAGTGTAGGGTATAGAGTGTAGAGTGTAGGGTATAGAGTGTAGGGTATAGAGTGTAGGGTATAGAGTGTAGAGTATAGAGTGTAGGGTATAGAGTGTAGGGTATAGAGTGTAGAGTGTAGAGTGTAGGGTATAGAGTGTAGGGTATAGAGTGTAGGGTATAGAGTGTAGAGTGTAGGGTATAGAGTGTATGGTATAGAGTGTAGAGTGTAGGGTATAGAGTGTAGGGTATAGAGTGTAGGGTATAGAGTGTAGCGTGTAGGGTATAGATTGTAGGGTATAGAGTGTAGAGTGTAGGGTATAGAGTGTAGGGTATAGAATGTAGGGTTTAGAGTGTAGGGTATAGAGTGTAGGGTATAGAGTGTAGCGTGTAGGGTATAGAGTGTAGGGTATGGATTGTATGGTATAGAGTGTAGGGTATAGAGTGTAGGGTATAGAGTGTAGAGTGTACTGATTACAGTGTAGCGTATAGAGTGTAGGGCATAGAATGTATGGAATAAAGTGTAGGGTATAGAGTTTAGAGTGTAGGGTATAGAGTGTAGGGTATAGAGCGTAGGGTGTAGGGTATAGAGTGCTGGGTATAGAGTGTAGAGTGTAGAGTGTAGGGTATAGCGTGTAGAGTGTAGGGTATAGAGTGTAGGGTATAGAGTGCATGGAATAGAGTGTAGAGTATAGGGTATCGAGTGTAGGGTATATAGTGTATATTATAGAGTGTAGGGAATAGAGTGTAGGGTATAGAGTGTACTGATTACAGTGTAGGGTATAGAGTGTAGGGTATAAAATGTAGAGTGTAGGGTATATAGTGTATGGTATAGAGTGTAGGGTATAGAGTGTAGAGTGTAGGGTATATAGTGTAGGGTATAGAGTGTAGGGTATAGAGTGTAGGGCATAGAGTGTCGGGTATAGAGTGTAGAGTGTAGGGTATATAGTGTAGGGTATAGAGTGTAGGGTATAGAGTGTAGGGTATAGAGTGTAGAGTGTAGGGATTAGAGTGTAGGGTATAGAATGTAGGGTATAGAGTGTAGAGTGTAGGCTATAGAGTGTAGGGTATAGAGTGCAAAGTGTAGAGTGTAAGGAATAGAGTGTAGAGTGTAGTGTATAGAGTGTAGGGTATAGAGTGTATGGAATAGAGTGTAGGGTATAGAGTGTAGAGTGTAGGGTATAGAGTGTAGGGTATAGAGCGTAGGGTGTAGGGTATATAGTGTAAGGTATAGAGTGTAGGGTATAGAGTGTAGAGTGTAGGGTATAGAGTGTATGGTATAGAGTGTAGGGTGTAGAGTGTAGGGTATAGAGTGTAGAGTGTAGGGTATAGAGTGTAGGGTATAGAGTGTATGGTATACAGTGTAGAGTGTAGGGTATAGAGTGTATAGTGTAGGGTATAGAGTGTCGGGTATAGAGTGTAGGGTATAGAGTGTATGGTATAGAGTGTAGGGTATAGAGTGTAGAGTACAGAGTGGAGGGTATGGAGTGTAGAGTATAGAGTGTAGGGTATAGAGTTTAGGGTATAGAGTGTAGGGTATAGAGTTTAGGGTATAGAGTGTAGGGTATAGAGTGTAGAGTGTAGGGTATAGAGTGTAGGGTATAGAGTGTAGGGTATAGAGTGTAGAGTATAGAGTGTAGGGTATAGAGTGTAGGGTATAGAGTGTAGAGTGTAGATTGTAGGGTATAGAGTGTAGGGTATAGAGTGTAGGGTATAGAGTGTAGAGTGTAGGGTATAGAGTGTATGGTATAGAGTGTAGGGTATAGAGGATAGAGTGTAGGGTATAGAGTGTAGGGTATAGAGTGTAGGGTATAGAGTGTAGAGTGTAGGGTATAGATTGTAGGGTATAGAGTGTAGAGTGTAGGGTATAGAGTGTAGGGTATAGAATGTAGGGTTTAGAGTGTAGGGTATAGAGTGTAGGGTATAGAGTGTAGAGTGTAGGGTATAGAGTGTAGGGTATGGATTGTATGGTATAGAGTGTAGGGTATAGAGTGTAGGGCATAGAGTATAGAGTGTACTGATTACAGTGTAGCGTATAGAGTGTAGGGTATAGAATGTATGGAATAGAGTGTAGGGTATAGAGTATAGAGTGTAGGGTATAGAGTGTAGGGTATAGAGCGTAGGGTGTAGGGTATAGAGTGCAAGGTATAGAGTGTAGAGTGTAGAGTGTAGGGTATAGCGTGTAGAGTGTAGGGTATAGAGTGTAGGGTATAGAGTGCATGGAATAGAGTATAGAGTGTAGGGTATCGAGTGTAGGGTATAGAGTGTATATTATAGAGTGTAGGGAATAGAGTGTAGGGTATAGAGTGTACTGATTACAGTGTAGGGTATAGAGTGTAGGGTATAAAATGTAGAGTGTAGGGTATATAGTGTATGGTATAGAGTGTAGGGTATAGAGTGTAGAGTGTAGGGTATATAGTGTAGGGTATAGAGTGTAGGGTATAGAGTGTAGGGCATAGAGTGTCGGGTATAGAGTGTAGAGTGTAGGGTATATAGTGTAGGGTATAGAGTGTAGGGTATAGAGTGTAGGGTATAGAGTGTAGAGTGTAGGGATTAGAGTGTAGGGTATAGAATGTAGGGTATAGAGTGTAGAGTGTAGGGTAAAGAGTGTAGGGTATAGAGTGTAGGCTATAGAGTGTAGGGTATAGAGTGCAAAGTGTAGAGTGTAAGGAATAGAGTGTAGAGTGTAGTGTATAGAGTGTAGGGTATAGAGTGTATGGAATAGAGTGTAGGGTATAGAGTGTAGAGTGTAGGGTATAGAGTGTAGGGTATAGAGCGTAGGGTGTAGGGTATATAGTGTAAGGTATAGAGTGTAGGGTATAGAGTGTAGAGTGTAGGGTATAGAGTGTATGGTATAGAGTGTAGGGTGTAGAGTGTAGGGTATAGAGTGTAGAGTGTAGGGTATAGAGTGTAGGGTATAGAGTGTATGGTATACAGTGTAGAGTGTAGGGTATAGAGTGTATAGTGTAGGGTATAGAGTGTCGGGTATAGAGTGTAGGGTATAGAGCGTATGGTATAGAGTGTAGGGTATAGAGTGTAGAGTACAGAGTGGAGGGTATGGAGTGTAGGGTATAGAGTGTAGGGTATAGAGTTTAGGGTATAGAGTGTAGGGTATAGAGTTTAGGGTATAGAGTGTAGGGTATAGAGTGTAGAGTGTAGGGTATAGAGTGTAGGGTATAGAGTGTAGGGTATAGAGTGTAGAGTATAGAGTGTAGGGTATAGAGTGTAGGGTATAGAGTGTAGAGTGTAGAGTGTAGGGTATAGAGTGTAGGGTATAGAGTGTAGGGTATAGAGTGTAGAGTGTAGGGTATAGAGTGTATGGTATAGAGTGTAGGGTATAGAGTGTAGAGTGTAGGGTATAGAGTGTAGGGTATAGAGTGTAGGGTATAGAGTGTAGAGTGTAGGGTATAGATTGTAGGGTATAGAGTGTAGAGTGTAGGGTATAGAGTGTAGGGTATAGAATGTAGGGTTTAGAGTGTAGGGTATAGAGTGTAGGGTATAGAGTGTAGAGTGTACTGATTACAGTGTAGCGTATATAGTGTAGGGTATAGAATGTATGGAATAGAGTGTAGGATATAGAGTATAGAGTGTAGGGTATAGAGTGTAGGGTATAGAGCGTAGGGTGTAGGGTATAGAGTGCAGGGTATAGAGTGTAGAGTGTAGAGTGTAGGGTATAGCGTGTAGAGTGTAGGGATTAGAGTGTATGGTATAGAGTGTAGGGTATAGAGTGTAGAGTATAGGGTATAGAGTGTAGAGTATGGAGTGTAGAGTATAGAGTGTAGGCTATATAGTGTAGAGTGTAGGGATTTGAGTGTAGGGCATAGATTGTAGGGCATAGAGTGTATAGTGTAGGGTATAGAGTGTAGGGTATAGAGTGTAGGGTATAGAGTGTAGGGTATAGAGTGTAGAGTGTAGGGTATAGAGTGTAGAGTGTAGGGTATAGAGTGTAGGGTATAGAGTGCATGGAATAGAGTGTAGAGTGTAGGGTATAGCGTGTAGGGTATAAAGTGGATGGTATAGAGTGTAGGGTATAGAGTGTAGGGTATAGAGTGTAGGGATTAGACTGTAGGGTATAGAGTGTAGGGTATAGAATGTATGGAATAGAGTATAGGGTATAGAGTATAGAGTGTAGGGTATAGAGTGTAGGGTATAGTGCGTAGGGTGTAGGGTATAGAGTGTAGGGTATAGAGTGTAGGGTATAGAGTGTATGGTATAGAGTGTAGGGTTTAGAGTGCAGGGTATAGAGTGTAGAGTGTAGGGTATAGAGTGTATGGTATAGAGTGTATGGTGTAGAGTGTATGGTATAGAGTTTAGGGTATAGAGTGTATGGTATAGAGTGTAGGGTATAGAGTGTAGAGTGTAGGGTATAGAGTGTAGGGTATAGAGTGTAGGGCATAGAGTGTAGGGTATAGATTGTAGGGTATAGAGTGTATAGTGTAGAGTATAGAGTGTAGGGTTTAGAGTGTATGGTATAGAGTGTAGGGAATAGAGTGTAGAGTGTATGGTATAGAGTGTAGGGTATAGAGTGTAGGGTGTAGGGTATAAAGTGTAGGGTATAGAGTGTAGGGTATAGAGTGTAGAGAGTAGGGTATAGAGTGTAGGGTATAAAGTGTAGGGTATAGAGTGTAGAGTGTAGGGATTAGAGTGTAGGGTATAGAGTGTAGGGTATAGAGTGTAGAATGTACGGTATAGAGTGTAGGGTATAGAGTATAGAGTGTAGGGTATAGAGTGTAGGGTATAGAGTGTAAAGTGTAGAGTGTAGGGTATAGAATGTAGAGTGTAGGGTATAGAGTGTAGGGTATAGAGTGCATGGAATAGAGTGTAGAGTGTAGGGTATAGAGTGTAGGGTATAAAGTGTATGGTATAGAGTGTAGGGTATAGAGTGTAGGGTATAGAGTGTAGAGCGTAGGGATTAGACTGTAGGGTATAGAGTGTAGGGTATAGAATGTATGGAATAGAGTATAGGGTATAGAGTATAGAGTGTAGGGTATAGAGTGTAGGGTATAGAGCGTAGGGTGTAGGGTATAGATTGTAGGGTATAGAGTGTAGGGTATAGAGTGTAGAGTGTAGGGTATAGAGTGTATGGTATAGAGTGTAGGGTATAGAGTGCAGAGTATAGAGTGTAGAGTGTAGGGTATAGAGTGTATGGTATAGAGTGTATGGTGTAGAGTGTATGGTATAGAGTTTAGGGAATAATGTGTATGGTATAGAGTGTAGGGTATAGAGTGTAGAGTGTGGGGTATAGAGTGTAGGGTATAGAGTGTAGGGCATAGATTGTAGGGTATAGATTGTAGGGTATAGAGTGTATAGTGTAGGGTATAGAGTGTAGGGTTTAGAGTGTATGGTATAGAGTGTAGGGAATAGAGTGTAGAGTGTATGGTATAGAGTATAGGGTATAGAGTGTAGAGTGTAGGGTATAAAGTGTAGGGTATAGAGTGTAGGGTATAGAGTGTAGAGAGTAGGGCATAGAGTGTAGGGTATAAAGTGTAGGGTATAGAGTGTAGAGTGTAGGGATTAGAGTGTAGGGTATAGAGTGTAGAATGTTCGGTATAGAGTGTAGGGTATAGAGTATAAAGTGTAGGGTATAGAGTGTAGGGTATAGAGTGTAAAGTGTAGAGTGTAGGGTATAGAGTGTAGAGTGTAGGGTATAGAGTGTAGGGTATAGAGTGTATGGAATAGAGTGTAGGGTATAGTGTGTAGAGTGTAGGGTATAGAGTGTAGGGTATAGAGCGTAGGGTGTAGGGTATAGAGTGTAGGGTATAGAGTGTAGGGTATAGAGTGTAGAGTGTAGGGTATAGAGTGTATGGTATAGAGTGTAGGGTATAGAGTGTAGAGTGTAGGGTATAGAGTGTATGGTATAGAGTGTAGGGTGTAGAGTGTAGGGTATAGAGTGTAGAGTGTAGGGTATAGAGTGTAGAGTGTAGGGTATAGAGTGTAGAGTGTATGGGATAGAATGTAGGGGATAGAGTGTATGGTATAGAGTGTATGGTATAAAGTGTAGGGTATAGAGTGTAGGGTATAGAGTGTAGAGTGTAGGGTATAGAGTGTAGGGTATAGAGTGTAGAGTGTAGGGTATAGAGTGTAGGGTATAGAGTGTAGAGTGTATGAAATAGTGTATGGTATAGAGTGTATGATATAGATTGTAGGGTATAGAGTGTAGGGTATAGAGTGTAGAATGTAGGGTATAGAGTGAAGAGTGTAGGGTATAGAGTTTAGAGTGTAGGGTATACAGTGTAGGGTATAGAGTGTAGAGTGTATGGTATAGAGTGTAGGGGATAGAGTGTATGGTATAGAGTGTATGGTATAGAGTGTAGAGTATAGAGTGTAGGGTATAGAGTGTAGAGTGTAGGGTATAGAGTGTAGGGTATAGAGTGTAGGGTATAGAGTGTAGGGTATAGAGCGTAGGGTGTAGGGTATAGAGTGTAGGGTATAGAGTGTAGGGTATAGAGTGTAGAGTGTAGGGTATAGAGTGTATGGTATAGAGTGTAGGGTATAGAGTGCAGGGTATAGAGTGTAGAGTGTAGGGTATAGAGTGTATGGTATAGAGTGTATGGTGTAGAGTGTATGGTATAGAGTTTAGGGTATAGAGTGTATGGTATAGAGTGTAGGGTATAGAGTGTAGAGTGTAGGGTATAGAGTGTAGGGTATAGATTGTAGGGTATAGAGTGTATAGTGTAGGGTATAGAGTGTAGGGTTTAGAGTGTATGGTAAAGAGTGTAGGGAATTAAGTGTAGAGTGTATGGTATAGAGTGTAGGGTATAGAGTGTAGAGTGTAGGGTATAAAGTGTAGGGTATAGAGTGTAGGGTATAGAGTGTAGAGAGTAGGGTATAGAGTGTAGGGTATAAAGTGTAGGGTATAGAGTGTAGAGTGTAGGGATTAGAGTGTAGGGTATAGAGTGTAGGGTATAGAGTGTAGAATGTACGGTATAGAGTGTAGGGTATAGAGTATAGAGTGTAGGGTATAGAGTGTAGGGTATAGAGTGTAAAGTGTAGAGTGTAGGATATAGAGTGTAGAGTGTAGGGTATAGAGTGTAGAGTGTAGGGTATAGATTGTAGGGTATAGAGTGCATGGAATAGAGTGTAGAGTGTAGGGTATAGAGTGTAGGGTATAAAGTGTATGGTATAGAGTGTAGGGAATAGAGTGTAGGGTATAGAGTGTAGAGTGTAGGGATTAGACTGTAGGGTATAGAGTGTAGGGTATAGAATGTATGGAATAGAGTATAGGGTATAGAGTATAGAGTGTAGGGTAGAGAGTGTAGGGTATAGAGCGTAGGGTGTAGGGTATAGAGTGTAGGGTATAGAGTGTAGGGTATAGAGTGTAGAGTGTAGGGTATAGAGTGTATGGTATAGAGTGTAGGGTATAGAGTGCAGGGTATAGAGTGTAGAGTGTAGGGTATAGAGTGTAGGGTATAGAGTGTATGGTGTAGAGTGTATGGTATAGAGTTTAGGGTATAGAGTGTAGGGTATAGAGTGTAGAGTGTAGGGTATAGAGTGTAGGGTATAGAGTGTAGGGCATAGAGTGTAGGGTATAGATTGTAGGGTAAAGAGTGTATAGTGTAGGGTATAGAGTGTAGGGTTTAGAGTGTATGGTATAGAGTGTAGGGAATAGAGTGTAGAGTGTATGGTATAGAGTGTAGGGTATAGAGTGTAGAGTGTAGGGTATAAAGTGTAGGGTATAGAGTGTAGGGTATAGAGTGTAGAGAGTAGGGTATAGAGTGTAGGGTATAAAGTGTAGGGTATAGAGTGTAGAGTGTAGGGATTAGAGTGTAGGGTATAGAGTGTAGGGTATAGAGTGTAGAATGTACGGTATAGAGTGTAGGGTATAGAGTATAGTGTCGGGTATAGAGTGTAGGGTATAGAGTGTAAAGTGTAGAGTGTAGGGTATAGAGTGTAGAGTGTAGGGTATAGAGTGTAGGGTATAGAGTGTAGGGTATAGAGTGTAGGGTATAGAGTGTAGAGTGTAGGGTATAGAGTGTATGATATAGAGTGTAGGGTGTAGAGTGTAGGGTATAGAGTGTAGAGTGTAGGGTATAGAGTGTAGAGCGTAGGGTATAGAGTGTAGAGTGTATGGGATAGAGTGTAGGGGATAGAGTGTATGGTATAGAGTGTATGGTATAAAGTGTAGGGTATAGAGTGTAGGGTATAGAGTTTAGAGTGTACGGTATACAGTGTAGGGTATAGAGTGTAGATTGTATGGTATAGAGTGTAAGGGATAGAGTGTATGGTATAGAGTGTATGGTATAGAGTGTAGGGTATAGAGTGTAGGGTATAGAGTGTAGAGTGTAGGGTATAGAGTGTAGGGTATAGAGTGTAGGGTATAGAGTGTAGGGTATAGAGCGTAGGGTGTAGAGTATAGAGTGTAGGGTATAGAGTGTAGAGTGTAGGGTATAGAGTGTATGGTATAGAGTGTATGGTGTAGAGTGTATGGTATAGAGTTTAGGGTATAGAGTGTATGGTATAGAGTGTAGGGTATAGAGTGTAGAGTGTAGGGTATAGAGTGTAGGGTATAGAGTGTAGGGCATAGAGTGTAGGGTATAGATTGTAGGGTATAGAGTGTATAGTGTAGGGTATAGAGTGTAGGGTTTAGAGTGTATGGTATAGAGTGTAGGGTATAGAATGTAGAGTGTAGGGTATAAAGTGTAGGGTATAGAGTGTAGGGTATAGAGTGTAGGGAGTAGGGTATAGAGTGTAGGGTATAAAGTGTAGGGTATAGAGTGTAGAGTGTAGGGATTAGAGTGTAGGGTATAGAGTGTAGGGTATAGAGTGTAGAATGTACGGTATAGAGTGTAGGGTATAGAGTATAGAGTGTAGGGTATAGAGTGTATGGTAGAGAGTGTAAAGTGTAGAGTGTAGGGTATAGAGTGTAGAGTGTAGGGTATAGAGTGTAGAGTGTAGGGTATAGAGTGTAGGGTATAGAGTGCATGGAATAGAGTGTAGAGTGTAGGGTATAGAGTGTAGGGTATAAAGTGTATGGTATAGAGTGTAGGGTATAGAGTGTAGGGTATAGAGTGTAGAGTGTAGGGATTAGACTGTAGGGTATAGAGTGTAGGGTATAGAATGTATGGAATAGAGTATAGGGTATAGAGTATAGAGTGTAGGGTATAGAGTGTAGGGTATAGAGCGTAGGGTGTAGGGTATAGAGTGTAGGGTATAGAGTGTAGGGTATAGAGTGTAGAGTGTAGGGTATAGAGTGTATGGTATAGAGTGTAGGGTATAGAGTGCAGGGTATAGAGTGTAGAGTGTAGGGTATAGAGTTAATGGTATAGAGTGTATGGTGTAGAGTGTATGGTATAGAGTTTAGGGTATAGAGTGTATGGTATAGAGTGTAGAGTGTAGGGTATAGAGTGTAGGGTATAGAGTGTAGGGCATAGAGTGTAGGGTATAGATTGTAGGGTATAGAGTGTATAGTGTAGGGTATAGAGTGTAGGGTTTAGAGTGTATGGTATAGAGTGTAGGGAATAGAGTGTAGAGTGTATGGTATAGAGTGTAGGGTATAGAGTGTAGAGTGTAGGGTATAAAGTGTAGGGTATAGAGTGTAGGGTATAGAGTGTAGAGAGTAGGGTATAGAGTGTAGGGTATAAAGTGTAGAGCATAGAGTGTAGAGTGTAGGGATTAGAGTGTAGGGTATAGAGTGTAGGGTATAGAGTGTAGAATGTACGGTATAGAGTGTAGGGTATAGAGTATAGAGTGTAGGGTATAGAGTGTACAGTATAGAGTGTAAAGTGTAGAGTGTAGGGTATAGAGTGTAGAGTGTAGGGTATAGAGTGTAGGGTATAGAGTGTATGGAATAGAGTGTAGGGTATAGTGTGTAGAGTGTAGGGTATAGAGTGTAGGGTATAGAGCGTAGGGTGTAGGGTATAGAGTGTAGGGTATAGAGTGTAGGGTATAGAGTGTAGAGTGTAGGGTATAGAGTGTATGGTATAGAGTGTAGGGTGTAGAGTGTAGGGTATAGAGTGTAGAGTGTAGGGTATAGCGTGTAGGGTATAGAGCGTAGGGTGTAGGGTATAGAGTGTAGGGTATAGAGTGTAGGGTATAGAGTGTAGAGTGTAGGGTATAGAGTGTATGGTATAGAGTGTAGGGTTTAGAGTGCAGGGTATAGAGTGTAGAGTGTAGGGTATAGAGTGTATGGTATAGAGTGTATGGTGTAGAGTGTATGGTATAGAGTTTAGAGTATAGAGTGTATGGTATAGAGTGTAGGGTATAGAGTGTAGAGTGTAGGGTATAGAGTGTAGGGTATAGAGGGTAGGGCATAGAGTGTAGGGTATAGATTGTAGGGTATAGAGTGTATAGTGTAGGGTATAGAGTGTAGGGTTTAGAGTGTATGGTATAGAGTGTAGGGAATAGAGTGTAGAGTGTATGGTATAGAGTGTAGGGTATAGAGTGTAGAGTGTAGGGTATAAAGTGTAGGGTATAGAGTGTAGGGTATAGAGCGTAGAGAGTAGGGTATAGAGTGTAGGGTATAAAGTGTAGGGTATAGAGTGTAGAGTGTAGGGATTAGAGTGTAGGGTATAGAGTGTAGGGTATAGAGTGTAGAATGTACGGTATAGAGTGTAGGGTATAGAGTATAGAGTGTAGGGTATAGAGTGTAGGGTATAGAGTGTAAAGTGTAGAGTGTAGGGTATAGAGTGTAGAGTGTAGGGTATAGAGTGTAGGGTATAGAGTGCATGGAATAGAGTGTAGAGTGTAGGGTATAGAGTGTAGGGTATAAAGTGTATGGTATAGAGTGTAGGGTATAGAGTGTAGGGTATAGAGTGTAGAGCGTAGGGATTAGACTGTAGGGTATAGAGTGTAGGGTATAGAATGTATGGAATAGAGTATAGGGTATAGAGTATAGAGTGTAGGGTATAGAGTGTAGGGTATAGAGCGTAGGGTGTAGGGTATAGAGTGTAGGGTATAGAGTGTAGGGTATAGAGTGTATAGTGTAGGGTATAGACTGTATGGTATAGAGTGTATGGTGTAGAGTGTATGGTATAGAGTTTAGGGTATAATGTGTATGGTATAGAGTGTAGAGTGTGGGGTATAGAGTGTAGGGTATAGAGTGTAGGGCATAGAGTGTAGGGTATAGATTGTAGGGTATAGAGTGTATAGTGTAGGGTATAGAGTGTAGGGTTTAGAGTGTATGGTATAGAGTGTAGGGAATAGAGTGTAGAGTGTATGGTATAGAGTGTAGGGTATAGAGTGTAGAGTGTAGGGTATAAAGTGTAGGGTATAGAGTGTAGGGTATAGAGTGTAGGGTATAGAGTGTAGAGAGTAGGGTATAGAGTGTAGGGTATAGAGTGTAGGGCATAGAGTGTAGGGTATAGATTGTAGGGTATAGAGTGTAGAGTGTAGGGTATAGAGTGTAGGGTATAGAGTGTAGGGCATAGAGTGTAGGGTATAGATTGTAGGGTATAGAGTGTATAGTGTAGGGTATAGAGTGTAGGGTTTAGAGTGTATGGTATAGAGTGTAGGGAATAGAGTGTAGAGTGTATGGTATAGAGTGTAGGGTATAGAGTGTAGAGTGTAGGGCATAGAGTGTATGGTATAGAGTGTAGGGTATAGAGTGCAGAGTATAGAGTGTAGAGTGTAGGGTATAGAGTGTATGGTATAGAGTGTATGGTGTAGAGTGTATGGTATAGAGTTTAGGGTATAATGTGTATGGTATAGAGTGTAGGGTATAGAGTGTAGAGTGTGGGGCATAGAGTGTAGGGTATAGAGTGTAGGGCATAGAGTGTAGGGTATAGATTGTAGGGTATAGAGTGTATAGTGTAGGGTATAGAGTGTAGGGTTTAGAGTGTATGGTATAGAGTGTAGGGAATAGAGTGTAGAGTGTATGGTATAGAGTGTAGGGTATAGAGTGTAGAGTGTAGGGTATAAAGTGTAGGGTATAGAGTGTAGGGTATAGAGTGTAGGGTATAGAGTGTAGAGAGTAGGGTGTAGAGTGTATGGTATAGAGTTTAGGGTATAGAGTGTATGGTATAGAGTGTAGGGTATAGAGTGTAAAGTGTAGAGTGTAGGGTATAGAGTGTAGAGTGTAGGGTATAGAGTGTAGGGTATAGAGTGCATGGAATAGAGTGTAGAGTGTAGGGTATAGAGTGTAGGGTATAAAGTGTATGGTATAGAGTGTAGGGTATAGAGTGTAGGGTATAGAGTGTAGAGCGTAGGGATTAGACTGTAGGGTATAGAGTGTAGGGTATAGAATGTATGGAATAGAGTATAGGGTATAGAGTATAGAGTGTAGGGTATAGAGTGTAGGGTATAGAGTGTAGGGTGTAGGGTATAGAGTGTAGGGTATAGAGTGTAGGGTATAGAGTGTAGAGTGTAGGGTATAGACTGTATGGTATAGAGTGTATGGTGTAGAGTGTATGGTATAGAGTTTAGGGTATAATGTGTATGGTATAGAGTGTAGGGTATAGAGTGTAGAGTGTGGGGTATAGAGTGTAGGGTATAGAGTGTAGGGCATAGAGTGTAGGGTATAGATTGTAGGGTATAGAGTGTATAGTGTAGGGTATAGAGTGTAGGGTTTAGAGTGTATGGTATAGAGTGTAGGAAATAGAGTGTAGAGTGTATGGTATAGAGTGTAGGGTATAGAGTGTAGAGTGTAGGGTATAAAGTGTAGGGTATAGAGTGTAGGGTATAGAGTGTAGGGTATAGAGTGTAGAGAGTAGGGTATAGAGTGTAGGGTATAGAGTGTAGGGCATAGAGTGTAGGGTATAGATTGTAGGGTATAGAGTGTAGAGTGTAGGGTATAGAGTGTAGGGTATAGAGTGTAGGGTGTAGGGTATAGAGTGTAGGGTATAGAGTGTAGGGTATAGAGTGTAGAGTGTAGGGTATAGACTGTATGGTATAGAGTGTATGGTGTAGAGTGTATGGTATAGAGTTTAGGGTATAATGTGTATGGTATAGAGTGTAGGGTATAGAGTGTAGAGTGTGGGGTATAGAGTGTAGGGTATAGAGTGTAGGGCATAGAGTGTAGGGTATAGATTGTAGGGTATAGAGTGTATAGTGTAGGGTATAGAGTGTAGGGTTTAGAGTGTATGGTATAGAGTGTAGGAAATAGAGTGTAGAGTGTATGGTATAGAGTGTAGGGTATAGAGTGTAGAGTGTAGGGTATAAAGTGTAGGGTATAGAGTGTAGGGTATAGAGTGTAGGGTATAGAGTGTAGAGAGTAGGGTATAGAGTGTAGGGTATAGAGTGTAGGGCATAGAGTGTAGGGTATAGATTGTAGGGTATAGAGTGTAGAGTGTAGGGTATAGAGTGTAGGGTATAGAGTGTAGGGCATAGAGTGTAGGGTATAGATTGTAGGGTATAGAGTGTATAGTGTAGGGTATAGAGTGTAGGGTTTAGAGTGTATGGTATAGAGTGTAGGGAATAGAGTGTAGAGTGTATGGTATAGAGTGTAGGGTATAGAGTGTAGAGTGTAGGGTATAGAGTGTATGGTATAGAGTGTAGGGTATAGAGTGCAGAGTATAGAGTGTAGAGTGTAGGGTATAGAGTGTATGGTATAGAGTGTATGGTGTAGAGTGTATGGTATAGAGTTTAGGGTATAATGTGTATGGTATAGAGTGTAGGGTATAGAGTGTAGAGTGTGGGGCATAGAGTGTAGGGTATAGAGTGTAGGGCATAGAGTGTAGGGTATAGATTGTAGGGTATAGAGTGTATAGTGTAGGGTATAGAGTGTAGGGTTTAGAGTGTATGGTATAGAGTGTAGGGAATAGAGTGTAGAGTGTATGGTATAGAGTGTAGGGTATAGAGTGTAGAGTGTAGGGTATAAAGTGTAGGGTATAGAGTGTAGGGTATAGAGTGTAGGGTATAGAGTGTAGAGAGTAGGGTGTAGAGTGTATGGTATAGAGTGTAGGGTATAGAGTGTAGAGTGTAGGGTATAGAGTGTAGGGTATAGAGTGTAGGGCATAGAGTGTAGGGTATAGATTGTAGGGTATAGAGTGTATAGTGTAGGGTATAGAGTGTAGGGTTTAGAGTGTATGGTATAGAGTGTAGGGAATAGAGTGTAGAGTGTATGGTATAGAGTGTAGGGTATAGAGTGTAGAGTGTAGGGTATAAAGTGTAGGGTATAGAGTGTAGGGTATAGAGTGTAGAGAGTAGGGTATAGAGTGTAGGGTATAAAGTGTAGGGTATAGAGTGTAGAGTGTAGGGATTAGAGTGTAGGGTATAGAGTGTAGGGTATAGAGTGTAGAATGTACGGTATAGAGTGTAGGGTATAGAGTATAGAGTGTAGGGTATAGAGTGTAGGGTATAGAGTGTAAAGTGTAGAGTGTAGGGTATAGAGTGTAGAGTGTAGGGTATAGAGTGTAGGGTATAGAGTGCATGGAATAGAGTGTAGAGTGTAGGGTATAGAGTGTAGGGTATAAAGTGTATGGTATAGAGTGTAGGGTATAGAGTGTAGGGTATAGAGTGTAGAGCGTAGGGATTAGACTGTAGGGTTTAGAGTGTAGGGTATAGAATGTATGGAATAGAGTATAGGGTATAGAGTATAGAGTGTAGGGTATAGAGTGTAGGGTATAGAGCGTAGGGTGTAGGGTATAGAGTGTAGGGCATAGAGTGTAGGGTATAGATTGTAGGGTATAGAGTGTATAGTGTAGGGTATAGAGTGTAGGGTTTAGAGTGTATGGTATAGAGTGTAGGGAATAGAGTGTAGAGTGTATGGTATAGAGTGTAGGGTATAGAGTGTAGAGTGTAGGGTATAGAGTGTATGGTATAGAGTGTAGGGTATAGAGTGCAGAGTATAGAGTGTAGAGTGTAGGGTATAGAGTGTATGGTATAGAGTGTATGGTGTAGAGTGTATGGTATAGAGTTTAGGGTATAATGTGTATGGTATAGAGTGTAGGGTATAGAGTGTAGAGTGTGGGGCATAGAGTGTAGGGTATAGAGTGTAGGGCATAGAGTGTAGGGTATAGATTGTAGGGTATAGAGTGTATAGTGTAGGGTATAGAGTGTAGGGTTTAGAGTGTATGGTATAGAGTGTAGGGAATAGAGTGTAGAGTGTATGGTATAGAGTGTAGGGTATAGAGTGTAGAGTGTAGGGTATAAAGTGTAGGGTATAGAGTGTAGGGTATAGAGTGTAGGGTATAGAGTGTAGAGAGTAGGGTGTAGAGTGTATGGTATAGAGTTTAGGGTATAGAGTGTATGGTATAGAGTGTAGGGTATAGAGTGTAGAGTGTAGGGTATAGAGTGTAGGGTATAGAGTGTAGGGCATAGAGTGTAGGGTATAGATTGTAGGGTATAGAGTGTATAGTGTAGGGTATAGAGTGTAGGGTTTAGAGTGTATGGTATAGAGTGTAGGGAATAGAGTGTAGAGTGTATGGTATAGAGTGTAGGGTATAGAGTGTAGAGTGTAGGGTATAAAGTGTAGGGTATAGAGTGTAGGGTATAGAGTGTAGAGAGTAGGGTATAGAGTGTAGGGTATAAAGTGTAGGGTATAGAGTGTAGAGTGTAGGGATTAGAGTGTAGGGTATAGAGTGTAGGGTATAGAGTGTAGAATGTACGGTATAGAGTGTAGGGTATAGAGTATAGAGTGTAGGGTATAGAGTGTAGGGTATAGAGTGTAAAGTGTAGAGTGTAGGGTATAGAGTGTAGAGTGTAGGGTATAGAGTGTAGGGTATAGAGTGCATGGAATAGAGTGTAGAGTGTAGGGTATAGAGTGTAGGGTATAAAGTGTATGGTATAGAGTGTAGGGTATAGAGTGTAGGGTATAGAGTGTAGAGCGTAGGGATTAGACTGTAGGGTTTAGAGTGTAGGGTATAGAATGTATGGAATAGAGTATAGGGTATAGAGTATAGAGTGTAGGGTATAGAGTGTAGGGTATAGAGCGTAGGGTGTAGGGTATAGAGTGTAGGGTATAGAGTGTAGAGTGTAGGGTATAGAGTGTATGGTATAGAGTGTAGGGTATAGAGTGCAGAGTATAGAGTGTAGAGTGTAGGGTATAGAGTGTATGGTATAGAGTGTATGGTGTAGAGTGTATGGTATAGAGTTTAGGGTATAATGTGTATGGTATAGAGTGTAGGGTATAGAGTGTAGAGTGTGGGGTATAGAGTGTAGGGTATAGAGTGTAGGGCATAGAGTGTAGGGTATAGATTGTAGGGTATAGAGTGTATAGTGTAGGGTATAGAGTGTAGGGTTTAGAGTGTATGGTATAGAGTGTAGGGAATAGAGTGTAGAGTGTATGGTATAGAGTGTAGGGTATAGAGTGTAGAGTGTAGGGTATAAAGTGTAGGGTATAGAGTGTAGGGTATAGAGTGTAGGGTATAGAGTGTAGAGAGTAGGGTATAGAGTGTAGGGTATAAAGTGTAGGGTATAGAGTGTAGAGTGTAGGGATTAGAGTGTAGGGTATAGAGTGTAGGGTATAGAGTGTAGAATGTTCGGTATAGAGTGTAGGGTATAGAGTATAGAGTGTAGGGTATAGAGTGTAGGGTGTAGAGTGTAAAGTGTAGAGTGTAGGGTATAGAGTGTAGAGTGTAGGGTATAGAGTGTAGGGTATAGAGTGTATGGAATAGAGTGTAGGGTATAGTGTGTAGAGTGTAGGGTATAGAGTGTAGGGTATAAAGCGTAGGGTGTAGGGTATAGAGTGTAGGGTATAGAGTGTAGGGTATAGAGTGTAGAGTGTAGGGTATAGAGTGTATGGTATAGAGTGTAGGGTATAGAGTGTAGAGTGTAGGGTATAGAGTGTATGGTATAGAGTGTAGGGTGTAGAGTGTAGGGTATAGAGTGTAGAGTGTAGGGTATAGAGTGTAGAGTGTAGGGTATAGAGTGTAGAGTGTATGGGATAGAATGTAGGGGATAGAGTGTATGGTATAGAGTGTATGGTATAAAGTGTAGGGTATAGAGTGTAGGGTATAGCGTGTAGAGTGTAGGGTATAGAGTGTAGGGTATAGAGTGTAGAGTGTAGGGTATAGAGTGTAGGGTATAGAGTGTAGAGTGTATGATATAGTGTATGGTATAGAGTGTATGATATAGATTGTAGGGTATAGAGTGTAGGGTATAGAGTGTAGAATGTAGGGTATAGAGTGAAGAGTGTAGGGTATAGAGTGTAGGGTATAGAGTTTAGTGTGTAGGGTATACAGTGTAGGGTATAGAGTGTAGAGTGTATGGTATAGAGTGTAGGGGATAGAGTGTATGGTATAGAGTGTATGGTATAGAGTGTAGGGTATAGAGTGTAGGGTATAGAGTGTAGAGTGTAGGGTATAGAGTGTAGGGTATAGAGTGTAGGGTATAGAGCATAGGGTGTAGGGTATAGAGTGTAGGGTATAGAGTGTAGGGTATAGAGTGTGAAGTGTAGGGTATAGAGTGTATGGTATAGAGTGTAGGGTATAGAGTGCAGGGTATAGAGTGTAGAGTGTAGGGTATAGAGTGTATGGTATAGAGTGTATGGTGTAGAGTGTATGGTATAGAGTTTAGGGTATAGAGTGTATGGTATAGAGTGTAGGGTATAGAGTGTAGAGTGTAGGGTATAGAGTGTAGGGTATAGAGTGTAGGGCATAGAGTGTAGGGTATAGATTGTAGGGTATAGAGTGTATAGTGTAGGGTATAGAGTGTAGGGTTTAGAGTGTATGGTATAGAGTGTAGGGAATAGAGTGTAGAGTGTATGGTATAGAGTGTAGGGTATAGAGTGTAGAGTGTAGGGTATAAAGTGTAGGGTATAGAGTGTAGGTTATAGAGTGTAGAGAGTAGGGTATAGAGTGTAGGGTATAAAGTGTAGGGTATAGAGTGTAGAGTGTAGGGATTAGAGTGTAGGGTATAGAGTGTAGGGTATAGAGTGTAGAATGTACAGTATAGAGTGTAGGGTATAGAGTATAGAGTGTAGGGTATAGAGTGTAGGGTATAGAGTGTAAAGTGTAGAGTGTAGGGTATAGATTGTAGAGTGTAGGGTATAGAGTGTAGAGTGTAGGGTATAGAGTGTAGGGTATAGAGTGCATGGAATAGAGTTTAGAGTGTAGGGTATAGAGTGTAGGGCATAAAGTGTATGGTATAGAGTGTAGGGTATAGAGTGTAGGGTATAGAGTGTAGAGTGTAGGGATTAGACTGTAGGGTATAGAGTGTAGGGTATAGAATGTATGGAATAGAGTATAGGGTATAGAGTATAGAGTGTAGGGTATAGAGTGTAGGGTATAGAGCGTAGGGTGTAGGGTATAGAGTGTAGGGTATAGAGTGTAGGGTATAGAGTGTAGAGTGTAGGGTATAGAGTGTATGGTATAGAGTGTAGGGTATAGAGTGCAGGGTATAGAGTGTAGAGTGTAGGGTATAGAGTGTATGGTATAGAGTGTATGGTGTAGAGTGTATGGTATAGAGTTTAGGGTATAGAGTGTATGGTATAGAGTGTAGGGTATAGAGTGTAGAGTGTAGGGTATAGAGTGTAGGGTATAGAGTGTAGGGCATAGAGTGTAGGGTATAGATTGTAGGGTATAGAGTGTATAGTGTAGGGTATAGAGTGTAGGGTTTAGAGTGTATGGTATAGAGTGTAGGGAATAGAGTGTAGAGTGTATGGTATAGAGTGTAGGGTATAGAGTGTAGAGTGTAGGGTATAAAGTGTAGGGTATAGAGTGTAGGGTATAGAGTGTAGAGAGTAGGGTATAGAGTGTAGGGTAAAAAGTGTAGGGTATAGAGTGTAGAGTGTAGGGATTAGAGTGTAGGGTATAGAGTGTAGGGTATAGAGTGTAGAATGTACGGTATAGAGTGTAGGGTATAGAGTATAGTGTCGGGTATAGAGTGTAGGGTATAGAGTGTAAAGTGTAAAGTGTAGGGTATAGAGTGTAGAGTGTAGGGTATAGAGTGTAGGGTATAGAGTGTATGGAATAGAGTGTAGGGTATAGTGTGTAGAGTGTAGGGTATAGAGTGTAGGGTATAGAGCGTAGGGTGTAGGGTATAGAGTGTAGGGTATAGAGTGTAGGGTATAGAGTGTAGAGTGTAGGGTATAGAGTGTATAGTATAGAGTGTAGGGTGTAGAGTGTAGGGTATAGAGTGTAGAGTGTAGGGTATAGAGTGTAGAGTGTAGGGTATAGAGTGTAGAGTGTATGGGATAGAGTGTAGGGGATAGAGTGTATGGTATAGAGTGTATGGTATAAAGTGTAGGGTATAGAGTGTAGGGTATAGAGTTTAGAGTGTAGGGTATACAGTGTAGGGTATAGAGTGTAGAGTGTATGGTATAGAGTGTAGGGGATAGAGTGTATGGTATAGAGTGTATGGTATAGAGTGTAGGGTATAGAGTGTAGGGTATAGAGTGTAGAGTGTAGGGTATAGAGTGTAGGGTATAGAGTGTAGGGTATAGAGTGTAGGGTATAGAGCGTAGGGTGTAGGGTATAGAGTGTAGGGTATAGAGTGTAGAGTGTAGGGTATAGAGTGTATGGTATAGAGTGTAGGGTATAGAGTGCAGGGTATAGAGTGTAGAGTGTAGGGTATAGAGTGTATGGTATAGAGTGTATGGTGTAGAGTGTATGGTATAGAGTTTAGGGTATAGAGTGTATGGTATAGAGTGTAGGGTATAGAGTGTAGAGTGTAGGGTATAGAGTGTAGGGTATAGAGTGTAGGGCATAAAGTGTAGGGTATAGATTGTAGGGTATAGAGTGTATAGTGCAGGGTATAGAGTGTAGGGTTTAGAGTGTATGGTATAGAGTGTAGGGTATAGAGTGTAGAGTGTAGGGTATAAAGTGTAGGGTATAGAGTGTAGGGTATAGAGTGTAGAGAGTAGGGTATAGAGTGTAGGGTATAAAGTGTAGGGTATAGAGTGTAGAGTGTAGGGATTAGAGTGTAGGGTATAGAGTGTAGGGTATAGAGTGTAGAATGTACGGTATAGAGTGTAGGGTATAGAGTATAGAGTGTAGGATATAGAGTGTAGGGTATAGAGTGTAAAGTGTAGAGTGTAGGGTATAGAGTGTAGAGTGTAGGGTATAGAGTGTAGAGTGTAGGGTATAGAGTGTAGGGTATAGAGTGCATGGAATAGAGTGTAGAGTGTAGGGTATAGAGTGTAGGGTATAAAGTATATGGTATAGAGTGTAGGGTATAGAGTGTAGGGTATAGAGTGTAGAGTGTAGGGATTAGACTGTAGGGTATAGAGTGTAGGGTATAGAATGTATGGAATAGAGTATAGGGTATAGAGTATAGAGTGTAGGGTATAGAGTGTAGGGTATAGAGCGTAGGGTGTAGGGTATAGAGTGTAGGGTATAGAGTGTAGGGTATAGAGTGTAGAGTGTAGGGTATAGAGTGTATGGTATAGAGTGTAGGGTATAGAGTGCAGGGTATAGAGTGTAGAGTGTAGGGTATAGAGTTAATGGTATAGAGTGTATGGTGTAGAGTGTATGGTATAGAGTTTAGGGTATAGAGTGTATGGTATAGAGTGTAGGGTATAGAGTGTAGAGTGTAGGGTATAGAGTGTAGGGTATAGAGTGTAGGGCATAGAGTGTAGGGTATAGATTGTAGGGTATAGAGTGTATAGTGTAGGGTATAGAGTGTAGGGTTTAGAGTGTATGGTATAGAGTGTAGGGAATAGAGTGTAGAGTGTATGGTATAGAGTGTAGGGTATAGAGTGTAGAGTGTAGGGTATAAAGTGTAGGGTATAGAGTGTAGGGTATAGAGTGTAGAGAGTAGGGTATAGAGTGTAGGGTATAAAGTGTAGAGCATAGAGTGTAGAGTGTAGGGATTAGAGTGTAGGGTATAGAGTGTAGGGTATAGAGTGTAGAATGTACGGTATAGAGTGTACGGTATAGAGTGTAAAGTGTAGAGTGTAGGGTATAGAGTGTAGAGTGTAGGGTATAGAGTGTAGGGTATAAAGTGTAGAGCATAGAGTGTAAAGTGTAGGGATTAGAGTGTAGGGTATAGAGTGTAGGGTATAGAGTATAGAGTGTAGGGTATAGAGTGTACGGTATAGAGTGTAAAGTGTAGAGTGTAGGGTATAGAGTGTAGAGTGTAGGGTATAGAGTGTAGGGTATAGAGTGTATGGAATAGAGTGTAGGGTATAGTGTGTAGAGTGTAGGGTATAGAGTGTAGGGTATAGAGTGTATGGAATAGAGTGTAGGGTATAGTGTGTAGAGTGTAGGGTATAGAGTGTAGGGTATAGAGCGTAGGGTGTAGGGTATAGAGTGTAGGGTATAGAGTGTAGGGTATAGAGTGTAGAGTGTAGGGTATAGAGTGTATGGTATAGAGTGTAGGGTGTAGAGTGTAGGGTATAGAGTGTAGAGTGTAGGGTATAGAGTGTAGAGTGTAGGGTATAGAGTGTAGAGTGTATGGGATAGAGTGTAGGGGATAGAGTGTATGGTATAGAGTGTATGGTATAAAGTGTAGGGTATAGAGTGTAGGGTATAGAGTGTAGAGTGTAGGGTATAGAGTGTAGGGTATAGAGTGTAGAGTGTGGGGTATAGAGTGTAGGGTATAGAGTGTAGAGTGTATGATATAGTGTATTGTATAGAGTGTATGATATAGATTGTAGGGTATAGAGTGTAGGGTATAGAGTGTAGAGTGTAGGGTATAGAGTGAAGAGTGTAGGGTATAGAGTGTAGGGTATAGAGTTTAGAGTGTAGGGTATACAGTGTAGGGTATAGAGTGTAGAGTGTATGGTATAGAGTGTAGGGGATAGAGTGTATGGTATAGAGTGTATGGTATAGAGTGTAGGGTATAGAGTGTAGGGTATAGAGTGTAGAGTGTAGGGTATAGAGTGTAGGGTATAGAGTGTAGGGTATAGAGTGTAGGGTATAGAATGTAGGGTGTAGAGTGTAGGGTATAGAGTGTAGGGTATAGAGTGTAGGGTATAGAGTGTAGGGTATAGCGTGTAGGGTATAGAGTGTAGGGTATAGAGTGTAGGGTATAGAGTGTAGGGGATAGAGTGTAGAGTATAGAGTGTAAAGTGTAGAGTGTAGGGTGTAGAGTGTAGGGTATAGAGTGTAGAGTGTAGGGTATAGAGTGTAGGGTATAGAGTGTATGGTATATAGTGTAGGGTATAGAGTGTAGAGTGTAGGGTATATAGTGTAGGGTATAATGTGTAGAGTGTAGGGTATAGAGTGTAAGGTATAGAGGGTAGGGTATAGAGTGTATGGTGTATGGTGTAGAGTGTAGGGTATAGAGTGTAGGGTGTAGAGTGTAGGGTATAGAGTGAATGGTATAGAGTGTAGGGTATAGAGTGTAAGCTATAAAGTGTAGGGTGAAGAGTGAAGGGTATAGAGTGTAGGGTATAGAGTGTAGGGTATAGAGTGTAGGGTATAGAGTGTAGGGTATAGAGTGTAGAGTGTAGGGTATAGAGTGTAGGGTATAGAGTGTAGAGTGTAGGGTATAGAGTGTAGGGTTTAAAGAGTAGGGTATAGAGTGTAGAGTGTAGGGTATAGAGTGTAGAGTGTAGGGTATAGAGTGTAGGGTATAGAGTGTAGAGTGTAGGGTATAGAGTGTAGGGTATAGAGTGTAGAGTGTAGGGTATAAAGTGTAGAGAGTAGGGTATAGAGTGTAGGGTATAGAGTGTAGGTTATAGAGTGTAGGGTATAGAGTGTAGAGTGTAGGGTGTAGAGTATAGGGTATAGAGTGTAGGGTATAGAGTGTAGAGTGTAGGGTATAAAGTGTAGAGAGTAGGGTATAGAGTGTAGGGTATAGAGTGTAGGTTATAGAGTGTAGGGTATAGAGTGTGGAGTGTAGGGTGTAGATTGTAGGTTATAGAGTGTAGAGTGTAGGGTATAAAGTGTAGAGAGTAGGGTATAGAGTGTAGGGTATAGAGTGTAGGTTATAGAGTGTAGGGTATAGAGTGTAGAGTGTAGGGTGTAGAGTGTAGGGTATAGAGTGTAAGGTATAGAGTGTAGGGTATAAAGTGTATGTTATAGAGTGTAGGGTATAGAGTGTAGAGTGTAGGGTATAGAGTGTAGGGTATAGAGTGTAGGGTATAGAGTGTATGGTATAGAGTGTAGGGTATAGAGTGTAGAGTGTAGGGTATAGAGTGTAGGGTTTAGAGTGTAGGGTATAGAGTGTAGGGTATAGATTGTAGGGTATAGAGTGTAGAGTGTAGGGTATAGAGTGTAGGGTATAGAGTGTATGGTATAGAGTGTAGAGTGTAGGGTATAGAGTGTATATTGTAGGGTAAAGAGTGTAGGGTATAGAGAGTATGGTATAGAGTGTAGGGAATAGAGTGTAGAGTGTAGGGTATAAAGTGTAGAGAGTAGGGTAAAGAGTGTAGGGTATAGAGTGTAGGTTATAGAGTGTAGGGTATAGAGTGTAGAGTGTAGGGTGTAGAGTGTAGGGTATAGAGTGTAAGGTATAGAGTGTAGGGTATAAAGTGTATGTTATAGAGTGTAGGTTATAGAGTGTAGAGCATAGGGAATAGAGTGTAGGGTATAAAGTGTAGGGTATAGAGTGTAGGGTATAGATTGTAGGGTATAGAGTGTAGATTGTGAGGTATAGAGTCTATGGTATAGAGTGTAGAGTGTAGGGTATAGAGTGTATAGTGTAGGGTAAAGAGTGTAGGGTATAGAGTGTATGGTATAGAGTGTAGGGAATAGAGTGTAGAGTGTAGGGTATAGAGTGTATGGTATAGAGTGTGGGGTATAGAGTGTATAGTGTAGGGTATAGAGTGTAGGGTATAGAGTGTAGGGTATAGAGTGTAGAGTGTAGGGATTAGAGTGTAGGGTATAGAGTGTAGGGTATAGAGTGTAGAATGTACGGTATAGAGTGTATGGTATAGAGTATAGAGTGTAGGGTATAGAGTGTAGGGTATAGAGTGTAAAGTGTAGAGTGTATGGTATAGAGTGTAGAGTGTAGGGTATAGAGTGTAGGGTATAGAGTGTATGGAATAGAGTGTAGGGTATAGAGTGTTGAGTGTAGGGTATAGAGTGTAGGGTATAGAGCGTAGGGTGTAGGGTATAGAGTGTATGGTATAGAGTGTAGGGTATAGAGTTTAGAGTGTAGGGTACAGAGTGTATGGTATAGAGTGTAGGGTGTATGGTATAGAGTGCAGGGGATAGAGTGTAGAGTGTGAGGTATAGAGTGTAGGGTATAGAGTGTATGGTATAGAGTGTATGGTATAGATTGTAATGTATAGAGTGTAGGGTATAGAGTGTAGAGTGTAGGGTATAGAGTGTAGAGTGTAGGGTATAGAGTGTAGGGTATAGAGTGCAGAGTGTAGGGTATAGAGTGTAGGGTATAGAGTGTATAGTGTATGGTATAGAGTGTAGGGGATAGAGTGTATGGTATAGAGTGTATGGTATAGAGTGTAGGGTATAGAGTGTAGGGTATAGAGTGTAGAGTGTAGGGTACAGAGTGTAGGGTACAGAGTGTAGGGTATAGAGTGTAGGGTATAGAGTGTAGGGTGTAGAGTTTAGGGTATAGAGTGTAGCGTGTAGGGTATAGAGTGTATGGTATAGAGTGTAGAGTGTAGGGTATAGAGTGTATGGTATAGAGTGTAGGGTGTAGAATGTATGTTATAGAGTGTAGGGTATAGAGTGTATGGTATGGAGATTAGAGTGTAGGGCATATAGTGTATGGTATAGAGTGTATGGTATAGAGTGTAGGGTATAGAGTGTCGAGTGTAGGGTATAGAGTGTATGGTATAGAGTGTAGGGTATAGAGTGTAGAGTGTAGGGTATAGAGTGTAGGGTATAGAGTGTAGGGTATAGAGTGTAGGGTATAGAGTGTAGGGTATAGAGTGTAGAGTGTAGGGTATATAGTGTAGGGTATAGAGTGTAGGGTATAGAGTGTAGGGTATAGAGTGTAGGGTATAGAGTTTAGAGTGTAGGGTATACAATGTAGGGTATAGAGTGTAGATTGTATGGTATAGAGTGTAGGGGATAGAGTGTATGGTATAGAGTGTATGGTATAGAGTGTAGGGTATAGAGTGTAGGGTATAGAGTGTAGAGTGTAGGGTATAGAGTGTAGGGTACAGAGTGTAGGGTATAGAGTGTAGGGTATAGAGTGTAGGGTGTAGAGTTTAGGGTATAGAGTGTAGCGTGTAGGGTATAGAGTGTATGGTATAGAGTGTAGAGTGTAGGGTATAGAGTGTATGGTATAGAGTGTAGGGTGTAGAATGTATGTTATAGAGTGTAGGGTATAGAGTGTATGGTATGGAGATTAGAGTGTAGGGCATATAGTGTATGGAATAGAGTGTATGGTATAGAGTGTAGGGTATAGAGTGTAGAGTGTAGGGTATAGAGTGTATGGTATAGAGTGTAGGGTATAGAGTGTAGAGTGTAGGGTATAGAGTGTAGGGTGTAGAGTGTAGGGTATAGAGTGTAGGGTATAGAGTGTATGGAATAGAGTGTAGGGTATAGAGTGTTGAGTGTAGGGTATAGAGTGTAGGGTATAGAGCGTAGGGTGTAGGGTATAGAGTGTATGGTATAGAGTGTAGGGTATAGAGTTTAGAGTGTAGGGTACAGAGTGTATGGTATAGAGTGTAGGGTGTATGGTATAGAGTGCAGGGGATAGAGTGTAGAGTGTGAGGTATAGAGTGTAGGGTATAGAGTGTATGGTATAGAGTGTATGGTATAGATTGTAATGTATAGAGTGTAGGGTATAGAGTGTAGAGTGTAGGGTATAGAGTGTAGAGTGTAGGGTATAGAGTGTAGGGTATAGAGTGCAGAGTGTAGGGTATAGAGTGTAGGGTATAGAGTGTATAGTGTATGGTATAGAGTGTAGGGGATAGAGTGTATGGTATAGAGTGTATGGTATAGAGTGTATGGTATAGAGTGTAGGGTATAGAGTGTAGGGTATAGAGTGTAGAGTGTAGGGTATAGACTGTAGGGTACAGAGTGTAGGGTATAGAGTGTAGGGTATAGAGTGTAGGGTGTAGAGTTTAGGGTATAGAGTGTAGCGTGTAGGGTATAGAGTGTATGGTATAGAGTGTAGAGTGTAGGGTATAGAGTGTATGGTATAGAGTGTAGGGTGTAGAATGTATGTTATAGAGTGTAGGGTATAGAGTGTATGGTATGGAGATTAGAGTGTAGGGCATATAGTGTATGGTATAGAGTGTATGGTATAGAGTGTAGGGTATAGAGTGTAGAGTGTAGGGTATAGAGTGTATGGTATAGAGTGTAGGGTATAGAGTGTAGAGTGTAGGGTATAGAGTGTAGGGTATAGAGTGTAGGGTATAGAGTGTAGGGTATAGAGTGTAGGGTATAGAGTGTAGAGTGTAGGGTATATAGTGTAGGGTATAGAGTGTAGGGTATAGAGTGTAGGGTATAGAGTGTAGGGTATAGAGTTTAGAGTGTAGGGTATACAATGTAGGGTATAGAGTGTAGATTGTATGGTATAGAGTGTAGGGGATAGAGTGTATGGTATAGAGTGTATGGTATAGAGTGTAGGGTATAGAGTGTAGGGTATAGAGGGTAGAGTGTAGGGTATAGAGTGTAGGGTACAGAGTGTAGGGTATAGAGTGTAGGGTATAGAGTGTAGGGTGTAGAGTTTAGGGTATAGAGTGTAGCGTGTAGGGTATAGAGTGTATGGTATAGAGTGTAGAGTGTAGGGTATAGAGTGTATGGTATAGAGTGTAGGGTGTAGAATGTATGTTATAGAGTGTAGGGTATAGAGTGTATGGTATGGAGATTAGAGTGTAGGGCATATAGTGTATGGTATAGAGTGTATGGTATAGAGTGTAGGGTATAGAGTGTAGAGTGTAGGGTATAGAGTGTATGGTATAGAGTGTAGGGTATAGAGTGTAGAGTGTAGGGTATAGAGTGTAGGGTATAGAGTGTAGGGTATAGAGTGTAGGGTATAGAGTGTAGGGTATAGAGTGTAGAGTGTAGGGTATATAGTGTAGGGTATAGAGTGTAGGGTATAGAGTGTAGGGTATAGAGTGTAGGGTATAGAGTTTAGAGTGTAGGGTATACAATGTAGGGTATAGAGTGTAGATTGTATGGTATAGAGTGTAGGGGATAGAGTGTATGGTATAGAGTGTATGGTATAGAGTGTAGGGTATAGAGTGTAGGGTATAGAGTGTAGAGTGTAGGGTATAGAGTGTAGGGTATAGAGTGTAGGGTATAGAGTGTAGGGTATAGAGTGTAGGGTGTAGAGTGTAGGGTATAGAGTGTAGGGTATAGGGTGTAGGGTATGGAGTGTAGGGTGTAGAATGTAGGGTATAGAGTGTAGGGTATAGAGTGTAGGGTATAGAGTGTAGGGTATAGCGTGTAGGGTATAGAGTGTAGGGTATAGAGTGTAGGGTATAGAGTGTAGGGGATAAAGTGTAGAGTGTAGGGTATAGAGTGTAGGGTATAGAATGTAGAGTATAGAGTGTAAAGTGTAGAGTGTAGGGTGTAGAGTGTAGGGTATAGAGTGTAGAGTGTAGGGTATAGAGTGTAGGGTATAGAGTGTATGGTATATAGTGTAGGGTATAGAGTGTATGGTATAGAGTGTAGGGTATAGAGTGTAGAGTGTAGGGTATAGAGTGTAGGGTATAGAGTGTAGGGTATAGAGTGCAGGGTATAGAGTGTAGGGTATAGAGTGTAGAGTGTAGGGTATATAGTGTAGGGTATAGAGTGTAGGGTATAGAGTGTAGGGTATAGAGTTTAGAGTGTAGGGTATACAATGTAGGGTATAGAGTGTAGATTGTATGGTATAGAGTGTATGGGATAGAGTGTATGGTATAGAGTGTATGGTATAGAGTGTAGGGTATAGAGTGTAGGGTATAGAGTGTAGAGTGTAGGGTATAGAGTGTAGGGTATAGAGTGTAGGGTATAGAGTGTAGGGTATAGAGTGTAGGGTGTAGAGTGTAGGGTATAGAGTGTAGGGTATAGGGTGTAGGGTATGGAGTGTAGGGTGTAGAATGTAGGGTATAGAGTGTAGGGTATAGAGTGTAGGGTATAGAGTGTAGGGTATAGCGTGTAGGGTATAGAGTGTAGGGTATAGAGTGTAGGGTATAGAGTGTAGGGGATAAAGTGTAGAGTGTAGGGTATAGAGTGTAGGGTATAGAATGTAGAGTATAGAGTGTAAAGTGTAGAGTGTAGGGTGTAGAGTGTAGGGTATAGAGTGTAGAGTGTAGGGTATAGAGTGTAGGGTATAGAGTGTATGGTATATAGTGTAGGGTATAGAGTGTAGAGTGTAGGGTATATAGTGTAGGGTATAATGTGTAGAGTGTAGGGTATAGAGTGTAAGGTATAGAGGGTAGGGTATAGAGTGTATGGTGTATGGTGTAGAGTGTAGGGTATGGAGTGTAGGGTATAGAGTGTAGGGTATAGAGTGAATGGTATAGAGTGTAGGGTATAGAGTGTAAGCTATAAAGTGTAGGGTGAAGAGTGAAGGGTATAGAGTGTAGGGTATAGAGTGTAGGGTATAGAGTGTAGAGTGTAGGGTAAAGAGTGTAGGGTATAGAGTGTAGAGTGTAGGGTATAGAGTGTAGGGTTTAAAGAGTAGGGTATAGAGTGTAGAGTGTAGGGTATAGAGTGTAGAGTGTAGGGTATAGAGTGTAGGGTATAGAGTGTAGAGTGTAGGGTATAGAGTGTAGGGTATAGAGTGTAGAGTGTAGGGTATAAAGTGTAGAGAGTAGGGTATAGAGTGTAGGGTATAGAGTGTAGAGTGTAGGGTGTAGAGTATAGGGTATAGAGTGTAGGGTATAGAGTGTAGAGTGTAGGGTATAAAGTGTAGAGAGTAGGGTATAGAGTGTAGGGTATAGAGTGTAGGTTATAGAGTGTAGGGTATAGAGTGTGGAGTGTAGGGTGTAGATTGTAGGTTATAGAGTGTAGAGTGTAGGGTATAAAGTGTAGAGAGTAGGGTATAGAGTGTAGGGTATAGAGTGTAGGTTATAGAGTGTAGGGTATAGAGTGTAGAGTGTAGGGTGTAGAGTGTAGGGTATAGAGTGTAAGGTATAGAGTGTAGGGTATAAAGTGTATGTTATAGAGTGTAGGGTATAGAGTGTAGAGTGTAGGGTATAGAGTGTAGGGTATAGAGTGTAGGGTATAGAGTGTATGGTATAGAGTGTAGGGTATAGAGTGTAGAGTGTAGGGTATAGAGTGTAGGGTTTAGAGTGTAGGGTATAGAGTGTAGGGTATAGATTGTAGGGTATAGAGTGTAGAGTGTAGGGTATAGAGTGTAGGGTATAGAGTGTATGGTATAGAGTGTAGAGTGTAGGGTATAGAGTGTATATTGTAGGGTAAAGAGTGTAGGGTATAGAGAGTATGGTATAGAGTGTAGGGAATAGAGTGTAGAGTGTAGGGTATAGAGTGTAGAGTGTAGGGTATAGAGTGTAGGGTATAGAGTGTAGAGTGTAGGGTATAAAGTGTAGAGAGTAGGGTAAAGAGTGTAGGGTATAGAGTGTAGGTTATAGAGTGTAGGGTATAGAGTGTAGAGTGTAGGGTGTAGAGTGTAGGGTATAGAGTGTAAGGTATAGAGTGTATGGTATAGAGTGTATGGTATAGATTGTAATGTATAGAGTGTAGGGTATAGAGTGTAGAGTGTAGGGTATAGAGTGTAGAGTGTAGGGTATAGAGTGTAGGGTATAGAGTGCAGAGTGTAGGGAATAGAGTGTAAGGTATAGAGTGTATAGTGTATGGTATAGAGTGTAGGGGACAGAGTGTATGGTAAAGAGTGTATGGTATAGAGTGTAGGGTATAGAGTGTAGGGTATAGAGTGTAGAGTGTAGGGTATAGAGTGTAGGGTATAGAGTGTATGGTATAGAGTGTAGAGTGTAGGGTATAGAGTGTATGGTATAGAGTGTAGGGTGTAGAATGTATGTTATAGAGTGTAGGGTATAGAGTGTATGGTATGGAGATTAGAGTGTAGGGCATATAGTGTATGGTATAGAGTGTATGGTACAGAGTGTAGGGTATAGAGTGTAGAGTGTAGGGTATAGAGTGTATGGTATAGAGTGTAGGGTATAGAGTGTAGAGTATAGCGTGTAGGGTATAGAGTGTAGGGTATAGATTGTAGGGTAAAGAGTGTAGGGTATAAAGTGTAGAGTGTAGGGTATAGAGTGTATGGTATAGAGTGTAGAGTGTATGGTATAGAGTGTATGGTATAGAGTGTAGGGTGTAGAATGTATGTTATAGAGTGTAGGGTATAGAGTGTATGGTATGGAGATTAGAGTGTAGGGCATTGAGTGTAGGGTATAGAGTGTATGGTATAGAGTGTAGGGTATAGAGTGTAGAGTGTAGGGTATAGAGTGTAGGGTATAGAGTGTAGGATATAGAGTGTATGGTATAGAGTGTAGGTTATAGAGTGTAGAGTGTAGGGTATAGAGTGTAGGGTATAGAGTGTAGGGTAAAGAGTGTAAGGTTTAGATTGTAAGGTATAGAGTGTATAGCGTAGAGTATAGAGTGTAGGGTATAGAGTGTATGGTGTAGGGTATAAAGTGTAGAGAGTAGGGTATAGAGTGTAGGGTATAGAGTGTAGGTTATAGAGTGTAGAGTGTAGGGTGTAGAGTATAGGGTATAGAGTGTAGGGTATAGAGTGTAGAGTGTAGGGTATAAAGTGTAGAGAGTAGGGTATAGAGTGTAGGGTATAGAGTGTAGGTTATAGAGTGTAGGGTATAGAGTGTGGAGTGTAGGGTGTAGATTGTAGGTTATAGAGTGTAGAGTGTAGGGTATAAAGTGTAGAGAGTAGGGTATAGAGTGTAGGGTATAGAGTGTAGGTTATAGAGTGTAGGGTATAGAGTGTAGAGTGTAGGGTGTAGAGTGTAGGGTATAGAGTGTAAGGTATAGAGTGTAGGGTATAAAGTGTATGTTATAGAGTGTAGGGTATAGAGTGTAGAGTGTAGGGTATAGAGTGTAGGGTATAGAGTGTAGGGTATAGAGTGTATGGTATAGAGTGTAGGGTATAGAGTGTAGAGTGTAGGGTATAGAGTGTAGGGTTTAGAGTGTAGGGTATAGAGTGTAGGGTATAGATTGTAGGGTATAGAGTGTAGAGTGTAGGGTATAGAGTGTAGGGTATAGAGTGTATGGTATAGAGTGTAGAGTGTAGGGTATAGAGTGTATATTGTAGGGTAAAGAGTGTAGGGTATAGAGAGTATGGTATAGAGTGTAGGGAATAGAGTGTAGAGTGTAGGGTATAGAGTGTAGAGTGTAGGGTATAGAGTGTAGGGTATAGAGTGTAGAGTGTAGGGTATAAGTGTAGAGAGTAGGGTAAAGAGTGTAGGGTATAGAGTGTAGGTTATAGAGTGTAGGGTATAGAGTGTAGAGTGTAGGGTGTAGAGTGTAGGGTATAGAGTGTAAGGTATAGAGTGTATGGTATAGAGTGTATGGTATAGATTGTAATGTATAGAGTGTAGGGTGTATAGAGTGTAGAGTGTAGGGTATAGAGTGTAGAGTGTAGGGTATAGAGTGTAGGGTATAGAGTGCAGAGTGTAGGGAATAGAGTGTAAGGTATAGAGTGTATAGTGTATGGTATAGAGTGTAGGGGACAGAGTGTATGGTAAGAGTGTATGGTATAGAGTGTAGGGTATAGAGTGTAGGGTATAGAGTGTAGAGTGTAGGGTATAGAGTGTAGGGTATAGAGTGTATGGTATAGAGTGTAGAGTGTAGGGTATAGAGTGTATGGTATAGAGTGTAGGGTGTAGAATGTATGTTATAGAGTGTAGGGTATAGAGTGTATGGTATGGAGATTAGAGTGTAGGGCATATAGTGTATGGTATAGAGTGTATGGTACAGAGTGTAGGGTATAGAGTGTAGAGTGTAGGGTATAGAGTGTATGGTATAGAGTGTAGGGTATAGAGTGTAGAGTATAGCGTGTAGGGTATAGAGTGTAGGGTATAGATTGTAGGGTAAAGAGTGTAGGGTATAAAGTGTAGAGTGTAGGGTATAGAGTGTATGGTATAGAGTGTAGAGTGTATGGTATAGAGTGTATGGTATAGAGTGTAGGGTGTAGAATGTATGTTATAGAGTGTAGGGTATAGAGTGTATGGTATGGAGATTAGAGTGTAGGGCATTGAGTGTAGGGTATAGAGTGTATGGTATAGAGTGTAGGGTATAGAGTGTAGAGTGTAGGGTATAGAGTGTAGGGTATAGAGTGTAGGATATAGAGTGTATGGTATAGAGTGTAGGTTATAGAGTGTAGAGTGTAGGGTATAGAGTGTAGGGTATAGAGTGTAGGGTAAAGAGTGTAAGGTTTAGATTGTAAGGTATAGAGTGTATAGCGTAGAGTATAGAGTGTAGGGTATAGAGTGTATGGTGTAGAGTGTAGGGTATAGAGTGTATAGTGTAGGGTATAGAGTGTAGGGTATAGAGTGTATAGTATAGAGTGTAGGGTATAGAGTGTAGGGTATAGAGTGTAGAGTGTGGGGTATAGAGTGTATGGTATAGAGTGTATGGTGTAGAGTGTATGGTATAGAGTGTAGGGTATAGAGTGTATGGTATAGAATGTAGGGTATAGAGTGTAGATTGTAGGGTATAGAGTGTAGGGTGTAGAGTGTAGGGTATAGAGTGTAGGGTATAGATTGTAGGGTATAGAGTGTAGAGTGTAGGGTATAGAGTGTATAGTGTAGGGTATAGAGTGTAGGGTATAGAGTGTATGGTATAGAGTGTAGGGAATAGAGTGTAGAGTGTATGGTATAGAGTGTAGGGTATAGAGTGTAGAGTGTAGGGTATAGATTGTAGGGTATAGAGTGTAGGGTATAGAGTGTAGGGTATAGAGTGTAGGGTATAGAGTGTAGGGTGTAGAGTGTAGGGTATAGAGTGTAGGGTATAGAGTGTAGAGTGTAGGGATTAGAGTGTAGGGTATAGAGTGTAGGGTATAGAGTGTAGAATGTACGGTATAGAGTGTAGGGAATAGAGTATAGAGTGTAGGGTATAGAGTGTAGGGTATAGAGTGTATGGAATAGAGTGTTGGGTATAGAGTGTAGAGTGTAGGGTATAGAGTGTAGGGTATAGAGCGTAGGGTGTAGGGTATAGAGTGTAGGTATAGAGTGTAGGGTATAGAGTGTAGAGTGTAGGGTATAGAGTGTATAGTGTAGGGTATAGAGTGTAGGGTATAGAGTGTATGGAATAGAGTGTTGGGTATAGAGTGTAGAGTGTAGGGTATAGAGTGTAGGGTATAGAGCGTAGGGTGTAGGGTATAGAGTGTAGGTATAGAGTGTAGGGTATAGAGTGTAGAGTGTAGGGTATAGAGTGTACGGTGTAGGGTATAGAGTGTAGGGTATAGAGTGTAGAGTGTAGGGTATAGAAAGTAGGGTATAGAGTGTAAAGTGTATGGTATAGAGTGTAGGTGATAGAGTGTATGGTATAGAGTGTATGGTATAGAGTGTAGGGTAGAGAATGTAGGGTATAGAGTGTAGAGTGTAGGGTATATAGTGTAGGGTGTAGAGTGTAGGGTATAGAGTGTAGAGTGTATGGTATAGAGTGTAGGGGATAGAGTGTATGGTATAGAGTGTATGGTATAGATTGTAGGGTATAGAGTGTAGGGTATCGAGTGTAGAGTGTAGGGTATAGAGTGTAGAGTGTAGGGTATAGAGTGTAGGGTATAGAGTGTAGGGTATAGAGTGTAGGGTGTTGAGTGTAGGGTATAGAGTGTAGGGTATTGGGTGTAGGGTATAGAGTGTAGGGTGTAGAGTGTAGTGTATAGAGTGTAGGGTATAGAGTGTAGGGTATAGAGTGTAGGGTATAGCGTGTAGGGTATAGAGTGAAGGGTATAGAGTGTAGGGTATAGAGTGTAGGGTATAAAGTGTAGAGTGTAGGGTGTAGAGTGTAGGGTATAGAGTGGAGGGTATAGAGTGTAGGGTATAGAGTGTAGGGTATAAAGTGTAGAGTGTAGGGTATAGAGTGTAAGGTATAGAGTGTAGGGTATAGAGTGTAGGGTATAGAGTGTAGGGTATAGAGTGTAGGGTATAGAGTGTAGGGTATAATGTGTAGAGTGTAGGGTATAGAGTGTAGGGTATAGAGTGTAGGGTATAGAGTGTAGGGTATAGAGTGTAGGGTATAGAGTGTAGAGTGTAGGGTATAGAGTGTAGGGTATAGAGTGTAGGGTATAGACTGTAGGGTATAAAGTGTAGAGTGTAGGGTATAGAGTGTAGGGTATAGAGTGTAGGGTATAGAGTGTAGAGTGTAGGGTATAGAGTGTAGGGTATAGAGTGTATGGTATAGAGTGTAGGGTATAGAGTGTAGAGTGTAGGGTATAGAGTGTAGGGTATACTGTGTAGAGTGTAGGGTATAGAGTGTAGGGTATAGAGTGTAGGTTATAGAGTGTAGGGTATAGAGTGTGGAGTGTAGGGTGTAGATTGTAGGTTATAGAGTGTAGAGTGTAGGGTATAAAGTGTAGAGAGTAGGGTATAGAGTGTAGGGTATAGAGTGTAGGTTATAGAGTGTAGGGTATAGAGTGTAGAGTGTAGGGTGTAGAGTGTAGGGTATAGAGTGTAAGGTATAGAGTGTAGGGTATAAAGTGTATGTTATAGAGTGTAGGGTATAGAGTGTAGAGTGTAGGGTATAGAGTGTAGGGTATAGAGTGTAGGGTATAGAGTGTATGGTATAGAGTGTAGGGTATAGAGTGTAGAGTGTAGGGTATAGAGTGTAGGGTTTAGAGTGTAGGGTATAGAGTGTAGGGTATAGATTGTAGGGTATAGAGTGTAGAGTGTAGGGTATAGAGTGTAGGGTATAGAGTGTATGGTATAGAGTGTAGAGTGTAGGGTATAGAGTGTATATTGTAGGGTAAAGAGTGTAGGGTATAGAGAGTATGGTATAGAGTGTAGGGAATAGAGTGTAGAGTGTAGGGTATAGAGTGTAGAGTGTAGGGTATAGAGTGTAGGGTATAGAGTGTAGAGTGTAGGGTATAAAGTGTAGAGAGTAGGGTAAAGAGTGTAGGGTATAGAGTGTAGGTTATAGAGTGTAGGGTATAGAGTGTAGAGTGTAGGGTGTAGAGTGTAGGGTATAGAGTGTAAGGTATAGAGTGTATGGTATAGAGTGTATGGTATAGATTGTAATGTATAGAGTGTAGGGTATAGAGTGTAGAGTGTAGGGTATAGAGTGTAGAGTGTAGGGTATAGAGTGTAGGGTATAGAGTGCAGAGTGTAGGGAATAGAGTGTAAGGTATAGAGTGTATAGTGTATGGTATAGAGTGTAGGGGACAGAGTGTATGGTAAAGAGTGTATGGTATAGAGTGTAGGGTATAGAGTGTAGGGTATAGAGTGTAGAGTGTAGGGTATAGAGTGTAGGGTATAGAGTGTAGGGTATAGAGTGTAGGGTGTAGAGTTTAGGGTATAGAGTGTAGCGTGTAGGGTATAGAGTGTATGGTATAGAGTGTAGAGTGTAGGGTATAGAGTGTATGGTATAGAGTGTAGGGTGTAGAATGTATGTTATAGAGTGTAGGGTATAGAGTGTATGGTATGGAGATTAGAGTGTAGGGCATATAGTGTATGGTATAGAGTGTATGGTACAGAGTGTAGGGTATAGAGTGTAGAGTGTAGGGTATAGAGTGTATGGTATAGAGTGTAGGGTATAGAGTGTAGAGTATAGCGTGTAGGGTATAGAGTGTAGGGTATAGATTGTAGGGTAAAGAGTGTAGGGTATAAAGTGTAGAGTGTAGGGTATAGAGTGTATGGTATAGAGTGTAGAGTGTATGGTATAGAGTGTATGGTATAGAGTGTAGGGTGTAGAATGTATGTTATAGAGTGTAGGGTATAGAGTGTATGGTATGGAGATTAGAGTGTAGGGCATAGAGTGTAGGGTATAGAGTGTATGGTATAGAGTGTAGGGTATAGAGTGTAGAGTGTAGGGTATAGAGTGTAGGGTATAGAGTGTAGGATATAGAGTGTATGGTATAGAGTGTAGGTTATAGAGTGTAGAGTGTAGGGTATAGAGTGTAGGGTATAGAGTGTAGGGTAAAGAGTGTAAGGTTTAGATTGTAAGGTATAGAGTGTATAGCGTAGAGTATAGAGTGTAGGGTATAGAGTGTATGGTGTAGAGTGTAGGGTATAGAGTGTATAGTGTAGGGTATAGAGTGTAGGGTATAGAGTGTATAGTATAGAGTGTAGGGTATAGAGTGTAGGGTATAGAGTGTAGAGTGTGGGGTATAGAGTGTATGGTATAGAGTGTATGGTGTAGAGTGTATGGTATAGAGTGTAGGGTATAGAGTGTATGGTATAGAATGTAGGGTATAGAGTGTAGATTGTAGGGTATAGAGTGTAGGGTGTAGAGTGTAGGGTATAGAGTGTAGGGTATAGATTGTAGGGTATAGAGTGTAGAGTGTAGGGTATAGAGTGTATAGTGTAGGGTATAGAGTGTAGGGTATAGAGTGTATGGTATAGAGTGTAGGGAATAGAGTGTAGAGTGTATGGTATAGAGTGTAGGGTATAGAGTGTAGAGTGTAGGGTATAGATTGTAGGGTATAGAGTGTAGGGTATAGAGTGTAGGGTGTAGAGTGTAGGGTATAGAGTGTAGGGTATAGAGTGTAGAGTGTAGGGATTAGAGTGTAGGGTATAGAGTGTAGGGTATAGAGTGTAGAATGTACGGTATAGAGTGTAGGGAATAGAGTATAGAGTGTAGGGTATAGAGTGTAGGGTATAGAGTGTATGGAATAGAGTGTTGGGTATAGAGTGTAGAGTGTAGGGTATAGAGTGTAGGGTATAGAGCGTAGGGTGTAGGGTATAGAGTGTAGGTATAGAGTGTAGGGTATAGAGTGTAGAGTGTAGGGTATAGAGTGTATAGTGTAGGGTATAGAGTGTAGGGTATAGAGTGTATGGAATAGAGTGTTGGGTATAGAGTGTAGAGTGTAGGGTATAGAGTGTAGGGTATAGAGCGTAGGGTGTAGGGTATAGAGTGTAGGTATAGAGTGTAGGGTATAGAGTGTAGAGTGTAGGGTATAGAGTGTACGGTGTAGGGTATAGAGTGTAGGGTATAGAGTGTAGAGTGTAGGGTATAGAAAGTAGGGTATAGAGTGTAAAGTGTATGGTATAGAGTGTAGGTGATAGAGTGTATGGTATAGAGTGTATGGTATAGAGTGTAGGGTAGAGAATGTAGGGTATAGAGTGTAGAGTGTAGGGTATATAGTGTAGGGTGTAGAGTGTAGGGTATAGAGTGTAGAGTGTATGGTATAGAGTGTAGGGGATAGAGTGTATGGTATAGAGTGTATGGTATAGATTGTAGGGTATAGAGTGTAGGGTATCGAGTGTAGAGTGTAGGGTATAGAGTGTAGAGTGTAGGGTATAGAGTGTAGGGTATAGAGTGTAGGGTATAGAGTGTAGGGTGTTGAGTGTAGGGTATAGAGTGTAGGGTATTGGGTGTAGGGTATAGAGTGTAGGGTGTAGAGTGTAGTGTATAGAGTGTAGGGTATAGAGTGTAGGGTATAGAGTGTAGGGTATAGCGTGTAGGGTATAGAGTGAAGGGTATAGAGTGTAGGGTATAGAGTGTAGGGTATAAAGTGTAGAGTGTAGGTTGTAGAGTGTAGGGTATAGAGTGGAGGGTATAGAGTGTAGGGTATAGAGTGTAGGGTATAAAGTGTAGAGTGTAGGGTATAGAGTGTAAGGTATAGAGTGTAGGGTATAGAGTGTAGGGTATAGAGTGTAGGGTATAGAGTGTAGGGTATAGAGTGTAGGGTATAATGTGTAGAGTGTAGGGTATAGAGTGTAGGGTATAGAGTGTAGGGTATAGAGTGTAGGGTATAGAGTGTAGGGTATAGAGTGTAGAGTGTAGGGTATAGAGTGTAGGGTATAGAGTGTAGGGTATAGACTGTAGGGTATAAAGTGTAGAGTGTAGGGTATAGAGTGTAGGGTATAGAGTGTAGGGTATAGAGTGTAGAGTGTAGGGTATAGAGTGTAGGGTATAGAGTGTATGGTATAGAGTGTAGGGTATAGAGTGTAGAGTGTAGGGTATAGAGTGTAGGGTATACTGTGTAGAGTGTAGGGTATAGAGTGTAAGGTATAGAGGGTAGGGTATAGAGTGTATGGTGTAGAGTGTAGGGTATAGAGTGTAGGGTATAGAGTGTAGGGTATAGAGTGTATGGTATAGAGTTTAGGGTATAGAGTGTAGGGTATAGAGTGTAAGCTATAAAGTGTAGGGTGTAGAGTGTAGGGTATAGAGTGTAGGGTATAGAGTGTAAGGTATAGAGTGTAGGGTATAGAGTGTAGGGTATAGAGTGTAGAGTGTAGGGTATAGAGTGTAGGGTTTAGAGAGTAGGGTATAGAGTGTAGAGTGTAGGGTATAGAGTGTAGGGTATAGAGTGTAGGGTATAGAGTGTAGGGTATAGAGTGTAGGGTATAGAGTGTAGGGTATAGAGCGTAGGGTGTAGGGTATAGAGTGTAGGTATAGAGTGTAGGGTATAGAGTGTAGAGTGTAGGGTATAGAGTGTATGGTATAGAGTGTAGGGTGTAGAGTGTAGGGTATAGAGTGTAGAGTGTAGGGTATAGAGTGTAGAGTGTAGGGTATAGAGTGTAGGGTATAGAGTGTAGAGTGTAGGGTATAGAAAGTAGGGTATAGAGTGTAAAGTGTATGGTATAGAGTGTAGGTGATAGAGTGTATGGTATAGAGTGTATGGTATAGAGTGTAGGGTAGAGAATGTAGGGTATAGAGTGTAGAGTGTAGGGTATATAGTGTAGGGTGTAGAGTGTAGGGTATAGAGTGTAGAGTGTATGGTATAGAGTGTAGGGGATAGAGTGTATGGTATAGAGTGTAGGGGATAGAGTGTATGGTATAGAGTGTATGGTATAGATTGTAGGGTATAGAGTGTAGGGTATCGAGTGTAGAGTGTAGGGTATAGAGTGTAGAGTGTAGAGTATAGAGTGTAGGGTATAGAGTGTAGGGTATAGAGTGTAGGGTGTTGAGTGTAGGGTATAGAGTGTAGGGTATAGGGTGTAGGGTATAGAGTGTAGGGTGTAGAGTGTAGGGTATAGAGTGTAGGGTATAGAGTGTAGGGTATAGAGTGTAGGGTATAGCGTGTAGGGTATAGAGTGAAGGGTATAGAGTGTAGGGTATAGAGTGTAGGGTATAAAGTGTAGAGTGTAGGGTGTAGAGTGTAGAGTGTAGGGTATAGAGTGGAGGGTATAGAGTGTAGGGTATAGAGTGTAGGGTATAAAGTGTAAAGTGTAGGGTATAGAGTGTAGGGTATAGAGTGTAGGGTATAGAGTGTATGGTATAGAGTGTAGGGTATAGAGTGTAGAGTGTAGGGTATAGAGTGTAGGGTATACTGTGTAGAGTGTAGGGTATAGAGTGTAAGGTATAGAGGGTAGGGTATAGAGTGTAAGCTATAAAGTGTAGGGTGTAGAGTATAGGGTATAGAGTGTAGGGTATAGAGTGTAAGGTATAGAGTGTAGGGTATAGAGTGTAGGGTATAGAGTGTAGAGTGTAGGGTATAGAGTGTAGGGTTTAGAGAGTAGGGTATAGAGTGTAGAGTGTAGAATATAGAGTGTAGGGTATAGAGTGTAGGGTATAGAGTGTAGGGTATAGAGTGTAGGGTATAGAGTGTAGGGTATAGAGCGTAGGGTGTAGGGTATAGAGTGTAGGTATAGAGTGTAGGGTATAGAGTGTAGAGTGTAGGGTATAGAGTGTATGGTATAGAGTGTAGGGTGTAGGGTATAGAGTGTAGAGTGTAGGGTATAGAGTGTAGAGTGTAGGGTATAGAGTGTAGGGTATAGAGTGTAGAGTGTAGGGTATAGAAAGTAGGGTATAGAGTGTAAAGTGTATGGTATAGAGTGTAGGTGATAGAGTGTATGGTATAGAGTGTATGGTATAGAGTGTAGGGTAGAGAATGTAGGGTATAGAGTGTAGAGTGTAGGGTATATAGTGTAGGGTGTAGAGTGTAGGGTATAGAGTGTAGAGTGTATGGTATAGAGTGTAGGGGATAGAGTGTATGGTATAGAGTGTATGGTATAGAATGTAGGGTATAGAGTGTAGGGTATCGAGTGTAGAGTGTAGGGTATAGAGTGTAGAGTGTAGAGTATAGAGTGTAGGGTATAGAGTGTAGGGTATAGAGTGTAGGGTGTTGAGTGTAGGGTATAGAGTGTAGGGTATAGGGTGTAGGGTATAGAGTGTAGGGTGTAGAGTGTAGGGTATAGAGTGTAGGGTATAGAGTGTAGGGTATAGAGTGTAGGGTATAGCGTGTAGGGTATAGAGTGAAGGGTATAGAGTGTAGGGTATAGAGTGTAGGGTATAAAGTGTAGAGTGTAGGGTGTAGAGTGTAGAGTGTAGGGTATAGAGTGGAGGGTATAGAGTGGAGGGTATAGAGTGTAGGGTATAAAGTGTAAAGTGTAGGGTATAGAGTGTAGGGTATAGAGTGTAGGGTATAGAGTGTAGGGTATAGAGTGTAGGGTATAATGTGTAGAGTGTAGGGTATAGAGTGTAGGGTATAGAGTGTAGGGTATAGAGTGTAGGGTATAGAGTGTAGAGTGTAGGGTATAGAGTGTAGGGTATAGAGTGTAGGGTATAGAGTGTAGGGTATAAAGTGTAGAGTGTAGGGTATAGAGTGTAGGGTATAGAGTGTAGGGTATAGAGTGTAGAGTGTAGGGTATAGAGTGTAGGGTATAGAGTGTATGGTATAGAGTGTAGGGTATAGAGTGTAGAGTGTAGGGTACAGAGTGTAGGGTATACTGTGTAGAATGTAGGGTATAGAGTGTAAGGTATAGAGGGTAGGGTATAGAGTGTATGGTGTAGAGTGTAGGGTATAGAGTGTAGGGTATAGAGTGTAGGGTATAGAGTGTATGGTATAGAGTTTAGGGTATAGAGTGTAGGGTATAGAGTGTAAGCTATAAAGTGTAGGGTGTAGAGTGTAGGGTATAGAGTGTAGGGTATAGAGTGTAAGGTATAGAGTGTAGGGTATAGAGTGTAGGGTATAGAGTGTAGAGTGTAGGGTATAGAGTGTAGGTTATAGAGTGTAGAGTGTAGGGTATAGAGTGTAGGGTTTAGAGAGTAGGGTATAGAGTGTAGAGTGTAGGGTATAGAGTGTAGGGTATAGAGTGTAGGGTATAGAGTGTAGGGTATAGAGTGTAGGGTATAGAGTGTAGAGTGTAGGGTATAGAGTGTAGGGTATAGAGTGTAGAGTGTAGGGTATAGAGTGTAGGGTTTAGAGAGTTGGGTATAGAGTGTAGAGTGTAGGGTATAGAGTATAGAGTGTAGGGTATAGAGTGTAGGGTATAGAGTGTAGAGTGTAGGGTATAGAGTGTAGGGTATAGAGTGTAAGGTATAGAGTGTAGGGTATAGAGTGTAGGGTATAGAGTGTAGGGTATAGAGTGTAGGGTGTTGAGTGTAGGGTATAGAGTGTAGGGTATAGGGTGTAGGGTATAGAGTGTAGGGTGTAGAGTGTAGGGTATAGAGTGTAGGGTATAGAGTGTAGGGTATAGAGTGTAGGGTATAGAGTGAAGGGTATAGAGTGTAGGGTATAGAGTTTAGGGTATAAAGTGTAGAGTGTAGGGTGTAGAGTGTAGAGTGTAGGGTATAGAGTGTAGGGTATAGAGTGTAGGGTATAAAGTGTAGAGTGTAGGGTATAGAGTAAAGGGTATATAGTGTAGGGTATAGAGTGTAGAGTGTAGGGTATAGCGTGTAGGGTATAGAGTGAAGGGTATAGAGTGTAGGGTATAGAGTGTAGGGTATAAAGTGTAGAGTGTAGGGTGTAGAGTGTAGAGTGTAGGGTATAGAGTGGAGGGTATAGAGTGTAGGGTATAGAGTGTAGGGTATAAAGTGTAAAGTGTAGGGTATAGAGTGTAGGGTATAGAGTGTAGGGTATAGAGTGTAGGGTATAGAGTGTAGGGTATAGAGTGTAGGGTATAATGTGTAGAGTGTAGGGTATAGAGTGTAGGGTATAGAGTGTAGGGTATAGAGTGTAGGGTATAGAGTGTAGAGTGTAGGGTATAGAGTGTAGGGTATAGAGTGTAGGGTATAGAGTGTAGGGTATAAAGTGTAGAGTGTAGGGTATAGAGTGTAGGGTATAGAGTGTAGGGTATAGAGTGTAGAGTGTAGGGTATAGAGTGTAGGGTATAGAGTGTATGGTATAGAGTGTAGGGTATAGAGTGTAGAGTGTAGGGTATAGAGTGTAGGGTATAGAGTGTAGAGTGTAGGGTATAGAGTGTAGGGTTTAGAGAGTTGGGTATAGAGTGTAGAGTGTAGGGTATAGAGTATAGAGTGTAGGGTATAGAGTGTAGGGTATAGAGTGTAGAGTGTAGGGTATAGAGTGTAGGGTATAGAGTGTAAGGTATAGAGTGTAGGGTATAGAGTGTAGGGTATAGAGTGTAGGGTATAGAGTGTAGGGTGTTGAGTGTAGGGTATAGAGTGTAGGGTATAGGGTGTAGGGTATAGAGTGTAGGGTGTAGAGTGTAGGGTATAGAGTGTAGGGTATAGAGTGTAGGGTATAGAGTGTAGGGTATAGCGTGTAGGGTATAGAGTGAAGGGTATAGAGTGTAGGGTATAGAGTTTAGGGTATAAAGTGTAGAGTGTAGGGTGTAGAGTGTAGAGTGTAGGGTATAGAGTGTAGGGTATAGAGTGTAGGGTATAAAGTGTAGAGTGTAGGGTATAGAGTAAAGGGTATATAGTGTAGGGTATAGAGTGTAGAGTGTAGGGTATAGCGTGTAGGGTATAGAGTGAAGGGTATAGAGTGTAGTTTATAGAGTGTAGGGTATAAAGTGTAGAGTGTAGGGTGTAGAGTGTAGAGTGTAGGGTATAGAGTGGAGGGTATAGAGTGTAGGGTATAGAGTGTAGGGTATAAAGTGTAAAGTGTAGGGTATAGAGTGTAGGGTATAGAGTGTAGGGTATAGAGTGTAGGGTATAGAGTGTAGGGTATAGAGTGTAGGGTATAATGTGTAGAGTGTAGGGTATAGAGTGTAGGGTATAGAGTGTAGGGTATAGAGTGTAGGGTATAGAGTGTAGAGTGTAGGGTATAGAGTGTAGGGTATAGAGTGTAGGGTATAGAGTGTAGGGTATAAAGTGTAGAGTGTAGGGTATAGAGTGTAGGGTATAGAGTGTAGGGTATAGAGTGTAGAGTGTAGGGTATAGAGTGTAGGGTATAGAGTGTATGGTATAGAGTGTAGGGTATAGAGTGTAGAGTGTAGGGTATAGAGTGTAGGGTATACTGTGTAGAGTGTAGGGTATAGAGTGTAAGGTATAGAGGGTAGGGTATAGAGTGTATGGTGTAGAGTGTAGGGTATAGAGTGTAGGGTATAGAGTGTAGGGTATAGAGTGTATGGTATAGAGTTTAGGGTATAGAGTGTAGGGTATAGAGTGTAAGCTATAAAGTGTAGGGTGTAGAGTGTAGGGTATAGAGTGTAGGGTATAGAGTGTAAGGTATAGAGTGTAGGGTATAGAGTGTAGGGTATAGAGTGTAGAGTGTAGGGTATAGAGTGTAGGTTATAGAGTGTAAAGTGTAGGGTATAGAGTGTAGGGTTTAGAGAGTAGGGTATAGAGTGTAGAGTGTAGGGTATAGAGTGTAGGGTATAGAGTGTAGGGTATAGAGTGTAGGGTATAGAGTGTAGAGTGTAGGGTATAGAGTGTAGGGTATAGAGTGTAGAGTGTAGGGTATAGAGTGTAGGGTTTAGAGAGTTGGGTATAGAGTGTAGAGTGTAGGGTATAGACTATAGAGTGTAGGGTATAGAGTGTAGGGTATAGAGTGTAGAGTGTAGGGTATAGAGTGTAGGGTATAGAGTGTAAGGTATAGAGTGTAGGGTATAGAGTGTAGGGTATAGAGTGTAGGGTATAGAGTGTAGGGTGTTGAGTGTAGGGTATAGAGTGTAGGGTATAGGGTGTAGGGTATAGAGTGTAGGGTGTAGAGTGTAGGGTATAGAGTGTAGGGTATAGAGTGTAGGGTATAGAGTGTAGGGTATAGCGTGTAGGGTATAGAGTGAAGGGTATAGAGTGTAGGGTATAGAGTTTAGGGTATAAAGTGTAGAGTGTAGGGTGTAGAGTGTAGAGTGTAGGGTATAGAGTGTAGGGTATAGAGTGTAGGGTATAAAGTGTAGAGTGTAGGGTATAGAGTAAAGGGTATATAGTGTAGGGTATAGAGTGTAGAGTGTAGGGTATAGAGTGTAGGGTATAGAGTGTAGGGTATAGAGTGTAGGGTATAGAGTGTAGGGTATAAAGTGTAGAGTGTAGGGTATAGAGTGTAGGGTATAGAGTGTAGGGTATAGAGTGTAGGGTATAGAGTGTAGAGTGTAGGGTATAGAGTGTAGAGTGTAGGGTATATAGTGTAGGGTGTAGAGTGTAGGGTATAGAGTGTAGAGTGTATGGTATAGAGTGTAGGGGATAGAGTGTATGGTATAGAGTGTATGGTATAGAGTGTATGGTATAGATTGTAGGGTATAGAGTGTTGGGTATCGAGTGTAGAGTGTAGGGTATAGAGTGTAGAGTGTAGGGTATAGAGTGTAGGGTATAGAGTGTAGGGTATAGAGTGTAGGGTGTTGAGTGTAGGGTATAGAGTGTAGGGTACAGGGTGTAGGCTATAGAGTGTAGGGTGTAGAGTGTAGGGTATAGAGTGTAGGGTATAGAGTGTAGGGTATAGCGTGTAGGGTATAGAGTGAAGGGTATAGAGTGTAGGGTATAGAGTGTAGGGTATAAAGTGTAGAGTGTAGGGTATAAAGTGTAGAGTGTAGGGTATAGAGTGTAGGGTATAGAGTGTAAGGTATAGAGTGTAGGGTATAGAGTGTAGGGTATAGAGTGTAGGGTATAGAGTGTAGGGTGTTGAGTGTAGGGTATAGAGTGTAGGGTATAGGGTGTAGGGTGTAGAGTGTAGGGTATAGAGTGTAGGGTATAGAGTGTAGGGTATAGAGTGTAGGGTATAGCGTGTAGGGTATAGAGTGAAGGGTATAGAGTGTAGGGTATAGAGTTTAGGGTATAAAGTGTAGAGTGTAGGGTGTAGAGTGTAAAGTGTAGGGTATAGAGTGTAGGGTATAGAGTGTAGGGTATAAAGTGTAGAGTGTAGGGTATAGAGTAAAGGGTATATAGTGTAGGGTATAGAGTGTAGAGTGTAGGGTATAGATAGTAGGGTATAGAGTGTAGGGTATAGAGTGTAGGGTATAGAGTGTAGGGTATAGAGTGTAGGGTATAAAGTGTAGAGTGTAGGGTATAGAGTGTAGGGTATAGAGTGTAGGGTATAGAGTGTAGGGTATAGAGTGTAGAGTGTAGGGTATAGAGTGTAGAGTGTAGGGTATATAGTGTATGGTGTAGAGTGTATGCTATAGAGTGCAGAGTGTATGGTATAGAGTGTAGGGGATAGAGTGTATAGTATAGAGTGTATGGTATAGATTGTAGGGTATAGAGTGTAGGGTATCGAGTGTAGAGTGTAGGGTATAGAGTATAGAGTGTAGGGTATAGAGTGTAGGGTATAGAGTGTAGGGTATAGAGTGTAGGGTGTTGAGTGTAGGGTATAGAGTGTAGGGTATAGGGTGTAGGGTATAGAGTGTAGGGTGTAGAGTGTAGGGTATAGAGTGTAGGGTATAGAGTGTAGGGTATAGAGTGTAGGGTATAGCGTGTAGGGTATAGAGTGAAGGGTATAGAGTGTAGGGTATAGAGTGTAGGGTATAAAGTGTAGAGTGTAGGGTGTAGAGTGTAGAGTGTAGGGTATAGAGTGGAGGGTATAGAGTGTAGGGTATAGAGTGTAGGGTATAAAGTGTAGAGTGTAGGGTATAGAGTGTAGGGTATAGAGTGTATGGTATAGAGTGTACGGTATAGAGTGTAGGGTATAGAGTGTAGGGTATAGAGTGTAGGGTATAGAGTGTAGGGTGTTGAGTGTAGGGTATAGAGTGTAGGGTATAGGGTGTATGGTATAGAGTGTAGGGTATAGAGTGTAGGGTATAGAGTGTAGGGTATAAAGTGTAGAGTGTAGGGTATAGAGTGTAGGGTATAGAGTGTAGGGTATAGAGTGTAGAGTGTAGGGTATAGAGTGTAGGGTATAGAGTGTAGGGTATAAAGTGTAGAGTGTAGGGTATAGAGTGTAGGGTATAGAGTGTATGGTATAGAGTGTAGGGTATAGAGTGTAGGGTATAAAGTGTAGAGTGTAGGGTATAGAGTGTAGGGTATAGAGTGTAGGGTATAAAGTGTAGAGTGTAGGGTATAGAGTGTAGGGTATAGAGTGTAGGGTATAGAGTGTAGGGTATAGAGTGTAGGGTATAGAGTGTAGGGTATAAAGTGTAGAGTGTAGGGTATAGAGTGTAGGGTATAGAGTGTAGGGTATAGAGTGTAGAGTGTAGGGTATAGAGTGTAGGGTATAGAGTGTAGGGTATAGAGTGTATGGTATAGAGTTTAGGGTATAGAGTGTAGGGTATAGAGTGTAAGCTATAAAGTGTAGGGTGTAGAGTGTAGGGTATAGAGTGTAGGGTATAGAGTGTAAGGTATAGAGTGTAGGGTACAGAGTGTAAGGTATAGAGTGTAGGGTATAGAGTGTAGGGTATAGAGTGTAGGGTATAGAGTGTAGGGTGTTGAGTGTAGGGTATAGAGTGTAGGGTATAGGGTGTAGGGTATAGAGTGTTAAGGTGTAGAGTGTAGGGTATAGAGTGTAGGGTATAGAGTGTAGGGTATAGAGTGTAGGGTATAGCGTGTAGGGTATAGAGTGAAGGGTATAGAGTGTAGGGTATAGAGTTTAGGGTATAAAGTGTAGAGTGTAGGGTGTAGAGTGTAGGGTAGAGAGTGTAGGGTATAGAGTGTAGGGTATAAAGTGTAGAGTGTAGGGTATAGAGTAAAGGGTATATAGTGTAGGGTATAGAGTGTAGAGTGTAGGGTATAGAGTGTAGGGTATAGAGTGTAGGGTATAGAGTGTAGGGTATAGAGTGTAGGGTATAAAGTGTAGAGTGTAGGGTATAGAGTGTAGGGTATAGAGTGTAGGGTATAGAGTGTAGAGTGTAGGGTATAGAGTGTAGGGTATAGAGTGTAAGGTATAGAGTGTAGGGTATAGAGTGTAGGGTATAGAGTGTAGGGTATAGAGTGTAGGGTGTTGAGTGTAGGGTATAGAGTGTAGGGTATAGGGTGTAGGGTATAGAGTGTAGGGTGTAGAGTGTAGGGTATAGAGTGTAGGGTATAGAGTGTAGGGTATAGAGTGTAGGGTATAGCGTGTAGGGTATAGAGTGAAGGGTATAGAGTGTAGGGTATAGAGTTTAGGGTATAAAGTGTAGGGTATAGAGTGTAGGGTATAAAGTGTAGAGTGTAGGGTGTAGAGTGTAGAGTGTAGGGTATAGAGTGGAGGGTATAGAGTGTAGGGTATAAAGTGTAGAGTGTAGGGTATAGAGTAAAGGGTATATAGTGTAGGGTATAGAGTGTAGAGTGTAGGGTATAGAGTGTAGGGTATAGAGTGTAGGGTATAGAGTGTAGGGTATAAAGTGTAGAGTGTAGGGTATAGAGTGTAGGGTATAGAGTGTAGGGTATAGAGTGTAGGGTATAGAGTGTAGAGTGTAGGGTATAAAGTGTAGAGTGTAGGGTATATAGTGTAGGGTGTAGAGTGTAGGGTATAGAGTGTAGAGTGTATGGTATAGAGTGTAGGGGATAGAGTGTATGGTATAGAGTGTATGGTATAGAGTGTATGGTATAGATTGTAGGGTATAGAGTGTTGGGTATCGAGTGTAGAGTGTAGGGTATAGAGTGTAGAGTGTAAGGTATAGAGTGTAGGGTATAGAGTGTAGGGTATAGAGTGTAGGGTGTTGAGTGTAGGGTATAGAGTGTAGGGTATAGGGTGTAGGGTATAGAGTGTAGGGTGTAGAGTGTAGGGTATAGAGTGTAGGGTATAGAGTGTAGGGTATAGCGTGTAGGGTATAGAGTGAAGGGTATAGAGTGTAGGGTATAGAGTGTAGGGTATAAAGTGTAGAGTGTAGGGTGTAGAGTGTAGAGTGTAGGGTATAGAGTGGAGGGTATAGAGTGTAGGGTATTGAGTGTAGGGTATAAAGTGTAGAGTGTAGGGTATAGAGTGTAGGGTATAGAGTGTAAGGTATAGAGTGTAGGGTATAGAGTGTAGGGTATAGAGTGTAGGGTATAGAGTGTAGGGTGTTGAGTGTAGGGTATAGAGTGTAGGGTATAGGGTGTAGGGTATAGAGTGTAGGGTGTAGAGTGTAGGGTATAGAGTGTAGGGTATAGAGTGTAGGGTATAGAGTGTAGGGTATAGCGTGTAGGGTATAGAGTGAAGGGTATAGAGTGTAGGGTATAGAGTTTAGGGTATAAAGTGTAGAGTGTAGGGTGTAGAGTGTAGAGTGTAGGGTATAGAGTGTAGGGTATAGAGTGTAGAGTATAAAGTGTAGAGTGTAGGGTATAGAGTAAAGGGTATATAGTGTAGGGTATAGAGTGTAGAGTGTAGGGTATAGAGTGTAGGGTATAGAGTGTAGGGTATAGAGTGTAGGGTATAGAGTGTAGGGTATAAAGTGTAGAGTGTAGGGTATAGAGTGTAGGGTATAGAGTGTAGGGTATAGAGTGTAGGGTATAGAGTGTAGAGTGTAGGGTATAGAGTGTAGAGTGTAGGGTATATAGTGTATGGTGTAGAGTGTATGGTATAGAGTGCAGAGTGTATGGTATAGAGTGTAGGGGATAGAGTGTATGGTATAGAGTGTATGGTATAGATTGTAGGGTATAGAGTGTAGGGTATCGAGTGTAGAGTGTAGGGTATAGAGTATAGAGTGTAGGGTATAGAGTGTAGGGTATAGAGTGTAGGGTATAGAGTGTAGGGTGTTGAGTGTAGGGTATAGAGTGTAGGGTATAGGGTGTAGGGTTTAGAGTGTAGGGTGTAGAGTGTAGGGTATAGAGTGTAGGGTATAGAGTGTAGGGTATAGAGTGTAGGGTATAGCGTGTAGGGTATAGAGTGAAGGGTATAGAGTGTAGGGTATAGAGTGTAGGGTATAAAGTGTAGAGTGTAGGGTGTAGAGTGTAGAGTGTAGGGTATAGAGTGGAGGGTATAGAGTGTAGGGTATAGAGTGTAGGGTATAAAGTGTAGAGTGTAGGGTATAGAGTGTAGGGTATAGAGTGTATGGTATAGAGTGTAGGGTATAGAGTGTAGGGTATAGAGTGTAGGGTATAGAGTGTAGGGTATAGAGTGTAGGGTGTTGAGTGTAGGGTATAGAGTGTAGGGTATAGGGTGTATGGTATAGAGTGTAGGGTATAGAGTGTAGGGTATAGAGTGTAGGGTATAGAGTGTAGGGTATAGAGTGTAGGGTATAAAGTGTAGAGTGTAGGGTATAGAGTGTAGGGTATAGAGTGTAGGGTATAGAGTGTAGAGTGTAGGGTATAGAGTGTAGGGTATAGAGTGTAGGGTATAAAGTGTAGAGTGTAGGGTATAGAGTGTAGGGTATAGCGTGTATGGTATAGAGTGTAGGGTATAGAGTGTAGGGTATAGAGTGTAGGGTATAGAGTGTAGGGTATAGAGTGTAGGGTATAAAGTGTAGAGTGTAGGGTATAGAGTGTAGGGTATAGAGTGTAGGGTATAGAGTGTAGGGTATAGAGTGTAGGGTATAAAGTGTAGAGTGTAGGGTATAGAGTGTAGGGTATAGAGTGTAGGGTATAGAGTGTAGAGTGTAGGGTATAGAGTGTAGGGTATAGAGTGTAGGGTATAGAGTGTATGGTATAGAGTTTAGGGTATAGAGTGTAGGGTATAGAGTGTAAGCTATAAAGTGTAGGGTGTAGAGTGTAGGGTATAGAGTGTAGGGTATAGAGTGTAAGGTATAGAGTGTAGGGTATAGAGTGTAGGGTATAGAGTGTAGAGTGTAGGGTATAGAGTGTAGGGTATAGAGTGTATGGTATAGAGTGTAGGGTATAGAGTGTAGGGTATAGAGTGTAGGGTATAGAGTGTAGGGTATAGAGTGTAGGGTGTTGAGTGTAGGGTATAGAGTGTAGGGTATAGGGTGTATGGTATAGAGTGTAGGGTATAGAGTGTAGGGTATAGAGTGTAGGGTATAGAGTGTAGGGTATAGAGTGTAGGGTATAAAGTGTAGAGTGTAGGGTATAGAGTGTAGGGTATAGAGTGTAGGGTATAGAGTGTAGAGTGTAGGGTATAGAGTGTAGGGTATAGAGTGTAGGGTATAAAGTGTAGAGTGTAGGGTATAGAGTGTAGGGTATAGCGTGTATGGTATAGAGTGTAGGGTATAGAGTGTAGGGTATAGAGTGTAGGGTATAGAGTGTAGGGTATAGAGTGTAGGGTATAAAGTGTAGAGTGTAGGGTATAGAGTGTAGGGTATAGAGTGTAGGGTATAGAGTGTAGGGTATAGAGTGTAGGGTATAAAGTGTAGAGTGTAGGGTATAGAGTGTAGGGTATAGAGTGTAGGGTATAGAGTGTAGAGTGTAGGGTATAGAGTGTAGGGTATAGAGTGTAGGGTATAGAGTGTATGGTATAGAGTTTAGGGTATAGAGTGTAGGGTATAGAGTGTAAGCTATAAAGTGTAGGGTGTAGAGTGTAGGGTATAGAGTGTAGGGTATAGAGTGTAAGGTATAGAGTGTAGGGTATAGAGTGTAGGGTATAGAGTGTAGAGTGTAGGGTATAGAGTGTGGGGTATAGAGTGTAGAGTGTAGGGTATAGAGTGTAGGGTTTAGAGAGTAGGGTATAGAGTGTAGAGTGTAGGGTATAGAGTGTAGGGTATAGAGTGTAGGGTATAGAGTGTAGGGTATAGAGTGTAGGGTATAGAGTGTAGAGTGTAGGGTATAGAGTGTAGGGTATAGAGTGTAGAGTGTAGGGTATAGAGTGTAGGGTTTAGAGAGTTGGGTATAGAGTGTAGAGTGTAGGGTATAGAGTGTAGGGTATAGAGTGTAGAGTGTATGGTATAAAGTGCAGGGGATAGAGTGTAGAGTGTGAGGTATAGAGTGTAGGGTATAGAGTGTATGGTATAGAGTGTAGAGTGTAGGGTATAGAGTGTAGAGTGTAGGGTATAGAGTGTAGGGTATAGAGTGTAGGGTATAGAGTGTATGGTATAGAGTGTAGAGTGCAGGGGATAGAGTGTAGAGTGTGAGGTATAGAGTGTAGGGTATAGAGTGTAGGGTATAGAGTGTAGAGTGTAGGGTATAGAGTGTAGAGTGTAGGGTATAGAGTGTAGGGTATAGAGTGTAGGGTATAGAGTGTAGAGTGTAGGGTATAGAGTGTAGGGTATAGAGTGTAGAGTGTAGGGTATAGAGTGTAGGGTATAGAGTGTATGGTATAGAGTGTATGGTATAGATTGTAGGGTATATAGTGTAGGGTATAGAGTGTAGAGTGTAGGGTATAGAGTGTAGAGTGTAGGTTATAGAGTGTAGGGTATAGAGTGTAGAGTGTAGGGTATAGAGTGTAGGGTATAGAGTGTAGAGTGTAGGGTATAGAGTGTAGAGTGTAGGGTATAGAGTGTAGGGTATAGAGTGTAGGGTATAGAGTGTAGAGTGTAGGGTATAGAGTGTAGGGTATAGAGTGTAGAGTGTAGGGTATAGAGTGTAGGGTATAGAGTGTATGGTATAGAGTGTATGGTATAGATTGTAGGGTATATAGTGTAGGGTATAGAGTGTAGGGTATAGAGTGTAGGGTATAGAGTGTAGGGTATAGAGTGTAGAGTGTAGGGTATAGAGTGTAGGGTGTAGAGTGTATGGTATAGAGTGTATGGTATAGAGTGTAGAGTGTAGGGTATAGAGTGTAGGGTATAGAGTGTAGGGTATAGAGTGTAGAGTGTAGGGTATAGAGTGTAGGATGTAGAGTGTATGGTATAGAGTGTATGGTATAGATTGTAGGGTATAGAGTGTAGGGTATAGAGTGTAGAGTGTAGGGTATAGAGTGTAGAGTGTAGGGTATAGAGTGTAGGGTATAGAGTGTAGAGTGTAGGGTATAGAGTGTAGGGTATAGAGTGTAGAGTGTGTGGTATAGAGTGCAGGGGATAGAGTGTAGAGTGTGAGGTATAGAGTGTAGGGTATAGAGTGTATGGTATGGAGTGTATGGTATAGATTGTAGGGTATAGAGTGTAGGGTATAGAGTGCAGAGTGTAGGGTATAGAGTGTATGGTATAGAGTGTATGGTATAGATTGTAGGGTATAGAGTGTAGGGTATAGAGTGTAGAGTGTAGGGTATAGAGTGTAGAGTGTAGGGTATAGAGTGTAGTGTATAGAGTGTAGAGTGTATGGTATAGAGTGCAGGGGATAGAGTGTAGAGTGTGAGGTATAGAGTGTAGGGTATAGAGTGTATGGTATAGAGTGTATGGTATAGATTGTAGGGTATAGAGTGTAGGGTATAGAGTGTAGAGTGTAGGGTATAGAGTGTAGAGTGTAGGGTTTAGAGTGTAGGGTATAGAGTGTAGGGTATAGCGTGTAGAGTGTAGGGTATAGAGGGTAGGGTATAGAGTGTATGGCATAGAGTGTATGGTATAGATTGTAGGGTATAGAGTGTAGGGTATAGAGTGTAGAGTGTAGGGGATAGAGTGTAGAGTGTGAGGTATAGAGTGTAGGGTATAGAGTGTATGGTAAGGAGTGTATGGTATAGATTGTAGGGTATAGAGTGTAGAGTGTAGGGTATAAAGTTTAGAGTGTAGGGTATAGAGTGTAGAGTGTAGGGTATAGAATGTAGGGTATAGAGTGTAGAGTGTATGGTATAGAGTGCAGGGGATAGAGTGTAGAGTGTGAGGTATAGAGTGTAGGGTATAGAGTGTATGGTATAGAGTGTATGGTATAGATTGTAGGGTATGGAGTGTAGGGTATAAAGTGTAGATTGTAGGGTATAGAGTGTAGAGTGTAGGGTATAGAGTGTAGGGTATAGAGTGTAAGGTATAGAGTGTAGAGTGTAGGTATAGAGGGTAGGGTATAGAGTGTATGGTATAGATTGTAGGGTATAGAGTGTAGGGTATAGAGTGTAGAGTGTAGGGTATAGAGTGTAGAGTGTATGGTATATAGTGCAGGGGATAGAGTGTAGAGTGTGAGGTATAGAGTGTAGGGTATAGAGTGTATGGTATAGAGTGTAGGGTATAGAGTGTAGGGTATAGAGTGTAGGGTATAGAGTGTAGGGTATAGAGTGTAGGGTGTAGAGTGTATGGTATAGAGTGTATGGTATAGATTGTAGGGTATAGAGTGTAGGGTATAGAGTGTAGAGTGTAGGGTATAGAGTGCAGGGGATAGAGTGTAGAGTGTGAGGTATAGAGTGTAGGGTATAGAGTGTATGGTATAGAGTGTATGGTATAGATTGTAGGGTATAGAGTGTAGGGTATAGAGTGTAGAGTGTATGGTATAGAGTGCAGGGGATAGAGTGTAGAGTGTGAGGTATAGAGTGTAGGGTATAGAGTGTATGGTATAGAGTGTATGGTATAGATTGTAGGGTATAGAGTGTAGGGTATAGACTGTAGAGTGTAGGGTATAGAGTGTAGAGTGTAGGGTTTAGAGTGTAGGGTATAGAGTGTAGGGTATAGCGTGTAGAGTGTAGGGTATAGAGGGTAGGGTATAGAGTGTATGGCATAGAGTGTATGGTATAGATTGTAGGGTATAGAGTGTAGGGTATAGAGTGTAGAGTGTAGGGGATAGAGTGTAGAGTGTGAGGTATAGAGTGTAGGGTATAGAGTGTATGGTAAGGAGTGTATGGTATAGATTGTAGGGTATAGAGTGTAGAGTGTAGGGTATAAAGTTTAGAGTGTAGGGTATAGAGTGTAGAGTGTAGGGTATAGAATGTAGGGTATAGAGTGTAGAGTGTATGGTATAGAGTGCAGGGGATAGAGTGTAGAGTGTGAGGTATAGAGTGTAGGGTATAGAGTGTATGGTATAGAGTGTATGGTATAGATTGTAGGGTATGGAGTGTAGGGTATAAAGTGTAGATTGTAGGGTATAGAGTGTAGAGTGTAGGGTATAGAGTGTAGGGTATAGAGTGTAAGGTATAGAGTGTAGAGTGTAGGTATAGAGGGTAGGGTATAGAGTGTATGGTATAGATTGTAGGGTATAGAGTGTAGGGTATAGAGTGTAGAGTGTAGGGTATAGAGTGTAGAGTGTATGGTATATAGTGCAGGGGATAGAGTGTAGAGTGTGAGGTATAGAGTGTAGGGTATAGAGTGTATGGTATAGAGTGTAGGGTATAGAGTGTAGGGTATAGAGTGTAGGGTATAGAGTGTAGGGTATAGAGTGTAGGGTGTAGAGTGTATGGTATAGAGTGTATGGTATAGATTGTAGGGTATAGAGTGTAGGGTATAGAGTGTAGAGTGTAGGGTATAGAGTGTAGAGTGTAGGGTATAGAGTGTAGGGTATAGAGTGTAGAGTGTAGGGTGTAGAGCGTAGGGTATAGAGTGTAGAGTGTATGTTATAGAATGCAGGGGATAGAGTTTATTATGATGGAATATAGGCTGAACTGGATGGACAAATGTCTTTTTTCGGCCTTACTAACTATGTTACTATGTTACTATGTTATGAGTGTAGAGTGTGAGGTTTAGAGTGTAGGGTATAGAGTGTATGGTATAGAGTGTATGGTATAGATTGTAGGGCATAGAGTGTAGGGTATAGAGTGTAGAGTGTAGGGTATAGAGTGTAGGGTATAGAGTGTATGGTATGGAGTGTATGGTATAGATTGTAGGGTATAGAGTGTAGGGTATAGAGTGCAGAGTGTAGGGTATAGAGTGTATGGTATAGAGTGTATGGTATAGATTGTAGGGTATAGAGTGTAGGGTATAGAGTGTAGAGTGTAGGGTATAGAGTGTAGAGTGTAGGGTATAGAGTGTAGGGTATAGAGTGTAGAGTGTATGGTATAGAGTGCAGGGGATAGAGTGTAGAGTGTGAGGTATAGAGTGTAGGGTATAGAGTGTATGGTATAGAGTGTATGGTATAGATTGTAGGGTATAGAGTGTAGGGTATAGACTGTAGAGTGTAGGGTATAGAGTGTAGAGTGTAGGGTTTAGAGTGTAGGGTATAGAGTGTAGGGTATAGCGTGTAGAGTGTAGGGTATAGAGGGTAGGGTATAGAGTGTATGGCATAGAGTGTATGGTATAGATTGTAGGGTATAGAGTGTAGGGTATAGAGTGTAGATTGTAGGGGATAGAGTGTAGAGTGTGAGGTATAGAGTGTAGGGTATAGAGTGTATGGTAAGGAGTGTATGGTATAGATTGTAGGGTATAGAGTGTAGGGTATAGAGTGTAGAGTGTAGGGTATAAAGTTTAGAGTGTAGGGTATAGAGTGTAGAGTGTAGGGTATAGAATGTAGGGTATAGAGTGTAGAGTGTATGGTATAGAGTGCAGGGGATAGAGTGTAGAGTGTGAGGTATAGAGTGTAGGGTATAGAGTGTATGGTATAGAGTGTATGGTATAGATTGTAGGGTATGGAGTGTAGGGTATAGAGTGTAGATTGTAGGGTATAGAGAGTAGAGTGTAGGGTATAGAGTGTAGGGTATAGAGTGTAAGGTATAGAGTGTAGAGTGTAGGGTATAGAGGGTAGGGTATAGAGTGTATGGTATAGAGTGTATGGTATAGATTGTAGGGTATAGAGTGTAGGGTATAGAGTGTAGAGTGTAGGGTATAGAGTGTAGAGTGTATGGTATAGAGTGCAGGGGATAGAGTGTAGAGTTTGAGGTATAGAGTGTAGGGTATAGAGTGTATGGTATAGAGTGTAGGGTATAGAGTATAGGGTATAGAGTGTAGGTTATAGAGTGTAGGGTATAGAGTGTAGTGTGTAGAGTGTATGGTATAGAGTGTATGGTATAGATTGTAGGGTATAGAGTGTAGGGTATAGAGTGTAGAGTGTAGGGTATAGAGTGTAGAGTGTAGGGTATAGAGTGTAGGGTATAGAGTGTAGAGTGTAGGGTGTAGAGTGTAGGGTATAGAGTGTAGAGTGTATGGTATAGAGTGCAGGGGATAGAGTGTAGAGTGTGAGGTTTAGAGTGTAGGGTATAGAGTGTATGGTATAGAGTGTATGGTATAGATTGTAGGGCATAGAGTGTAGGGTATAGAGTGTAGAGTGTAGGGTATAGAGTGTAGGGTATAGAGTGTAGGGTATAGAGTGTATGGTATAGAGTGTATGGTATAGATTGTAGGGTATAGAGTGTAGGGTATAGAGTGTAGAGTGTAGGGTATAGAGTGTAGAGTGTAGGTTATAGAGTGTAGGGTATAGAGTGTAGAGTGTATGGTATAGAGTGCAGGGGATAGAGTGTAGAGTGTGAGGTATAGAGTGTAGGGTATAGAGTGTATGGTATAGAGTGTATGGTATAGATTGTAGGGTATGGAGTGTAGGGTATAGAGTGTAGATTGTAGGGTATAGAGTGTAGAGTGTAGGGTATAGAGTGTAGGGTATAGAGTGTAAGGTATAGAGTGTAGAGTGTAGGGTATAGAGGGTAGGGTATAAAGTGTATGGTATAGAGTGTATGGTATAGATTGTAGGGTATAGAGTGTAGGGTATAGAGTGTAGAGTGTAGGGTATAGAGTGTAGAGTGTATGGTATAGAGTGCAGGGGATAGAGTGTAGAGTGTGAGGTATAGAGTGTAGGGTATAGAGTGTATGGTATAGAGTGTAGGGTATAGAGTGTAGGGTATAGAGTGTAGGGTGTAGAGTGTATGGTATAGAGTGCATGGTATAGACTGTAGGGTATAGAGTGTAGGGTATAGAGTGTAGAGTGTAGGGTATAGAGTGTAGAGTGTAGGGTATAGAGTGTAGGGTATAGAGTGTAGAGTGTAGGGTGTAGAGTGTAGGGTATAGAGTGTAGAGTGTATGGTATAGAGTGCATGGGATAGAGTGTAAAGTGTGAGGTTTAGAGTGTAGGGTATAGAGTGTATGGTATAGAGTGTATGGTATAGATTGTAGGGCATAGAGTGCAGGGGATAGAGTGTAGAGTGTGAGGTATAGAGTGTAGGGTATAGAGTGTATGGTATAGAGTGTATGGTATAGATTGTAGGGTATAGAGTGTAGGGTATAGACTGTAGAGTGTAGGGTATAGAGTGTAGAGTGTAGGGTTTAGAGTGTAGGGTATAGAGTGTAGGGTATAGCGTGTAGAGTGTAGGGTATAGAGGGTAGGGTATAGAGTGTATGGCATAGAGTGTATGGTATAGATTGTAGGGTATAGAGTGTAGGGCATAGAGTGTAGCTTGTAGGGGATAGAGTGTAGAGTGTGAGGTATAGAGTGTAGGGTATAGAGTGTATGGTAAGGAGTGTATGGTATAGATTGTAGGGTATAGAGTGTAGGGTATAGAGTGTAGAGTGTAGGGTATAAAGTTTAGAGTGTAGGGTATAGAGTGTAGAGTGTAGGGTATAGAGTGTAGGGTATAGAGTGTAGAGTGTATGGTATAGAGTGCAGGGGATAGAGTGTAGAATGTGAGGTATAGAGTGTAGGGTATAGAGTGTATGGTATAGATTGTAGGTATGGAGTGTAGGGTATAGAGTGTAGATTGTAGGGTATAGAGTGTAGAATGTAGGGTATAGAGTGTAGGGTATAGAGTGTAAGGTATAGAGTGTAGAGTGTAGGGTATAGAGGGTAGGGTATAGAGTGTATGGTATAGAGTGTATGGTATAGATTGTAGGGTATAGAGTGTAGGGTATAGAGTGTAGAGTGTAGGGTATAGAGTGTAGAGTGTATGGTATAGAGTGCAGGGGATAGAGTGTAGAGTTTGAGGTATAGAGTGTAGGGTATAGAGTGTATGGTATAGAGTGTAGGGTATAGAGTGTAGGGTATAGAGTGTAGGGTATAGAGTGTAGGGTATAGAGTGTAGTGTGTAGAGTGTATGGTATAGAGTGTATGGTATAGATTGTAGGGTATAGAGTGTAGGGTATAGAGTGTAGAGTGTAGGGTATAGAGTGTAGAGTGTAGGGTATAGAGTGTAGGGTATAGAGTGTAGAGTGTAGGGTGTAGAGTGTAGGGTATAGAGTGTAGAGTGTATGGTATAGAGTGCAGGGGATAGAGTGTAGAGTGTGAGGTTTAGAGTGTAGGGTATAGAGTGTATGGTATAGAGTGTAGGGTATAGAGTGTAGGGTATAGAGTGTAGGGTATAGAGTGTAGGGTATAGAGTGTAGGGTGTAGAGTGTATGGTATAGAGTGTATGGTATAGATTGTAGGGTATAGAGTGTAGGGTATAGAGTGTAGAGTGTAGGGTATAGAGTGCAGGGGATAGAGTGTAGAGTGTGAGGTATAGAGTGTAGGGTATAGAGTGTATGGTATAGAGTGTATGGTATAGATTGTAGGGTATAGAGTGTAGGGTATAGAGTGTAGAGTGTATGGTATAGAGTGCAGGGGATAGAGTGTAGAGTGTGAGGTATAGAGTGTAGGGTATAGAGTGTATGGTATAGAGTGTATGGTATAGATTGTAGGGTATAGAGTGTAGGGTATAGAGTGTAGAGTGTAGGGTATAGAGTGTAGAGTGTATGGTATATAGTGCAGGGGATAGAGTGTAGAGTGTGAGGTATAGAGTGTAGGGTATAGAGTGTATGGTATAGAGTGTAGGGTATAGAGTGTAGGGTATAGAGTGTAGGGTATAGAGTGTAGGGTATAGAGTGTAGGGTGTAGAGTGTATGGTATAGAGTGTATGGTATAGATTGTAGGGTATAGAGTGTAGGGTATAGAGTGTAGAGTGTAGGGTATAGAGTGCAGGGGATAGAGTGTAGAGTGTGAGGTATAGAGTGTAGGGTATAGAGTGTATGGTATAGAGTGTATGGTATAGATTGTAGGGTATAGAGTGTAGGGTATAGAGTGTAGAGTGTAGGGTATAGAGTGTAGGATGTAGAGTGTATGGTATAGAGTGTATGGTATAGATTGTAGGGTATAGAGTGTAGGGTATAGAGTGTAGAGTGTAGGGTATAGAGTGTAGAGTGTAGGGTATAGAGTGTAGGGTATAGAGTGTAGAGTGTAGGGTATAGAGTGTAGGGTATAGAGTGTAGAGTGTGTGGTATAGAGTGCAGGGGATAGAGTGTAGAGTGTGAGGTATAGAGTGTAGGGTATAGAGTGTATGGTATGGAGTGTATGGTATAGATTGTAGGGTATAGAGTGTAGGGTATAGAGTGCAGAGTGTAGGGTATAGAGTGTATGGTATAGAGTGTATGGTATAGATTGTAGGGTATAGAGTGTAGGGTATAGAGTGTAGAGTGTAGGGTATAGAGTGTAGAGTGTAGGGTATAGAGTGTAGTGTATAGAGTGTAGAGTGTATGGTATAGAGTGCAGGGGATAGAGTGTAGAGTGTGAGGTATAGAGTGTAGGGTATAGAGTGTATGGTATAGAGTGTATGGTATAGATTGTAGGGTATAGAGTGTAGGGTATAGAGTGTAGAGTGTAGGGTATAGAGTGTAGAGTGTAGGGTTTAGAGTGTAGGGTATAGAGTGTAGGGTATAGCGTGTAGAGTGTAGGGTATAGAGGGTAGGGTATAGAGTGTATGGCATAGAGTGTATGGTATAGATTGTAGGGTATAGAGTGTAGGGTATAGAGTGTAGAGTGTAGGGGATAGAGTGTAGAGTGTGAGGTATAGAGTGTAGGGTATAGAGTGTATGGTAAGGAGTGTATGGTATAGATTGTAGGGTATAGAGTGTAGAGTGTAGGGTATAAAGTTTAGAGTGTAGGGTATAGAGTGTAGAGTGTAGGGTATAGAATGTAGGGTATAGAGTGTAGAGTGTATGGTATAGAGTGCAGGGGATAGAGTGTAGAGTGTGAGGTATAGAGTGTAGGGTATAGAGTGTATGGTATAGAGTGTATGGTATAGATTGTAGGGTATGGAGTGTAGGGTATAAAGTGTAGATTGTAGGGTATAGAGTGTAGAGTGTAGGGTATAGAGTGTAGGGTATAGAGTGTAAGGTATAGAGTGTAGAGTGTAGGTATAGAGGGTAGGGTATAGAGTGTATGGTATAGATTGTAGGGTATAGAGTGTAGGGTATAGAGTGTAGAGTGTAGGGTATAGAGTGTAGAGTGTATGGTATATAGTGCAGGGGATAGAGTGTAGAGTGTGAGGTATAGAGTGTAGGGTATAGAGTGTATGGTATAGAGTGTAGGGTATAGAGTGTAGGGTATAGAGTGTAGGGTATAGAGTGTAGGGTATAGAGTGTAGGGTGTAGAGTGTATGGTATAGAGTGTATGGTATAGATTGTAGGGTATAGAGTGTAGGGTATAGAGTGTAGAGTGTAGGGTATAGAGTGCAGGGGATAGAGTGTAGAGTGTGAGGTATAGAGTGTAGGGTATAGAGTGTATGGTATAGAGTGTATGGTATAGATTGTAGGGTATAGAGTGTAGGGTATAGAGTGTAGAGTGTATGGTATAGAGTGCAGGGGATAGAGTGTAGAGTGTGAGGTATAGAGTGTAGGGTATAGAGTGTATGGTATAGAGTGTATGGTATAGATTGTAGGGTATAGAGTGTAGGGTATAGACTGTAGAGTGTAGGGTATAGAGTGTAGAGTGTAGGGTTTAGAGTGTAGGGTATAGAGTGTAGGGTATAGCGTGTAGAGTGTAGGGTATAGAGGGTAGGGTATAGAGTGTATGGCATAGAGTGTATGGTATAGATTGTAGGGTATAGAGTGTAGGGTATAGAGTGTAGAGTGTAGGGGATAGAGTGTAGAGTGTGAGGTATAGAGTGTAGGGTATAGAGTGTATGGTAAGGAGTGTATGGTATAGATTGTAGGGTATAGAGTGTAGAGTGTAGGGTATAAAGTTTAGAGTGTAGGGTATAGAGTGTAGAGTGTAGGGTATAGAATGTAGGGTATAGAGTGTAGAGTGTATGGTATAGAGTGCAGGGGATAGAGTGTAGAGTGTGAGGTATAGAGTGTAGGGTATAGAGTGTATGGTATAGAGTGTATGGTATAGATTGTAGGGTATGGAGTGTAGGGTATAAAGTGTAGATTGTAGGGTATAGAGTGTAGAGTGTAGGGTATAGAGTGTAGGGTATAGAGTGTAAGGTATAGAGTGTAGAGTGTAGGTATAGAGGGTAGGGTATAGAGTGTATGGTATAGATTGTAGGGTATAGAGTGTAGGGTATAGAGTGTAGAGTGTAGGGTATAGAGTGTAGAGTGTATGGTATATAGTGCAGGGGATAGAGTGTAGAGTGTGAGGTATAGAGTGTAGGGTATAGAGTGTATGGTATAGAGTGTAGGGTATAGAGTGTAGGGTATAGAGTGTAGGGTATAGAGTGTAGGGTATAGAGTGTAGGGTGTAGAGTGTATGGTATAGAGTGTATGGTATAGATTGTAGGGTATAGAGTGTAGGGTATAGAGTGTAGAGTGTAGGGTATAGAGTGTAGAGTGTAGGGTATAGAGTGTAGGGTATAGAGTGTAGAGTGTAGGGTGTAGAGCGTAGGGTATAGAGTGTAGAGTGTATGTTATAGAATGCAGGGGATAGAGTTTATTATGATGGAATATAGGCTGAACTGGATGGACAAATGTCTTTTTTCGGCCTTACTAACTATGTTACTATGTTACTATGTTATGAGTGTAGAGTGTGAGGTTTAGAGTGTAGGGTATAGAGTGTATGGTATAGAGTGTATGGTATAGATTGTAGGGCATAGAGTGTAGGGTATAGAGTGTAGAGTGTAGGGTATAGAGTGTAGGGTATAGAGTGTATGGTATGGAGTGTATGGTATAGATTGTAGGGTATAGAGTGTAGGGTATAGAGTGCAGAGTGTAGGGTATAGAGTGTATGGTATAGAGTGTATGGTATAGACTGTAGGGTATAGAGTGTAGGGTATAGAGTGTAGAGTGTAGGGTATAGAGTGTAGAGTGTAGGGTATAGAGTGTAGGGTATAGAGTGTAGAGTGTATGGTATAGAGTGCAGGGGATAGAGTGTAGAGTGTGAGGTATAGAGTGTAGGGTATAGAGTGTATGGTATAGAGTGTATGGTATAGATTGTAGGGTATAGAGTGTAGGGTATAGACTGTAGAGTGTAGGGTATAGAGTGTAGAGTGTAGGGTTTAGAGTGTAGGGTATAGAGTGTAGGGTATAGCGTGTAGAGTGTAGGGTATAGAGGGTAGGGTATAGAGTGTATGGCATAGAGTGTATGGTATAGATTGTAGGGTATAGAGTGTAGGGTATAGAGTGTAGATTGTAGGGGATAGAGTGTAGAGTGTGAGGTATAGAGTGTAGGGTATAGAGTGTATGGTAAGGAGTGTATGGTATAGATTGTAGGGTATAGAGTGTAGGGTATAGAGTGTAGAGTGTAGGGTATAAAGTTTAGAGTGTAGGGTATAGAGTGTAGAGTGTAGGGTATAGAATGTAGGGTATAGAGTGTAGAGTGTATGGTATAGAGTGCAGGGGATAGAGTGTAGAGTGTGAGGTATAGAGTGTAGGGTATAGAGTGTATGGTATAGAGTGTATGGTATAGATTGTAGGGTATGGAGTGTAGGGTATAGAGTGTAGATTGTAGGGTATAGAGAGTAGAGTGTAGGGTATAGAGTGTAGGGTATAGAGTGTAAGGTATAGAGTGTAGAGTGTAGGGTATAGAGGGTAGGGTATAGAGTGTATGGTATAGAGTGTATGGTATAGATTGTAGGGTATAGAGTGTAGGGTATAGAGTGTAGAGTGTAGGGTATAGAGTGTAGAGTGTATGGTATAGAGTGCAGGGGATAGAGTGTAGAGTTTGAGGTATAGAGTGTAGGGTATAGAGTGTATGGTATAGAGTGTAGGGTATAGAGTATAGGGTATAGAGTGTAGGTTATAGAGTGTAGGGTATAGAGTGTAGTGTGTAGAGTGTATGGTATAGAGTGTATGGTATAGATTGTAGGGTATAGAGTGTAGGGTATAGAGTGTAGAGTGTAGGGTATAGAGTGTAGAGTGTAGGGTATAGAGTGTAGGGTATAGAGTGTAGAGTGTAGGGTGTAGAGTGTAGGGTATAGAGTGTAGAGTGTATGGTATAGAGTGCAGGGGATAGAGTGTAGAGTGTGAGGTTTAGAGTGTAGGGTATAGAGTGTATGGTATAGAGTGTATGGTATAGATTGTAGGGCATAGAGTGTAGGGTATAGAGTGTAGAGTGTAGGGTATAGAGTGTAGGGTATAGAGTGTAGGGTATAGAGTGTATGGTATAGAGTGTATGGTATAGATTGTAGGGTATAGAGTGTAGGGTATAGAGTGTAGAGTGTAGGGTATAGAGTGTAGAGTGTAGGTTATAGAGTGTAGGGTATAGAGTGTAGAGTGTATGGTATAGAGTGCAGGGGATAGAGTGTAGAGTGTGAGGTATAGAGTGTAGGGTATAGAGTGTATGGTATAGAGTGTATGGTATAGATTGTAGGGTATGGAGTGTAGGGTATAGAGTGTAGATTGTAGGGTATAGAGTGTAGAGTGTAGGGTATAGAGTGTAGGGTATAGAGTGTAAGGTATAGAGTGTAGAGTGTAGGGTATAGAGGGTAGGGTATAAAGTGTATGGTATAGAGTGTATGGTATAGATTGTAGGGTATAGAGTGTAGGGTATAGAGTGTAGAGTGTAGGGTATAGAGTGTAGAGTGTATGGTATAGAGTGCAGGGGATAGAGTGTAGAGTGTGAGGTATAGAGTGTAGGGTATAGAGTGTATGGTATAGAGTGTAGGGTATAGAGTGTAGGGTATAGAGTGTAGGGTGTAGAGTGTATGGTATAGAGTGCATGGTATAGACTGTAGGGTATAGAGTGTAGGGTATAGAGTGTAGAGTGTAGGGTATAGAGTGTAGAGTGTAGGGTATAGAGTGTAGGGTATAGAGTGTAGAGTGTAGGGTGTAGAGTGTAGGGTATAGAGTGTAGAGTGTATGGTATAGAGTGCATGGGATAGAGTGTAAAGTGTGAGGTTTAGAGTGTAGGGTATAGAGTGTATGGTATAGAGTGTATGGTATAGATTGTAGGGCATAGAGTGCAGGGGATAGAGTGTAGAGTGTGAGGTATAGAGTGTAGGGTATAGAGTGTATGGTATAGAGTGTATGGTATAGATTGTAGGGTATAGAGTGTAGGGTATAGACTGTAGAGTGTAGGGTATAGAGTGTAGAGTGTAGGGTTTAGAGTGTAGGGTATAGAGTGTAGGGTATAGCGTGTAGAGTGTAGGGTATAGAGGGTAGGGTATAGAGTGTATGGCATAGAGTGTATGGTATAGATTGTAGGGTATAGAGTGTAGGGCATAGAGTGTAGCTTGTAGGGGATAGAGTGTAGAGTGTGAGGTATAGAGTGTAGGGTATAGAGTGTATGGTAAGGAGTGTATGGTATAGATTGTAGGGTATAGAGTGTAGGGTATAGAGTGTAGAGTGTAGGGTATAAAGTTTAGAGTGTAGGGTATAGAGTGTAGAGTGTAGGGTATAGAGTGTAGGGTATAGAGTGTAGAGTGTATGGTATAGAGTGCAGGGGATAGAGTGTAGAATGTGAGGTATAGAGTGTAGGGTATAGAGTGTATGGTATAGAGTGTATGGTATAGATTGTAGGTATGGAGTGTAGGGTATAGAGTGTAGATTGTAGGGTATAGAGTGTAGAATGTAGGGTATAGAGTGTAGGGTATAGAGTGTAAGGTATAGAGTGTAGAGTGTAGGGTATAGAGGGTAGGGTATAGAGTGTATGGTATAGAGTGTATGGTATAGATTGTAGGGTATAGAGTGTAGGGTATAGAGTGTAGAGTGTAGGGTATAGAGTGTAGAGTGTATGGTATAGAGTGCAGGGGATAGAGTGTAGAGTTTGAGGTATAGAGTGTAGGGTATAGAGTGTATGGTATAGAGTGTAGGGTATAGAGTGTAGGGTATAGAGTGTAGGGTATAGAGTGTAGGGTATAGAGTGTAGTGTGTAGAGTGTATGGTATAGAGTGTATGGTATAGATTGTAGGGTATAGAGTGTAGGGTATAGAGTGTAGAGTGTAGGGTATAGAGTGTAGAGTGTAGGGTATAGAGTGTAGGGTATAGAGTGTAGAGTGTAGGGTGTAGAGTGTAGGGTATAGAGTGTAGAGTGTATGGTATAGAGTGCAGGGGATAGAGTGTAGAGTGTGAGGTTTAGAGTGTAGGGTATAGAGTGTATGGTATAGAGTGTAGGGTATAGAGTGTAGGGTATAGAGTGTAGGGTATAGAGTGTAGGGTATAGAGTGTAGGGTGTAGAGTGTATGGTATAGAGTGTATGGTATAGATTGTAGGGTATAGAGTGTAGGGTATAGAGTGTAGAGTGTAGGGTATAGAGTGCAGGGGATAGAGTGTAGAGTGTGAGGTATAGAGTGTAGGGTATAGAGTGTATGGTATAGAGTGTATGGTATAGATTGTAGGGTATAGAGTGTAGGGTATAGAGTGTAGAGTGTATGGTATAGAGTGCAGGGGATAGAGTGTAGAGTGTGAGGTATAGAGTGTAGGGTATAGAGTGTATGGTATAGAGTGTATGGTATAGATTGTAGGGTATAGAGTGTAGGGTATAGAGTGTAGAGTGTAGGGTATAGAGTGTAGAGTGTATGGTATATAGTGCAGGGGATAGAGTGTAGAGTGTGAGGTATAGAGTGTAGGGTATAGAGTGTATGGTATAGAGTGTAGGGTATAGAGTGTAGGGTATAGAGTGTAGGGTATAGAGTGTAGGGTATAGAGTGTAGGGTGTAGAGTGTATGGTATAGAGTGTATGGTATAGATTGTAGGGTATAGAGTGTAGGGTATAGAGTGTAGAGTGTAGGGTATAGAGTGCAGGGGATAGAGTGTAGAGTGTGAGGTATAGAGTGTAGGGTATAGAGTGTATGGTATAGAGTGTATGGTATAGATTGTAGGGTATAGAGTGTAGGGTATAGAGTGTAGAGTGTAGGGTATAGAGTGTAGGATGTAGAGTGTATGGTATAGAGTGTATGGTATAGATTGTAGGGTATAGAGTGTAGGGTATAGAGTGTAGAGTGTAGGGTATAGAGTGTAGAGTGTAGGGTATAGAGTGTAGGGTATAGAGTGTAGAGTGTAGGGTATAGAGTGTAGGGTATAGAGTGTAGAGTGTGTGGTATAGAGTGCAGGGGATAGAGTGTAGAGTGTGAGGTATAGAGTGTAGGGTATAGAGTGTATGGTATGGAGTGTATGGTATAGATTGTAGGGTATAGAGTGTAGGGTATAGAGTGCAGAGTGTAGGGTATAGAGTGTATGGTATAGAGTGTATGGTATAGATTGTAGGGTATAGAGTGTAGGGTATAGAGTGTAGAGTGTAGGGTATAGAGTGTAGAGTGTAGGGTATAGAGTGTAGTGTATAGAGTGTAGAGTGTATGGTATAGAGTGCAGGGGATAGAGTGTAGAGTGTGAGGTATAGAGTGTAGGGTATAGAGTGTATGGTATAGAGTGTATGGTATAGATTGTAGGGTATAGAGTGTAGGGTATAGAGTGTAGAGTGTAGGGTATAGAGTGTAGAGTGTAGGGTTTAGAGTGTAGGGTATAGAGTGTAGGGTATAGCGTGTAGAGTGTAGGGTATAGAGGGTAGGGTATAGAGTGTATGGCATAGAGTGTATGGTATAGATTGTAGGGTATAGAGTGTAGGGTATAGAGTGTAGAGTGTAGGGGATAGAGTGTAGAGTGTGAGGTATAGAGTGTAGGGTATAGAGTGTATGGTAAGGAGTGTATGGTATAGATTGTAGGGTATAGAGTGTAGAGTGTAGGGTATAAAGTTTAGAGTGTAGGGTATAGAGTGTAGAGTGTAGGGTATAGAATGTAGGGTATAGAGTGTAGAGTGTATGGTATAGAGTGCAGGGGATAGAGTGTAGAGTGTGAGGTATAGAGTGTAGGGTATAGAGTGTATGGTATAGAGTGTATGGTATAGATTGTAGGGTATGGAGTGTAGGGTATAAAGTGTAGATTGTAGGGTATAGAGTGTAGAGTGTAGGGTATAGAGTGTAGGGTATAGAGTGTAAGGTATAGAGTGTAGAGTGTAGGTATAGAGGGTAGGGTATAGAGTGTATGGTATAGATTGTAGGGTATAGAGTGTAGGGTATAGAGTGTAGAGTGTAGGGTATAGAGTGTAGAGTGTATGGTATATAGTGCAGGGGATAGAGTGTAGAGTGTGAGGTATAGAGTGTAGGGTATAGAGTGTATGGTATAGAGTGTAGGGTATAGAGTGTAGGGTATAGAGTGTAGGGTATAGAGTGTAGGGTATAGAGTGTAGGGTGTAGAGTGTATGGTATAGAGTGTATGGTATAGATTGTAGGGTATAGAGTGTAGGGTATAGAGTGTAGAGTGTAGGGTATAGAGTGCAGGGGATAGAGTGTAGAGTGTGAGGTATAGAGTGTAGGGTATAGAGTGTATGGTATAGAGTGTATGGTATAGATTGTAGGGTATAGAGTGTAGGGTATAGAGTGTAGAGTGTATGGTATAGAGTGCAGGGGATAGAGTGTAGAGTGTGAGGTATAGAGTGTAGGGTATAGAGTGTATGGTATAGAGTGTATGGTATAGATTGTAGGGTATAGAGTGTAGGGTATAGACTGTAGAGTGTAGGGTATAGAGTGTAGAGTGTAGGGTTTAGAGTGTAGGGTATAGAGTGTAGGGTATAGCGTGTAGAGTGTAGGGTATAGAGGGTAGGGTATAGAGTGTATGGCATAGAGTGTATGGTATAGATTGTAGGGTATAGAGTGTAGGGTATAGAGTGTAGAGTGTAGGGGATAGAGTGTAGAGTGTGAGGTATAGAGTGTAGGGTATAGAGTGTATGGTAAGGAGTGTATGGTATAGATTGTAGGGTATAGAGTGTAGAGTGTAGGGTATAAAGTTTAGAGTGTAGGGTATAGAGTGTAGAGTGTAGGGTATAGAATGTAGGGTATAGAGTGTAGAGTGTATGGTATAGAGTGCAGGGGATAGAGTGTAGAGTGTGAGGTATAGAGTGTAGGGTATAGAGTGTATGGTATAGAGTGTATGGTATAGATTGTAGGGTATGGAGTGTAGGGTATAAAGTGTAGATTGTAGGGTATAGAGTGTAGAGTGTAGGGTATAGAGTGTAGGGTATAGAGTGTAAGGTATAGAGTGTAGAGTGTAGGTATAGAGGGTAGGGTATAGAGTGTATGGTATAGATTGTAGGGTATAGAGTGTAGGGTATAGAGTGTAGAGTGTAGGGTATAGAGTGTAGAGTGTATGGTATATAGTGCAGGGGATAGAGTGTAGAGTGTGAGGTATAGAGTGTAGGGTATAGAGTGTATGGTATAGAGTGTAGGGTATAGAGTGTAGGGTATAGAGTGTAGGGTATAGAGTGTAGGGTATAGAGTGTAGGGTGTAGAGTGTATGGTATAGAGTGTATGGTATAGATTGTAGGGTATAGAGTGTAGGGTATAGAGTGTAGAGTGTAGGGTATAGAGTGTAGAGTGTAGGGTATAGAGTGTAGGGTATAGAGTGTAGAGTGTAGGGTGTAGAGCGTAGGGTATAGAGTGTAGAGTGTATGTTATAGAATGCAGGGGATAGAGTTTATTATGATGGAATATAGGCTGAACTGGATGGACAAATGTCTTTTTTCGGCCTTACTAACTATGTTACTATGTTACTATGTTATGAGTGTAGAGTGTGAGGTTTAGAGTGTAGGGTATAGAGTGTATGGTATAGAGTGTATGGTATAGATTGTAGGGCATAGAGTGTAGGGTATAGAGTGTAGAGTGTAGGGTATAGAGTGTAGGGTATAGAGTGTATGGTATGGAGTTTATGGTATAGATTGTAGGGTATAGAGTGTAGGGTATAGAGTGCAGAGTGTAGGGTATAGAGTGTATGGTATAGAGTGTATGGTATAGACTGTAGGGTATAGAGTGTAGGGTATAGAGTGTAGAGTGTAGGGTATAGAGTGTAGAGTGTAGGGTATAGAGTGTAGGGTATAGAGTGTAGAGTGTATGGTATAGAGTGCAGGGGATAGAGTGTAGAGTGTGAGGTATAGAGTGTAGGGTATAGAGTGTATGGTATAGAGTGTATGGTATAGATTGTAGGGTATAGAGTGTAGGGTATAGACTGTAGAGTGTAGGGTATAGAGTGTAGAGTGTAGGGTTTAGAGTGTAGGGTATAGAGTGTAGGGTATAGCGTGTAGAGTGTAGGGTATAGAGGGTAGGGTATAGAGTGTATGGCATAGAGTGTATGGTATAGATTGTAGGGTATAGAGTGTAGGGTATAGAGTGTAGATTGTAGGGGATAGAGTGTAGAGTGTGAGGTATAGAGTGTAGGGTATAGAGTGTATGGTAAGGAGTGTATGGTATAGATTGTAGGGTATAGAGTGTAGGGTATAGAGTGTAGAGTGTAGGGTATAAAGTTTAGAGTGTAGGGTATAGAGTGTAGAGTGTAGGGTATAGAATGTAGGGTATAGAGTGTAGAGTGTATGGTATAGAGTGCAGGGGATAGAGTGTAGAGTGTGAGGTATAGAGTGTAGGGTATAGAGTGTATGGTATAGAGTGTATGGTATAGATTGTAGGGTATGGAGTGTAGGGTATAGAGTGTAGATTGTAGGGTATAGAGAGTAGAGTGTAGGGTATAGAGTGTAGGGTATAGAGTGTAAGGTATAGAGTGTAGAGTGTAGGGTATAGAGGGTAGGGTATAGAGTGTATGGTATAGAGTGTATGGTATAGATTGTAGGGTATAGAGTGTAGGGTATAGAGTGTAGAGTGTAGGGTATAGAGTGTAGAGTGTATGGTATAGAGTGCAGGGGATAGAGTGTAGAGTTTGAGGTATAGAGTGTAGGGTATAGAGTGTATGGTATAGAGTGTAGGGTATAGAGTATAGGGTATAGAGTGTAGGTTATAGAGCGTAGGGTATAGAGTGTAGTGTGTAGAGTGTATGGTATAGAGTGTATGGTATAGATTGTTTGGTATAGAGTGTAGGGTATAGAGTGTAGAGTGTAGGGTATAGAGTGTAGAGTGTAGGGTATAGAGTGTAGGGTATAGAGTGTAGAGTGTAGGGTGTAGAGTGTAGGGTATAGAGTGTAGAGTGTATGGTATAGAGTGCAGGGGATAGAGTGTAGAGTGTGAGGTTTAGAGTGTAGGGTATAGAGTGTATGGTATAGAGTGTATGGTATAGATTGTAGGGCATAGAGTGTAGGGTATAGAGTGTAGAGTGTAGGGTATAGAGTGTAGAGTGTAGGGTATAGAGTGTAGGGTATAGAGTGTATGGTATAGAGTGTATGGTATAGATTGTAGGGTATAGAGTGTAGGGTATAGAGTGTAGAGTGTAGGGTATAGAGTGTAGAGTGTAGGTTATAGAGTGTAGGGTATAGAGTGTAGAGTGTATGGTATAGAGTGCAGGGGATAGAGTGTAGAGTGTGAGGTATAGAGTGTAGGGTATAGAGTGTATGGTATAGAGTGTATGGTATAGATTGTAGGGTATGGAGTGTAGGGTATAGAGTGTAGATTGTAGGGTATAGAGTGTAGAGTGTAGGGTATAGAGTGTAGGGTATAGAGTGTAAGGTATAGAGTGTAGAGTGTAGGGTATAGAGGGTAGGGTATAAAGTGTATGGTATAGAGTGTATGGTATAGATTGTAGGGTATAGAGTGTAGGGTATAGAGTGTAGAGTGTAGGGTATAGAGTGTAGAGTGTATGGTATAGAGTGCAGGGGATAGAGTGTAGAGTGTGAGGTATAGAGTGTAGGGTATAGAGTGTATGGTATAGAGTGTAGGGTATAGAGTGTAGGGTATAGAGTGTAGGGTGTAGAGTGTATGGTATAGAGTGCATGGTATAGACTGTAGGGTATAGAGTGTAGGGTATAGAGTGTAGAGTGTAGGGTATAGAGTGTAGAGTGTAGGGTATAGAGTGTAGGGTATAGAGTGTAGAGTGTAGGGTGTAGAGTGTAGGGTATAGAGTGTAGAGTGTATGGTATAGAGTGCATGGGATAGAGTGTAAAGTGTGAGGTTTAGAGTGTAGGGTATAGAGTGTATGGTATAGAGTGTATGGTATAGATTGTAGGGCATAGAGTGCAGGGGATAGAGTGTAGAGTGTGAGGTATAGAGTGTAGGGTATAGAGTGTATGGTATAGAGTGTATGGTATAGATTGTAGGGTATAGAGTGTAGGGTATAGACTGTAGAGTGTAGGGTATAGAGTGTAGAGTGTAGGGTTTAGAGTGTAGGGTATAGAGTGTAGGGTATAGCGTGTAGAGTGTAGGGTATAGAGGGTAGGGTATAGAGTGTATGGCATAGAGTGTATGGTATAGATTGTAGGGTATAGAGTGTAGGGCATAGAGTGTAGATTGTAGGGGATAGAGTGTAGAGTGTGAGGTATAGAGTGTAGGGTATAGAGTGTATGGTAAGGAGTGTATGGTATAGATTGTAGGGTATAGAGTGTAGGGTATAGAGTGTAGAGTGCAGGGTATAAAGTTTAGAGTGTAGGGTATAGAGTGTAGAGTGTAGGGTATAGAGTGTAGGGTATAGAGTGTAGAGTGTATGGTATAGAGTGCAGGGGATAGAGTGTAGAAGGTGAGGTATAGAGTGTAGGGTATAGAGTGTATGGTATAGAGTGTATGGTATAGATTGTAGGTATGGAGTGTAGGGTATAGAGTGTAGATTGTAGGGTATAGAGTGTAGAATGTAGGGTATAGAGTGTAGGGTATAGAGTGTAAGGTATAGAGTGTAGAGTGTAGGGTATAGAGGGTAGGGTATAGAGTGTATGGTATAGAGTGTATGGTATAGATTGTAGGGTATAGAGTGTAGGGTATAGAGTGTAGAGTGTAGGGTATAGAGTGTAGAGTGTATGGTATAGAGTGCAGGGGATAGAGTGTAGAGTTTGAGGTATAGAGTGTAGGGTATAGAGTGTATGGTATAGAGTGTAGGGTATAGAGTGTAGGGTATAGAGTGTAGGGTATAGAGTGTAGGGTATAGAGTGTAGTGTGTAGAGTGTATGGTATAGAGTGTATGGTATAGATTGTAGGGTATAGAGTGTAGGGTATAGAGTGTAGAGTGTAGGGTATAGAGTGTAGAGTGTAGGGTATAGAGTGTAGGGTATAGAGTGTAGAGTGTAGGGTGTAGAGTGTAGGGTATAGAGTGTAGAGTGTATGGTATAGAGTGCAGGGGATAGAGTGTAGAGTGTGAGGTTTAGAGTGTAGGGTATAGAGTGTATGGTATAGAGTGTAGGGTATAGAGTGTAGGGTATAGAGTGTAGGGTATAGAGTGTAGGGTATAGAGTGTAGGGTGTAGAGTGTATGGTATAGAGTGTATGGTATAGATTGTAGGGTATAGAGTGTAGGGTATAGAGTGTAGAGTGTAGGGTATAGAGTGCAGGGGATAGAGTGTAGAGTGTGAGGTATAGAGTGTAGGGTATAGAGTGTATGGTATAGAGTGTATGGTATAGATTGTAGGGTATAGAGTGTAGGGTATAGAGTGTAGAGTGTATGGTATAGAGTGCAGGGGATAGAGTGTAGAGTGTGAGGTATAGAGTGTAGGGTATAGAGTGTATGGTATAGAGTGTATGGTATAGATTGTAGGGTATAGAGTGTAGGGTATAGAGTGTAGAGTGTAGGGTATAGAGTGTAGAGTGTATGGTATATAGTGCAGGGGATAGAGTGTAGAGTGTGAGGTATAGAGTGTAGGGTATAGAGTGTATGGTATAGAGTGTAGGGTATAGAGTGTAGGGTATAGAGTGTAGGGTATAGAGTGTAGGGTATAGAGTGTAGGGTGTAGAGTGTATGGTATAGAGTGTATGGTATAGATTGTAGGGTATAGAGTGTAGGGTATAGAGTGTAGAGTGTAGGGTATAGAGTGCAGGGGATAGAGTGTAGAGTGTGAGGTATAGAGTGTAGGGTATAGAGTGTATGGTATAGAGTGTATGGTATAGATTGTAGGGCATAGAGTGTAGGGTATAGAGTGTAGAGTGTATGGTATAGAGTGCAGGGGATAGAGTGTAGAGTGTGAGGTATAGAGTGTAGGGTATAGAGTGTATGGTATAGAGTGTATGGTATAGATTGTAGGGTATAGAGTGTAGGGTATAGAGTGTAGAGTGTATGGTATAGAGTGCAGGGGATAGAGTGTAGAGTGTGAGGTATAGAGTGTAGGGTATAGAGTGTATGGTATAGAGTGTATGGTATAGATTGTAGGGTATAGAGTGTAGGGTATAGACTGTAGAGTGTAGGGTATAGAGTGTAGAGTGTAGGGTTTAGAGTGTAGGGTATAGAGTGTAGGGTATAGCGTGTAGAGTGTAGGGTATAGAGGGTAGGGTATAGAGTGTATGGCATAGAGTGTATGGTATAGATTGTAGGGTATAGAGTGTAGGGTATAGAGTGTAGAGTGTAGGGGATAGAGTGTAGAGTGTGAGGTATAGAGTGTAGGGTATAGAGTGTATGGTAAGGAGTGTATGGTATAGATTGTAGGGTATAGAGTGTAGAGTGTAGGGTATAAAGTTTAGAGTGTAGGGTATAGAGTGTAGAGTGTAGGGTATAGAATGTAGGGTATAGAGTGTAGAGTGTATGGTATAGAGTGCAGGGGATAGAGTGTAGAGTGTGAGGTATAGAGTGTAGGGTATAGAGTGTATGGTATAGAGTGTATGGTATAGATTGTAGGGTATGGAGTGTAGGGTATAAAGTGTAGATTGTAGGGTATAGAGTGTAGAGTGTAGGGTATAGAGTGTAGGGTATAGAGTGTAAGGTATAGAGTGTAGAGTGTAGGTATAGAGGGTAGGGTATAGAGTGTATGGTATAGATTGTAGGGTATAGAGTGTAGGGTATAGAGTGTAGAGTGTAGGGTATAGAGTGTAGAGTGTATGGTATATAGTGCAGGGGATAGAGTGTAGAGTGTGAGGTATAGAGTGTAGGGTATAGAGTGTATGGTATAGAGTGTAGGGTATAGAGTGTAGGGTATAGAGTGTAGGGTATAGAGTGTAGGGTATAGAGTGTAGGGTGTAGAGTGTATGGTATAGAGTGTATGGTATAGATTGTAGGGTATAGAGTGTAGGGTATAGAGTGTAGAGTGTAGGGTATAGAGTGTAGAGTGTAGGGTATAGAGTGTAGGGTATAGAGTGTAGAGTGTAGGGTGTAGAGCGTAGGGTATAGAGTGTAGAGTGTATGTTATAGAATGCAGGGGATAGAGTTTATTATGATGGAATATAGGCTGAACTGGATGGACAAATGTCTTTTTTCGGCCTTACTAACTATGTTACTATGTTACTATGTTATGAGTGTAGAGTGTGAGGTTTAGAGTGTAGGGTATAGAGTGTATGGTATAGAGTGTATGGTATAGATTGTAGGGCATAGAGTGTAGGGTATAGAGTGTAGAGTGTAGGGTATAGAGTGTAGGGTATAGAGTGTATGGTATGGAGTGTATGGTATAGATTGTAGGGTATAGAGTGTAGGGTATAGAGTGCAGAGTGTAGGGTATAGAGTGTATGGTATAGAGTGTATGGTATAGATTGTAGGGTATAGAGTGTAGGGTATAGAGTGTAGAGTGTAGGGTATAGAGTGTAGAGTGTAGGGTATAGAGTGTAGGGTATAGAGTGTAGAGTGTATGGTATAGAGTGCAGGGGATAGAGTGTAGAGTGTGAGGTATAGAGTGTAGGGTATAGAGTGTATGGTATAGAGTGTATGGTATAGATTGTAGGGTATAGAGTGTAGGGTATAGACTGTAGAGTGTAGGGTATAGAGTGTAGAGTGTAGGGTTTAGAGTGTAGGGTATAGAGTGTAGGGTATAGCGTGTAGAGTGTAGGGTATAGAGGGTAGGGTATAGAGTGTATGGCATAGAGTGTATGGTATAGATTGTAGGGTATAGAGTGTAGGGTATAGAGTGTAGATTGTAGGGGATAGAGTGTAGAGTGTGAGGTATAGAGTGTAGGGTATAGAGTGTATGGTAAGGAGTGTATTGTATAGATTGTAGGGTATAGAGTGTAGGGTATAGAGTGTAGAGTGTAGGGTATAAAGTTTAGAGTGTAGGGTATAGAGTGTAGAGTGTAGGGTATAGAATGTAGGGTATAGAGTGTAGAGTGTATGGTATAGAGTGCAGGGGATAGAGTGTAGAGTGTGAGGTATAGAGTGTAGGGTATAGAGTGTATGGTATAGAGTGTATGGTATAGATTGTAGGGTATGGAGTGTAGGGTATAGAGTGTAGATTGTAGGGTATAGAGAGTAGAGTGTAGGGTATAGAGTGTAGGGTATAGAGTGTAAGGTATAGAGTGTAGAGTGTAGGGTATAGAGGGTAGGGTATAGAGTGTATGGTATAGAGTGTATGGTATAGATTGTAGGGTATAGAGTGTAGGGTATAGAGTGTAGAGTGTAGGGTATAGAGTGTAGAGTGTATGGTATAGAGTGCAGGGGATAGAGTGTAGAGTTTGAGGTATAGAGTGTAGGGTATAGAGTGTATGGTATAGAGTGTAGGGTATAGAGTGTAGGGTATAGAGTGTAGGTTATAGAGTGTAGGGTATAGAGTGTAGTGTGTAGAGTGTATGGTATAGAGTGTATGGTATAGATTGTAGGGTATAGAGTGTAGGGTATAGAGTGTAGAGTGTAGGGTATAGAGTGTAGAGTGTAGGGTATAGAGTGTAGGGTATAGAGTGTAGAGTGTAGGGTGTAGAGTGTAGGGTATAGAGTGTAGAGTGTATGGTATAGAGTGCAGGGGATAGAGTGTAGAGTGTGAGGTTTAGAGTGTAGGGTATAGAGTGTATGGTATAGAGTGTATGGTATAGATTGTAGGGCATAGAGTGTAGGGTATAGAGTGTAGAGTGTAGGGTATAGAGTGTAGAGTGTAGGGTATAGAGTGTAGGGTATAGAGTGTATGGTATAGAGTGTATGGTATAGATTGTAGGGTATAGAGTGTAGGGTATAGAGTGTAGAGTGTAGGGTATAGAGTGTAGAGTGTAGGTTATAGAGTGTAGGGTATAGAGTGTAGAGTGTATGGTATAGAGTGCAGGGGATAGAGTGTAGAGTGTGAGGTATAGAGTGTAGGGTATAGAGTGTATGGTATAGAGTGTATGGTATAGATTGTAGGGTATGGAGTGTAGGGTATAGAGTGTAGATTGTAGGGTATAGAGTGTAGAGTGTAGGGTATAGAGTGTAGGGTATAGAGTGTAAGGTATAGAGTGTAGAGTGTAGGGTATAGAGGGTAGGGTATAAAGTGTATGGTATAGAGTGTATGGTATAGATTGTAGGGTATAGAGTGTAGGGTATAGAGTGTAGAGTGTAGGGTATAGAGTGTAGAGTGTATGGTATAGAGTGCAGGGGATAGAGTGTAGAGTGTGAGGTATAGAGTGTAGGGTATAGAGTGTATGGTATAGAGTGTAGGGTATAGAGTGTAGGGTATAGAGTGTAGGGTGTAGAGTGTATGGTATAGAGTGCATGGTATAGACTGTAGGGTATAGAGTGTAGGGTATAGAGTGTAGAGTGTAGGGTATAGAGTGTAGAGTGTAGGGTATAGAGTGTAGGGTATAGAGTGTAGAGTGTAGGGTGTAGAGTGTAGGGTATAGAGTGTAGAGTGTATGGTATAGAGTGCATGGGATAGAGTGTAAAGTGTGAGGTTTAGAGTGTAGGGTATAGAGTGTATGGTATAGAGTGTATGGTATAGATTGTAGGGCATAGAGTGCAGGGGATAGAGTGTAGAGTGTGAGGTATAGAGTGTAGGGTATAGAGTGTATGGTATAGAGTGTATGGTATAGATTGTAGGGTATAGAGTGTAGGGTATAGACTGTAGAGTGTAGGGTATAGAGTGTAGAGTGTAGGGTTTAGAGTGTAGGGTATAGAGTGTAGGGTATAGCGTGTAGAGTGTAGGGTATAGAGGGTAGGGTATAGAGTGTATGGCATAGAGTGTATGGTATAGATTGTAGGGTATAGAGTGTAGGGCATAGAGTGTAGATTGTAGGGGATAGAGTGTAGAGTGTGAGGTATAGAGTGTAGGGTATAGAGTGTATGGTAAGGAGTGTATGGTATAGATTGTAGGGTATAGAGTGTAGGGTATAGAGTGTAGAGTGTAGGGTATAAAGTTTAGAGTGTAGGGTATAGAGTGTAGAGTGTAGGGTATAGAGTGTAGGGTATAGAGTGTAGAGTGTATGGTATAGAGTGCAGGGGATAGAGTGTAGAATGTGAGGTATAGAGTGTAGGGTATAGAGTGTATGGTATAGAGTGTATGGTATAGATTGTAGGTATGGAGTGTAGGGTATAGAGTGTAGATTGTAGGGTATAGAGTGTAGAATGTAGGGTATAGAGTGTAGGGTATAGAGTGTAAGGTATAGAGTGTAGAGTGTAGGGTATAGAGGGTAGGGTATAGAGTGTATGGTATAGAGTGTATGGTATAGATTGTAGGGTATAGAGTGTAGGGTATAGAGTGTAGAGTGTAGGGTATAGAGTGTAGAGTGTATGGTATAGAGTGCAGGGGATAGAGTGTAGAGTTTGAGGTATAGAGTGTAGGGTATAGAGTGTATGGTATAGAGTGTAGGGTATAGAGTGTAGGGTATAGAGTGTAGGGTATAGAGTGTAGGGTATAGAGTGTAGTGTGTAGAGTGTATGGTATAGAGTGTATGGTATAGATTGTAGGGTATAGAGTGTAGGGTATAGAGTGTAGAGTGTAGGGTATAGAGTGTAGAGTGTAGGGTATAGAGTGTAGGGTATAGAGTGTAGAGTGTAGGGTGTAGAGTGTAGGGTATAGAGTGTAGAGTGTATGGTATAGAGTGCAGGGGATAGAGTGTAGAGTGTGAGGTTTAGAGTGTAGGGTATAGAGTGTATGGTATAGAGTGTATGGTATAGATTGTAGGGCATAGAGTGTAGGGTATAGAGTGTAGAGTGTAGGGTATAGAGTGTAGAGTGTAGGGTATAGAGTGTAGGGTATAGAGTGTATGGTATAGAGTGTATGGTATAGATTGTAGGGTATAGAGTGTAGGGTATAGAGTGTAGGGTATAGAGTGTAGAGTGTATGTTATAGAGTGTAGGGTATAGAGTGTAGAGTGTATGGTATAGAGTGCAGGGGATAGAGTGTAGAGTGTGAGGTATAGAGTGTAGGGTATAGAGTGTATGGTATAGAGTGTATGGTATAGATTGTAGGGTATGGAGTGTAGGGTATAGAGTGTAGATTGTAGGGTATAGAGTGTAGAGTGTAGGGTATAGAGTGTAGGGTATAGAGTGTAAGGTATAGAGTGTAGAGTGTAGGGTATAGAGGGTAGGGTATAGAGTGTATGGTATAGAGTGTATGGTATAGATTGTAGGGTATAGAGTGTAGGGTATAGAGTGTAGAGTGTAGGGTATAGAGTGTAGAGTGTATGGTATAGAGTGCAGGGGAGAGAGTGTAGAGTGTGAGGTATAGAGTGTAGGGTATAGAGTGTATGGTATAGAGTGTAGGGTATAGAGTGTAGGGTATAGAGTGTAGGGTATAGAGTGTAGGGTGTAGAGTGTATGGTATAGAGTGTATGGTATAGACTGTAGGGTATAGAGTGTAGGGTATAGAGTGTAGAGTGTAGGGTATAGAGTGTAGAGTGTAGGGTATAGAGTGTAGGGTATAGAGTGTAGCGTGTAGAGTGTAGGGTATAGAGTGTAGAGTGTATGGTATAGAGTGCAGGGGATAGAGTGTAAAGTGTGAGGTTTAGAGTGTAGGGTATAGAGTGTATGGTATAGAGTGTATGGTATAGATTGTAGGGCATAGAGTGTAGGGTATAGAGTGTAGAGTGTAGGGTATAGCGTGTAGAGTGTAGGGTATAGAGTGTAGGGTATAGAGTGTATGGTATAGAGTGTATGCTATAGATTGTAGGGTATAGAGTGTAGGGTATAGAGTGTAGAGTGTAGGGTATAGAGTGTAGAGTGTAGGTTATAGAGTGTAGGGTATAGAGTGTATGGTATAGAGTGTAGGGTATAGAGTGTAGGGTATAGAGTGTAGGGTATAGAGTGTAGGGTATAGAGTGTAGTGTGTAGAGTGTATGGTATAGAGTGTATGGTATAGATTGTAGGGTATAGAGTGTAGGGTGTAGAGTGTAGAGTGTAGGGTATAGAGTGTAGAGTGTAGGGTATAGAGTGTAGGGTATAGAGTGTAGAGTGTAGGGTGTAGAGTGTAGGGTATAGAGTGTAGAGTGTATGGTATAGAGTGCAGGGGATAGAGTGTATGGTATAGAGTGTATGGTATAGATTGTAGGGCATAGAGTGTAGGGTATAGAGTGTAGAGTGTAGGGTATAGAGTGTAGAGTGTAGGGTATAGAGTGTAGGGTATAGAGTGTATGGTATAGAGTGTATGGTATAGATTGTAGGGTATAGAGTGTAGGGTATAGAGTGTAGAGTGTAGGGTATAGAGTGTAGAGTGTAGGTTATAGAGAGTAGGGTATAGAGTGTAGAGTGTATGGTATAGAGTGCAGGGGATAGAGTGTAGAGTGTGAGGTATAGAGTGTAGGGTATAGAGTGTATGGTATAGAGTGTATGGTATAGATTGTAGGGTATGGAGTGTAGGGTATAGAGTGTAGATTGTAGGGTATAGAGTGTAGAGTGTAGGGTATAGAGTGTAGGGTATAGAGTGTAAGGTATAGAGTGTAGAGTGTAGGGTATAGAGGGTAGGGTATAGAGTGTATGGTATAGAGTGTATGGTATAGATTGTAGGGTATAGAGTGTAGGGTATAGAGTGTAGAGTGTAGGGTATAGAGTGTAGAGTGTATGGTATAGAGTGCAGGGGATAGAGTGTAGAGTGTGAGGTATAGAGTGTAGGGTATAGAGTGTATGGTATAGAGTGTAGGGTATAGAGTGTAGGGTATAGAGTGTAGGGTATAGAGTGTAGGGTGTAGAGTGTATGGTATAGAGTGTATGGTATAGACTGTAGGGTATAGAGTGTAGGGTATAGAGTGTAGAGTGTAGGGTATAGAGTGTAGAGTGTAGGGTATAGAGTGTAGGGTATAGAGTGTAGAGTGTAGGGTGTAGAGTGTAGGGTATAGAGTGTAGAGTGTATGGTATAGAGTGCAGGGGATAGAGTGTAAAGTGTGAGGTTTAGAGTGTAGGGTATAGAGTGTATGGTATAGAGTGTATGGTATAGATTGTAGGGCATAGAGTGCAGGGGATAGAGTGTAGAGTGTGAGGTATAGAGTGTAGGGTATAGAGTGTATGGTATAGAGTGTATGGTATAGATTGTAGGGTATAGAGTGTAGGGTATAGACTGTAGAGTGTAGGGTATAGAGTGTAGAGTGTAGGGTTTAGAGTGTAGGGTATAGAGTGTAGGGTATAGCGTGTAGAGTGTAGGGTATAGAGGGTAGGGTATAGAGTGTATGGCATAGAGTGTATGGTATAGATTGTAGGGTATAGAGTGTAGGGTATAGAGTGTAGATTGTAGGGGATAGAGTGTAGAGTGTGAGGTATAGAGTGTAGGGTATAGAGTGTATGGTAAGGAGTGTATGGTATAGATTGTAGGGTATAGAGTGTAGGGTATAGAGTGTAGAGTGTAGGGTATAAAGTTTAGAGTGTAGGGTATAGAGTGTAGAGTGTAGGGTATAGAGTGTAGGGTATAGAGTGTAGAGTGTATGGTATAGAGTGCAGGGGATAGAGTGTAGAGTGTGAGGTATAGAGTGTAGGGTATAGAGTGTATGGTATAGAGTGTATGGTATAGATTGTAGGTATGGAGTGTAGGGTATAGAGTGTAGATTGTAGGGTATAGAGTGTAGAGTGTAGGGTATAGAGTGTAGGGTATAGAGTGTAAGGTATAGAGTGTAGAGTGTAGGGTATAGAGGGTAGGGTATAGAGTGTATGGTATAGAGTGTATGGTATAGATTGTAGGGTATAGAGTGTAGGGTATAGAGTGTAGAGTGTAGGGTATAGAGTGTAGAGTGTATGGTATAGAGTGCAGGGGATAGAGTGTAGAGTTTGAGGTATAGAGTGTAGGGTATAGAGTGTATGGTATAGAGTGTAGGGTATAGAGTGTAGGGTATAGAGTGTAGGGTATAGAGTGTAGGGTATAGAGTGTAGTGTGTAGAGTGTATGGTATAGAGTGTATGGTATAGATTGTAGGGTATAGAGTGTAGGGTATAGAGTGTAGAGTGTAGGGTATAGAGTGTAGAGTGTAGGGTATAGAGTGTAGGGTATAGAGTGTAGAGTGTAGGGTGTAGAGTGTAGGGTATAGAGTGTAGAGTGTATGGTATAGAGTGCAGGGGATAGAGTGTAGAGTGTGAGGTTTAGAGTGTAGGGTATAGAGTGTATGGTATAGAGTGTATGGTATAGATTGTAGGGCATAGAGTGTAGGGTATAGAGTGTAGAGTGTAGGGTATAGAGTGTAGAGTGTAGGGTATAGAGTGTAGGGTATAGAGTGTATGGTATAGAGTGTATGGTATAGATTGTAGGGTATAGAGTGTAGGGTATAGAGTGTAGAGTGTAGGGTATAGAGTGTAGAGTGTAGGTTATAGAGTGTAGGGTATAGAGTGTAGAGTGTATGGTATAGAGTGCAGGGGATAGAGTGTAGAGTGTGAGGTATAGAGTGTAGGGTATAGAGTGTATGGTATAGAGTGTATGGTATAGATTGTAGGGTATGGAGTGTAGGGTATAAAGTGTAGATTGTAGGGTATAGAGTGTAGAGTGTAGGGTATAGAGTGTAGGGTATAGAGTGTAAGGTATAGAGTGTAGAGTGTAGGGTATAGAGGGTAGGGTATAGAGTGTATGGTATAGAGTGTATGGTATAGATTGTAGGGTATAGAGTGTAGGGTATAGAGTGTAGAATGTATGGTATAGAGTGCAGGGGATAGAGTGTAGAGTGTGAGGTATAGAGTGTAGGGTATAGAGTGTATGGTATAGAGTGTAGGGTATAGAGTGTAGGGTATAGAGTGTAGGGTATAGAGTGTAGGGTGTAGAGTGTATGGTATAGAGTGTATGGTATAGACTGTAGGGTATAGAGTGTAGGGTATAGAGTGTAGAGTGTAGGGTATAGAGTGTAGAGTGTAGGGTATACAGTGTAGGGTATAGAGTGTAGAGTGTAGGGTGTAGAGTGTAGGGTATAGAGTGTAGAGTGTATGGTATAGAGTGCAGGGGATAGAGTGTAAAGTGTGAGGTTTAGAGTGTAGGGTATAGAGTGTATGGTATAGAGTGTATGGTATAGATTGTAGGGCATAGAGTGTAGGGTATAGAGTGTAGAGTGTAGGGTATAGAGTGTAGAGTGTAGGGTATAGAGTGTAGGGTATAGAGTGTATGGTATAGAGTGTATGCTATAGATTGTAGTGTATAGAGTGTAGGGTATAGAGTGTAGAGTGTAGGGTATAGAGTGTAGAGTGTAGGTTATAGAGTGTAGGGTTTAGAGTGCAGAGTGTAGGGTATAGAGTGTAGGGTATAGAGTGTATAGTGTATGGTATAGAGTGTAGGGGATAAAGTGTATGGTATAGAGTGTATGGTATAGAGTGTAGGGTATAGAGTGTAGGGTATAGAGTGTAGAGTGTAGGGTATAGAGTGTAGGGTATAGAGTGTAGGGTATAGAGTGTAGGGTGTAGAGATTAGGGTATAGAGTGTAGGGTATAGGGTGTAGGGTATAGAGTGTAGGGTGTAGATTGTAGGGTATATAGTGTAGGGTATAGAGTGTAGGGTATAGAGTGTAGGGTATAGCGTGTAGGGTATAGAGTGTAGGTTATAGAGTGTAGGGTATAGAGTGTAGGGTATAAAGTGTAGAGTGTAGGGTATAGAGTGTATGATATAGAGTGTAGAGTGTAGGGTATAGAGTGTATGGTATAGATTGTAGGGTGTAGAATGTATGTTATAGAGTGTAGGGTATAGAGTGTATGGTATAGAGATTAGAGTGTAGGGTATAGAGTGTAGGGTATAGAGTGTATGGTATAGAGTCAAGGGTATAGAGTGCATGGTATAGAGTCTAGGGTATAGAGTGTAGAGTGTAGGGTATAGAGTATATGGTATAGAGTGTAGGGTATAGAGTGTAGGGTATAGAGTGTAGGGTGTAGAGTGTATGGTATAGAGTGTAGGGTATAGTGTGTAGAGTGTAGGGTATAGAGTGTAGAGTATAGAGTGTAGGGTATAGAGTGTATGGTATGGAGTGTATGGTATAGATTGTAGGGTATAGAGTGTAGGGTATAGAGTGCAGAGTGTAGGGTATATAGTGTATGGTATAGAGTGTATGGTATAGATTGTAGGGTATAGAGTGTAGGGTATAGAGTGTAGAGTGTAGGGTATAGAGTGTAGGGTATAGAGTGTAGGGTATAGAGTGTAGAGTGTATGGTATAGAGTGCAGGGGATAGAGTGTAGAGTGTGAGGTATAGAGTGTAGGTTATAGAGTGTATGGTATAGAGTGTATGGTATAGATTGTAGGGTATAGAGTGTAGGGTATAGACTGTAGAGTGTAGGGTATAGAGTGTAGAGTGTAGGGTTTAGAGTGTAGGGTATAGAGTGTAGGGTATAGCGTGTAGAGTGTAGGGTATAGAGGGTGGGGTATAGAGTGTATGGTATAGAGTGTATGGTATAGATTGTAGGGTATAGAGTGTAGGGTATAGAGTGTAGAGTGTAGGGGATAGAGTGTAGAGTGTGAGGTATAGATTGTAGGGTATAGAGTGTAGGGTATAGAGTGTAGATTGTAGGGTATAGCGTGTAGAGTGTAGGATATAAAGTGTAGAGTGTAGGGTATAGAATGTAGGGTATAGAGTGTAGAGTGTATGGTATAGAGTGCAGGGGATAGAGTGTAGAGTGTGAGGTTTAGAGTGTAGGGTATAGAGTGTATGGTATAGAGTGTATGGTATAGATCGTAGGGTATAGAGTGTAGGGTATAGAGTGTAGATTGTAGGGTATAGAGTGTAGAGTGTAGGGTATAGAGTGTAGGGTATAGAGTGTAGGGTATAGAGTGTAGAGTGTAGGGTATAGAGGGTAGGGTATAGAGTGTAGGGTATAGAGTGTATGGTATAGATTGTAGGGTTTAGAGTGTAGGGCATAGAGTGTAGAGTGTAGGGTATAGAGTGTAGAGTGTATGGTATAGAGTGCAGGGGATAGAGTGTAGAGTGTGAGGTATAGAGTGTAGGGTATAGAGTGTATGGTATAGAGTGTAGGGTATAGAGTGTAGGGTATAGAGTGTAGGGTATAGAGTGTAGGGTATAGAGTGTAGGGTGTAGAGTGTATGGTATAGAGTGTATGGTATAGATTGTAGGGTATAGAGTGTAGGGTATAGAGTGTAGAGTGTAGGGTATAGAGTGTAGAGTGTAGGGTATAGAGTGTAGGGTATAGAGTGTAGAGTGTAGGGTGTAGAGTGTAGGGTATAGAGTGTAGAGTGTATGGTATAGAGTGCAGGGGATAGAGTGTAGAGTGTGAGGTATAGAGTGTAGGGTATAGAGTGTATGGTATAGAGTGTATGGTATAGATTGTAGGGCATAGAGTGTAGGGTATAGAGTGTAGAGTGTAGGGTATAGAGTGTAGAGTGTAGGGTATAGAGTGTAGGGTATAGAGTGTATGGTATAGAGTGTATGGTATAGATTGTAGGGTATAGAGTGTAGGGTATAGAGTGTAGAGTGTAGGGTATAGAGTGTAGAGTGTAGGTTATAGAGTGTAGGGTATAGAGTGCAGAGTGTAGGGTATAGAGTGTAGGGTATAGAGTGTAGAGTGTATGGTATAGAGTGTAGGGGATAAAGTGTATGGTATAGAGTGTATGGTATAGAGTGTAGGGTATAGAGTGTAGGGTATAGAGTGTAGAGTGTAGGGTATAGAGTGTAGGGTATAGAGTGTAGGGTATAGAGTGTAGGGTGTAGAGATTAGGGTATAGAGTGTAGGGTATAGGGTGTAGGGTATAGAGTGTAGTGTGTAGAGTGTAGGGTATATAGTGTAGGGTATAGAGTGTAGGGTATAGAGTGTAGGGTATAGAGTGTAGTGTATAGAGTGTAGGGTATAGCGTGTAGGGTATAGAGTGTAGGTTATAGAGTGTAGGGTATAGAGTGTAGGGTATAAAGTGTAGAGTGTAGGGTATAGAGTGTATGGTATAGAGTGTAGAGTGTAGGGTATAGGGTGTAGGGTATAGAGTGTACGGTGTAGAGTGTAGGGTAAAGAGTGTAGGGTATAGAGTGTAGGGTATAGAGTGTAGGGTATAGCGTGTAGGGTATAGAGTGAAGGGTATAGAGTGTAGGGTATAGAGTGTAGGGTATAAAGTGTAGAGTGTAGGGTGTAGAGTGTAGAGTGTAGGGTATAGAGTGGAGGGTATAGAGTGTAGGGTATAGAGTGTAGGGTATAAAGTGTAGAGTGTAGGGTATAGAGTGTAGGGTATATAGTGTAGGGTATAGAGTGTAGAGTGTAGGGTATAGAGTGTAGGGTATAGAGTGTAGGGTATAGAATGTAGGGTATAGAGTGTAGGGTATAGAGTGTAGGGTATAAAGTGTAGAGTGTAGGGTATAGAGTGTAGGGTATAGAGTGTAGTGTATAGAGTGTAGAGTGTAGGGTATAGAGTGTAGGGTATAGAGTGTATGGTATAGAGTGTAGGGTATAGAGTGTAGATTGTAGGGTATAGAGTGTAGGGTATACTGTGTAGAGTGTAGGGTATAGAGTGTAAGGTATAGAGGGTAGGGTATAGAGTGTATGGTGTAGAGTGTAGGGTATAGAGTGTAGGGTATAGAGTGTAGGGTATAGAGTGTATGGTATAGAGTTTAGGGTATAGAGTGTAAGCTATAAAGTGTAGGGTGTAGAGTGTAGGGTATAGAGTGTAGGGTATAGAGTGTAGGGTATAGAGTGTAGGGTATAGAGTGTAGGGTATAGAGTGTAGAGTGTAGGGTATAGAGTGTAGGGTATAGAGTGTAGAGTGTAGGGTATAGAGTGTAGGGTTTAGAGAGTAGGGTATAGAGTGTAGAGTGTAGGGTATAGAGTGTAGAGTGTAGGGTATAGAGTGTAGGGTATAGAGTGTAGAGTGTAGGGTATAGAGTGTAGGGTTTAGAAAGTTGGGTATAGAGTGTAGAGTGTAGGGTATAGAGTATAGAGTGTAGGGTATAGAGTGTAGGGTATAGAGTGTAGATTGTAGGGTATAGAGTGTAGGGTATAGAGTGTATGGTATAGAGTGTAGAGAGTAGGGTATAGAGTGTATAGTGTAGGGTATAGAGTGTAGGGTATAGAGTGTAGAGTGTAGGGTATAGAGTGTAGGGTTTAGAAAGTTGGGTATAGAGTGTAGAGTGTAGAGTGTAGGGTATAGAGTGTAGTGTATAGATTGTAGGGTATAGAGTGTAGATTGTAGGGTATAGAGTGTAGGGTATAGAGTGTATGGTATAGAGTGTAGAGAGTAGGGTATAGAGTGTATAGTGTAGGGTATAGAGTGTAGGGTATAGAGTGTATGGTATAGAGTGTAGGGAATAGAGTGTAGGCTATAGAGTGTATGATATAGAGTGTAGGGTATAGAGTGTATGGTATAGAGTGTAGGGTATAGAGTGTAGGGTATAGAGTGTAGGGTATAGAGTGTATGGTATAGAGTGTATGGTATAGATTGTAGGGTATAGAGTGTAGAGTATAGAGTGTAGAGTGTAGGGTATAGAGTGTAGAGTGTAGGGTATAGAGTGTAGGGTATAGAGTGTAGAGTGTAGGGTATAGAGTGTAGGGTATAGAGTGTAGAGTGTATGGTATAGAGTGCAGGGGATAGAGTGTAGAGTGTGAGGTATAGAATGTAGGGTATAGAGTGTATGGTATAGAGTGTATGGTATAGATTGTAGGGTATAGAGTGTAGGGTATAGAGTGTAGAGTGTAGGGTATAGAGTGTAGAGTGTAGGGTATAGAGTGTATGGTATAGAGTGTATGGTATAGATTGTAGGGTATAGCGTGTAGGGTATAGAGTGTAGAGTGTAGGGTATAGAGTGTAGAGTGTAGGGTATAGAGTGTAGGGTATAGAGTGTAGAGTGTAGGGTATAGAGTGTAGAGTATAGAGTGTAGAGTGTATGGTATAGAGTGCAGGGGATAGAGTGTAGAGTGTAGTGTATAGAGTGTAGGGTATAGAGTGTAGAGTGTAGGGTATAGAGTGTAGGGTTTAGAGAGTAGGGCATAGAGTGTAGAGTGTAGGGTATAGAGTGTAGAGTGTAGGGTATAGAGTGTGGAGTGTAGGGTATAGAGTGTAGTGTTTAGAGAGTTGGGTATAGAGTGTAGAGTGTAGGGTATAGAGTATAGAGTGTAGGGTATAGAGTGTAGGGTATAGAGTGTAGAGTGTAGGGTATAAAGTGTAGAGAGTAGGGTGTAGAGTGTAGGGTATAGATGGTAGGTTATAGAATGTAGGGTATAGATTGTAGATTGTAGGGTGTAGAGTGTAGGGTATAGAGTGTAAGGTATAGAGTGTAGAGTATAAAGTGTATGTTATAGAGTGTAGGGTATAGAGTGTAGAGTGTAGGGTATAGAGTGTACGGTATAGAGTGTAGGGTAAAGAGTGTATGGTATAGAGTGTAGAGTGTAGGGTATAGAGTGTATAGTGTAGGGTATATAGTGTAGGGTATAGAGTGTATGGTATAGAGTGTAGGGAATAGAGTGTAGGCTATTGAGTGTATGATATAGAGTGTAGGGTATAGAGTGTATGGTATAGAGTGTAGGGTATAGAGTGTAGGGTATATAGTGTATGGTATAGAGTGTATGGTATAGATTGTAGGGTATAGAGTGTAGGGTATAGAGTGTAGAGTGTAGGGTATAGAGTGTAGGGTATAGAGTGTAGAGTGTAGGGTATAGAGTGTAGGGTATAGAGTGTAGAGTGCATGGTATAATGTGCAGGGGATAGAGTGTAGAGTGTGAGGTATAGAGTGTAGGGTATAGAGTGTATGGTATAGAGTGTATGGTATGGATTGTAGGGTATAGAGTGTAGGGTATAGAGTGTAGAGTGTAGGGTATAGAGTGTAGAGTGTAGGGTATAGAGTGTAGGGTATAGAGTGTAGGGTATAGAGTGTAGAGTGTAGGGTATAGAGTGTAGGGTATAGAGTGTAGGATATAGAGTGTAGAGTGTAGGGTATAGAGTGTAGGGTATAGAGTGTATGGTATAGAGTGTATGGTATAGATTGTAGGGTATATAGTGTAGGGTATAGAGTGTAGAGTGTAGGGTATAGAGTGTATATTCCCTACACTCTATACCATACACTCTATACCCTACACTCTATACCCTACACTATACACTCTATACCCTACTCTCTACACTCTATACCATACACTCTATACCCTACACTCTATACCCTACAATCTACACTCTATACCCTACAATCTATACACTACACTCTACACTCTATACCCTACACTCTATACCCTACACTCTACACTCTATACCCTACACTCTATACCCTACACTCTATACTCTATACCCTACACTCTACACTCTATACCCAACTCTCTAAACCCTACACTCTATACCCTACACTCTACACTCTATACCCTACACTCTACACTCTATACCCTACACTCTACACTCTATACCCTACTCTCTAAACCCTACACTCTATACCCTACACTCTACACTCTATACCCTACACTCTATACCCTACACTCTACACTCTATACCCTACACTCTATACCCTACACTCTATACCCTACACTCTATACCCTACACTCTATACCCTACACTCTACACCCTACACTTTATAGCTTACACTCTATACCCTACACTCTATACCCTAAACTCTATACCATACACTCTATACCCTACACTCTATACCCTACACTCTATACCCTACACTCTATACCATACACTCTATACCCTACCCTCTATACCTTACACTCTATACCCTACACTCTACACAGTATACCCTACACTCTATACCCTACAATCTACACTCTATACCCTACACTCTATACCATACACTCTATACCCTACACTCTATACCCTACACTCTACACTCTATACACTACACTCTATACCCTACACTCTATACCCTACACTCTACACTTTATACCCTACACTCTATACCTTACACTCTATACCCTACACTCTATACCCTACACTCTACACTCTATACCCTACACTATATACCCTACACTCTATACCCTACACTCTACACTTTATACCCTACACTCTATACCCTACACTCTATACCCTCCACTCTATACCCTACACTCTACACTCTACACCCTACACTCTACACTTTATACCCTACACTCTATACCCTACACTCTATACCCTTCACTCTATACCCTACACGCTATACCCTACACTCTATACCCTACACTCTATACCCTACACTCTTTACCCTACACTCTACACCCTACACTCTATACCCTACACCCTATACCCTACACTCTACACTCTATACCATACACTCTATACCCTACACTCTACACTTTATACCCTACACTCTATACCCTACACTCTATAACCTACACTCTATACCCTACACGCTATACCCTACACTCTATACCCTACACTCTATACCCTACACTCTATACCCTACACTCTATACCCTACACTATATACCCTACACTCTACACACTACACTCTATACCCTACACCCTATACCCTACACTCTATACCCTAATCTCTACACCCTACACTCTATACCCTACACTCTATACCCTACACTCTACACTCTATACCCTACACTCTATACCCTACACTCTATACCATACACTCTATACCATACACTTTATCCCCTACACTCTATACCATACACTCTACACTCTATACCCTACACTCTATACCCTACACTCTGCACTCTATACCCTACACTCTATAACCTACACTCTACACTCTATACCCTACACTCTACACTCTATACCCTACACTCTATACCCTACAATCTATACCATACACTCTATACCATACACTCTATACCCTACACTCTATACCCTACACTCTACACTCTATACCCTACACTCTACACTCTATACCCTACACTCTATGCCCTACAATCTATACCATACACTTTATACCATACACTCTATACCCTACACTCTATACCTCACACTCTACACTCTATCCCCTGCACTCTATACCATACACTCTACACTCTATACCCTACACTCTACACCCTACACTCTACACTCTATACCCTACACTCTATACCCTACACTCTACACTTTATACCCTACACTCTATACCCTACACTCTATACCCTAAACTCTATACCCTACACTCTACACTCTACACCCTACACTCTACACTTTATACCCTACACTCTATACCCTACACTCTATACCCTTCACTCTATACCCTACACGCTATACCCTACACTCTATACCCTACACTCTATACCCTACACTCTTTACCCTACACTCTACACCCTACAATCTATACCCTACACCCTATACCCTACACTCTACACTCTATACCATACACTCTATACCCTACACTCTACACTTTATACCCTACACTCTATACTCTACACTCTATAACCTACACTCTATACCCTACACGCTATACCCTACACTCTATACCCTACACTCTATACCCTACACTCTATACCCTACACTCTATACCCTACACTATATACCCTACACTCTACACACTACACTCTATACCCTACACCCTATACCCTACACTCTATACCCTAATCTCTACACCCTACACTCTATACCCTACACTCTATACCCTACACTCTATACCCTACACTCTACACTCTATACCCTACACTCTATACCCTACACTCTATACCATGCACTCTATACCATACACTTTATCCCCTACACTCTATACCATACACTCTACACTCTATACCCTACACTCTATACCCTACACTCTGCACTCTATACCCTACACTCTATAACCTACACTCTACACTCTATACCCTACACTCTACACTCTATACCCTACACTCTATACCCTACAATCTATACCATACACTCTATACCATACACTCTATACCCTACACTCTATACCCTACACTCTACACTCTATACCCTACACTCTACACTCTATACCCTACACTCTATGCCCTACAATCTATACCATACACTTTATACCATACACTCTATACCCTACACTCTATACCTCACAATCTACACTCTATCCCCTGCACTCTATACCATACACTCTACACTCTATACCCTACACTCTACACCCTACACTCTACACTCTATACCCTACACTCTATACCCTACACTCTACACTCTATACCCTACACTCTACACTTTATACCCTACACTCTATACCCTACAATCTATACCATACACTCTATACCATACACTCTACACCCTACACTCTATACCCTACACTCTATACCCTACACTCTATACCCTACACTCTATACCATACACTCTATACCCTACACTCTATACCTCACACTCTACACTCTATCCCCTGCACTCTATACCATACACTCTACACTCTATACCCTACACTCTACACTCTATGCCCTACACTCTAAACCCTACAATCTATACCATACACTCTATACCATACACTCTATACCCTACCCTCTATACCCTACACTCTACACTCTATACCCTACACTCTATACCCTACACTCTATACCCTACACTCTACACTCTATACCCTACAATCTACACTCTATACCCTACACTCTATACCCTACAATCTATACCATACACTCTATACCATACACTCTATACCCTACACTCTAAACCTCACACTCTACACTCTATCCCCTGCACTCTATACCATACACTCTACACTCTATACCCTACATTCTATACCCTACACTCTACACTCTATACCCTACACTCTACACTTTATATCCTACACTCTACACGCTATACCCTACAATCTACACTCTATACCCTACACTCTATACCCTACAATCTATACCATACACTCCTTACCATACACTCTATACCCTACACTCTATACCTCACACTCTACACTCTATCCCCTACACTCTACACTCTATACCCTACACTCTATACCCTACAATCTATACCATACACTCTATACCATACACTCTATACCCCACCCTCTATACCCTGCACTCTACACGCTATACCCTACACTCTATACCCTACACTCTAAACCCTACACTCTACACTCTATACCCTACACTCTACAGTCTATATCCTACATTCTATACCCTACAATCTATACCATACACTCTATACCATATACTCTATAACCTACACTCTATACCTCACACTCTACACTCTATCCCCTGCACTCTATACCATACACTCTACACTCTATACCCTACACTCTATACCCTACACTCTATACCCTACACTCTACACTCTATACCCTACACTCTATACCCTACAATCTATACCATACACTCTATACCATACACTCTATACCCTACACTCTGCACTCTATACCCTACACTCTATACCCTACAATCTATACCATACACTCCATACCATACACTCTACCCTACACTCTATACTCTACACTCTATACCCTACACTCTACACACTATACCCTACACTCTATACCATACACTCTACACCCTACACTCTATACCCTACACTCTATACCCTACACTCTATACCATATACTCTATACCCTACACTCTACACTCTATACCCTAGACTCTATACCATACACTCTATACCCTACACTCTATACCATACACTCTATACCCTACACTCTATACCCTACACTCTAATCTCTATACCATACACTCTATACCCTACACTCTATAACATACATTCTACACCCTACAATCTATACCATACACTCTATACCCTACACTCTACACTCTATATCATACACTCTATACCCTACACTCTACACTTTATACCCTACACTCTATACCCTACACTCTATAACCTACACTCTATACCCTACACGCTATACCCTACACTCTATACCCTACACTCTATACCCTACACTATATACCCTACACTCTACACCCTACACTCTATACCCTACACCCTATACCCTACACTCTATACCCTAATCTCTACACCCTACACTCTATACCCTACACTCTATACCCTACACTCTATACCCTACACTCTATACCATACACTCTATACCATACACTTTATCCCCTACACTCTATACCATACACTATACACTCTATACCCTACACTCTATACCCTACACTCTGCACTCTATACCCTACACTCTATAACCTACACTCTACACTCTATACCCTACACTCTACACTCTATACCCTACACTCTATACCCTACAATCTATAGCATAGACTCTATACCATACACTCTATACCCTACACTCTATACCCTACACTCTACACTCTATACCCTACACTCTACACTCTATACCCTACACTCTATGCCCTACAATCTATACCATACACTCTATACCATGCACTCTATACCCTACACTCTAAACCTCACACTTTACACTCTATCCCCTGCACTCTATACCATACACTCTACACTCTATACCCTACACTCTACACCCTACACTCTACACTCTATACCCTACACTCTATACCCTACACTCTACACTCTATACCCTACACTCTACACTCAATACCCTACACTCTATACCCTACAGTCTATACCATACACTCTATACCATACACTCTACACCCCACACTCTATACCCTACACTCTATACCCTACACTCTATACCCTACACTCTATACCATACACTCTATACCCTACACTCTATACCTCACACTCTACACTCTATCCCCTGCACTCTATACCATACACTCTACACTCTATACCCTACACTCTACACTCTATACCCTACACTCTATACCCTACAATCTATACCATACACTCTATACCATACACTCTATACCCTACCCTCTATACCCTACACTCTACACTCTATACCTTACACTCTATACCCTACACTCTATACCCTACACTCTACACTCTATACCCTACAATCTACACTCTATACCCTACACTCCATACCCTACAATCTATACCATACACTCTATACCCTACACTCTATACCTCACACTCTACACTCTATCCCCTGCACTCTATACCATACACTCTACACTCTATACCCTACACTCTATAACCTACACTCTACACTCTATACCCTACACTCTACACTCTATACCCTACACTCTATACCCTACAATCTATACCATACACTCTATACCATACACTCTATACCCTACACTCTATACCCTACACTCTACACTCTATACCCTACACTCTACACTCTATACCCTAAACTCTATGCCCTACAATCTATACCATACACTCTATACCATACACTCTATACCCTACACTCTAAACCTCACACTCTACACTCTATCCCCTGCACTCTATACCATACACTCTACACTCTATACCCTACACTCTACACCCTACACTCTACACTCTATACCCTACACTCTGTACCCTACACTCTACACTCTATACCCTACACTCTACACTCTATACCCTACACTCTATACCCTACAATCTATACCATACACTCTATACCATACACTCTACACACTACACTCTATACCCTACACTCTATACCCTACACTCTATACCCTACACTCTATACCCTACACTCTATACCATACACTCTATACCCTACACTCTATACCTCAAACTCTACACTCTATCCCCTGCACTCTATACCATACACTCTACACTCTATACCCTACACTCTACACTCTATACCCTACACTCTATACCCTACAATCTATACCATACACTCTATACCATACACTCTATACCCTACCCTCTATACCCTACACTCTACACTCTATACCTTACACTCTATACCCTACAATCTACACTCTATACCCTACACTCCATACCCTACAATCTATACCATACACTCTATACCATACACTCTATACCCTACACTCTATACCTCACACTCTACACTCTATCCCCTGCACTCTATACCATACACTCTACACTCTATACCCTACATTCTATACCCTACACTCTACACTCTATACCCTACACTCTAAACTTTATACCCTACACTCTACACTCTATACCCTACACTCTATACCCTACAATCTATACCATACACTCCTTACCATACACTCTATACCCTACACTCTATACCTCACACTCTACACTCTATCCCCTACAATCTACACTCTATACCCTACACTCTATACCCTACAATCTATACCATACATTCTATGCCATACACTCTATACCCTACCCTCTATACCCTACACTCTACACGCTATACCCTACACTCTATACCCTACACTCTAAACCCTACACTCTACACTCTATACCCTACACTCTACAGTCTATACCCTACACTCTATACCCTACAATCTATACCATACACTCTATACCATACACTCTATACCCTACACTCTATACCTCACACTCTACACTATATCCCCTGCACTCTATGCCCTACAATCTATACCATACACTCTATACCATACACTCTATACCCTACACTCTAAACCTCACACTTTACACTCTATCCCCTGCACTCTATACCATACACTCTACACTCTATACCCTACACTCTATAACCTACACTCTACACTCTATACCCTACACTCTACACTCTATACCCTACACTCTATACCCTACAATCTATACCATACACTCTATACCATACACTCTATACCCTACACTCTATACCCTACACTCTACACTCTATACCCTACACTCTTCACTCTATACCCTACACTCTATGCCCTACAATCTATACCATACACTCTATACCATTCACTCTATACCCTACACTCTAAACCTCACACTCTACACTCTATCCCCTGCACTCTATACCATACACTCTACACTCTATACCCTACACTCTACACCCTACACTCTACACTCTATACCCTACACTCTATACCCTACACTCTACACTCTATACCCTACACTCTACACTCTATACCCTACTCTCTATACCCTACAATCTATACCATACACTCTACACACTACACTCTATACCCTACACTCTATACCCTACACTCTATACCCTACACTCTATACCCTACACTCTATACCATACACACTATACCCTACACTCTATACCTCAAACTCTACACTCTATCCCCTGCACTCTATACCATACACTCTACACTCTATACCCTACACTCTACACTCTATACCCTACACTCTATACCCTACAATCTATACCATACACTCTATACCATACACTCTATACCCTACCCTCTATACCCTACACTCAACACTCTATACCTTACACTCTATACCCTACACTCTATACCCTACACTCTATACCCTACAATCTACACTCTATACCCTACACTCCATACCCTACAATCTATACCATACACTCTATACCATACACTCTATACCCTACACTCTATACCTCACACTCTACACTCTATCCCCTGCACTCTATACCATACACTCTACACTCTATACCCTACACTCTACACTCTATACTCTACATTCTATACCCTACACTCTACACTCTATACCCTACACTCTAAACTTTATACCCTACACTCTACACTCTATACCCTACACTCTATACCCTACAATCTATACCATACACACCTTACCATACACTCTATACCCTACACTCTATACCTCACACTCTACACTCTATCCCCTACAATCTACACTCTATACCCTACACTCTATACCCTACAATCTATACCATACACTCTATGCCATACACTCTATACCCTACCCTCTATACCCTACACTCTACACGCTATACCCTACACTCTATACCCTACACTCTACAGTCTATACCCTACACTCTATACCCTACAATCTATACCATACACTCTATACCATACACTCTATACCCTACACTCTATACCTCACACTCTACACTCTATCCCCTGCACTCTATACCATACACTCTACACTCTATACCCTACACTCTATACCCTACACTCTACACTCTATACCCTACACTCTACACTCTATACCCTACACTCTATACCCTACAATCTATACCATACACTCTATGCCATACACTCTATACCCTACCCTCTATACCCTACACTCTACACGCTATACCCTACACTCTATACCCTACACTCTAAACCCTACACTCTACACTCTATACCCTACACTCTACAGTCTATACCCTACACTCTATACCCTACAATCTATACCATACACTCTATACCATACACTCTATACCCTACACTCTATACCTCACACTCTACACTATATCCCCTGCACTCTATGCCCTACAATCTATACCATACACTCTATACCATACACTCTATACCCTACACTCTAAACCTCACACTTTACACTCTATCCCCTGCACTCTATACCATACACTCTACACTCTATACCCTACACTCTATAACCTACACTCTACACTCTATACCCTACACTCTACACTCTATACCCTACACTCTATACCCTACAATCTATACCATACACTCTATACCATACACTCTATACCCTACACTCTATACCCTACACTCTACACTCTATACCCTACACTCTTCACTCTATACCCTACACTCTATGCCCTACAATCTATACCATACACTCTATACCATTCACTCTATACCCTACACTCTAAACCTCACACTCTACACTCTATCCCCTGCACTCTATACCATACACTCTACACTCTATACCCTACACTCTACACCCTACACTCTACACTCTATACCCTACACTCTATACCCTACACTCTACACTCTATACCCTACACTCTACACTCTATACCCTACTCTCTATACCCTACAATCTATACCATACACTCTACACACTACACTCTATACCCTACACTCTATACCCTACACTCTATACCCTACACTCTATACCCTACACTCTATACCATACACTCTATACCCTACACTCTATACCTCAAACTCTACACTCTATCCCCTGCACTCTATACCATACACTCTACACTCTATACCCTACACTCTACACTCTATACCCTACACTCTATACCCTACAATCTATACCATACACTCTATACCATACACTCTATACCCTACCCTCTATACCCTACACTCAACACTCTATACCTTACACTCTATACCCTACACTCTATACCCTACACTCTATACCCTACAATCTACACTCTATACCCTACACTCCATACCCTACAATCTATACCATACACTCTATACCATACACTCTATACCCTACACTCTATACCTCACACTCTACACTCTATCCCCTGCACTCTATACCATACACTCTACACTCTATACCCTACACTCTACACTCTATACTCTACATTCTATACCCTACACTCTACACTCTATACCCTACACTCTAAACTTTATACCCTACACTCTACACTCTATACCCTACACTCTATACCCTACAATCTATACCATACACTCCTTACCATACACTCTATACCCTACACTCTATACCTCACACTCTACACTCTATCCCCTACAATCTACACTCTATACCCTACACTCTATACCCTACAATCTATACCATACACTCTATGCCATACACTCTATACCCTACCCTCTATACCCTACACTCTACACGCTATACCCTACACTCTATACCCTACACTCTACAGTCTATACCCTACACTCTATACCCTACAATCTATACCATACACTCTATACCATACACTCTATACCCTACACTCTATACCTCACACTCTACACTCTATCCCCTGCACTCTATACCATACACTCTACACTCTATACCCTACACTCTATACCCTACACTCTACACTCTATACCCTACACTCTACACTCTATACCCTACACTCTATACCCTACAATCTATACCATACACTCTATACCATACACTCTATACCCTACACTCTGCACTCTATACCCTACACTCTATACCCTACAATCTATACCATACACTCCATACCATACACTCTATACCCTACACTCTATACCCTACACTCTACACTCTATACCCTACACTCTACACTCTATACCCTACACTCTATGCCCTACAATCTATACCATACACTCTATACCATACACTCTATACCCTACACTCTAAACCTCACACTCTACACTCTATCCCCTGCACTCTATACCATACACTCTACTCTCTATACCCTACACTCTACACCCTACACTCTACACTCTATACCCTACACTCTATACCCTACACTCTACACTCTATACCCTACACTCTACACTCTATACCCTACACTCTATACCCTACAATCTATACCATACACTCTATACCATACACTCTACACACTACACTCTATACCCTACACTCTATACCCTACACTCTATACCCTACACTCTATACCCTACACTCTATACCATACACTCTATACCCTACACTCTATACCTCAAACTCTACACTCTATCCCCTGCACTCTATACCATACACTCTACACTCTATACCCTACACTCTACACTCTATACCCTACACTCTATACCCTACAATCTATACCATACACTCTATACCATACACTCTATACCCTACCCTCTATACCCTACACTCTACACTCTATACCTTACACTCTATACCCTACACTCTATACCCTACACTCTACACTCTATACCCTACAATCTACACTCTATACCCTACACTCCATACCCTACAATCTATACCATACACTCTATACCATACACTCTATACCCTACACTCTATACCTCACACTCTACACTCTATCCCCTGCACTCTATACCATACACTCTACACTCTATACCCTACATTCTATACCCTACAATCTATACCATACACTCCTTACCATACACTCTATACCCTACACTCTATACCTCACACTCTACACTCTATCCCCTACAATCTACATTCTATACCCTACACTCTATACCCTACAATCTATACCATACACTCTATGCCATACACTCTATACCCTACCCTCTATACCCTACACTCTACACGCTATACCCTACACTCTATACCCTACACTCTAAACCCTACACTCTACACTCTATACCCTACACTCTACAGTCTATACCCTACACTCTATACCCTACAATCTATACCATACACTCTATACCATACACTCTATACCCTACACTCTATACCTCACACTCTACACTCTATACCCTACACTCTATACCCTACACTCTACACTCTATACCCTACACTCTACACTCTATACCCTACACTCTATACCCTACAATCTATACCATACACTCTATACCATACACTCTATACCCTACACTCTGCACTCTATACCCTACACTCTATACCCTACAATCTATACCATACACTCTACACTCTATACCCTACACTCTACACTCTATACCCTACACTCTATGCCCTACAATCTATACCATACACTCTATACCATACACTCTATACCCTACACTCTAAACCTCACACTCTACACTCTATCCCCTGCACTCTATAACATACACTCTACACTCTATACCCTACGCTCTACACCCTACACTCTACACTCTATACCCTACACTCTATACCCTACACTCTACACCCTACACTCTACACTCTATACCCTACACTCTATACCCTACAATCTATACCATACACTCTATACCATACACTCTACACCCTACACTCTATACCCTACACTCTATACCCTACACTCTATACCCTACACTCTATACCCTACACTCTATACCATACACTCTATACCCTACACTCTATACCTCACACTCTACACTCTATCCCCTGCACTCTATACCATACACTCTACACTCTATACCCTACACTCTACACTCTATACCCTACACTCTATACCCTACAATCTATACCATACACTCTATACCCTACCCTCTATACCCTACACTCTACACTCTATACCTTACACTCTATACCCTACACTCTATACCCTACACTCTACACTCTATACCCTACAATCTACACTCTATACCCTACACTCCATACCCTACAATCTATACCATACACTCTATACCATACACTCTATACCCTACACTCTATACCTCACACTCTACACTCTATCCCCTGCACTCTATACCATACACTCTACACTCTATACCCTACATTCTATACCCTACACTCTACACTCTATACCCTACACTCTAAACTTTATACCCTACACTCTACACTCTATACCCTACACTCTATACCCTACAATCTATACCATACACTCCTTACCATACACTCTATACCCTACACTCTATACCTCACACTCTACACTCTATCCCCTACAATCTACACTCTATACCCTACACTCTATACCCTACAATCTATACCATACACTCTATGCCATACACTCTATACCCTACCCTCTATACCCTACACTCTACACGCTATACCCTACACTCTATACCCTACACTCTACAGTCTATACCCTACACTCTATACCCTACAATCTATACCATACACTCTATACCATACACTCTATACCCTACACTCTATACCTCACACTCTACACTCTATCCCCTGCACTCTATACCATACACTCTACACTCTATACCCTACACTCTATACCCTACACTCTACACTCTATACCCTACACTCTACACTCTATACCCTACACTCTATACCCTACAATCTATACCATACACTCTATACCATACACTCTATACCCTACACTCTGCACTCTATACCCTACACTCTATACCCTACAATCTATACCATACACTCCATACCATACACTCTATACTCTACACTCTATACCCTACACTCTACACTCTATACCCTACACTCTACACTCTATACCCTACACTCTATGCCCTACAATCTATACCATACCCTCTATACCATACACTCTATACCCTACACTCTAAACCTCACACTCTACACTCTATCCCCTGCACTCTATACCATACACTCTACTCTCTATACCCTACACTCTACACCCTACACTCTACACTCTATACCCTACACTCTATACCCTACACTCTACACTCTATACCCTACACTCTACACTCTATACCCTACACTCTATACCCTACAATCTATACCATACACTCTATACCATACACTCTACACACTACACTCTATACCCTACACTCTATACCCTACACTCTATACCCTACACTCTATACCCTACACTCTATACCATACACTCTATACCCTACACTCTATACCTCAAACTCTACACTCTATCCCCTGCACTCTATACCATACACTCTACACTCTATACCCTACACTCTACACTCTATACCCTACACTCTATACCCTACAATCTATACCATACACTCTATACCATACACTCTATACCCTACCCTCTATACCCTACATTCTACACTCTATACCTTACACTCTATACCCTACACTCTATACCCTACACTCTACACTCTATACCCTACAATCTACACTCTATACCCTACACTCCATACCCTACAATCTATACCATACACTCTATACCATACACTCTATACCCTACACTCTATACCTCACACTCTACACTCTATCCCCTGCACTCTATACCATACACTCTACACTCTATACCCTACATTCTATACCCTACAATCTATACCATACACTCCTTACCATACACTCTATACCCTACACTCTATACCTCACACTCTACACTCTATCCCCTACAATCTACACTCTATACCCTACACTCTATACCCTACAATCTATACCATACACTCTATGCCATACACTCTATACCCTACCCTCTATACCCTACACTCTACACGCTATACCCTACACTCTATACCCTACACTCTAAACCCTACACTCTACACTCTATACCCTACACTCTACAGTCTATACCCTACACTCTATACCCTACAATCTATACCATACACTCTATACCATACACTCTATACCCTACACTCTATACCTCACACTCTACACTCTATACCCTACACTCTATACCCTACACTCTACACTCTATACCCTACACTCTACACTCTATACCCTACACTCTATACCCTACAATCTATACCATACACTCTATACCATACACTCTATACCCTACACTCTGCACTCTATACCCTACACTCTATACCCTACAATCTATACCATACACTCTACACTCTATACCCTACACTCTACACTCTATACCCTACACTCTATGCCCTACAATCTATACCATACACTCTATACCATACACTCTATACCCTACACTCTAAACCTCACACTCTACACTCTATCCCCTGCACTCTATAACATACACTCTACACTCTATACCCTACGCTCTACACCCTACACTCTACACTCTATACCCTACACTCTATACCCTACACTCTACACCCTACACTCTACACTCTATACCCTACACTCTATACCCTACAATCTATACCATACACTCTATACCATACACTCTACACCCTACACTCTATACCCTACACTCTATACCCTACACTCTATACCCTACACTCTATACCCTACACTCTATACCATACACTCTATACCCTACACTCTATACCTCACACTCTACACTCTATCCCCTGCACTCTATACCATACACTCTACACTCTATACCCTACACTCTACACTCTATACCCTACACTCTATACCCTACAATCTATACCATACACTCTATACCCTACCCTCTATACCCTACACTCTACACTCTATACCTTACACTCTATACCCTACACTCTATACCCTACACTCTACACTCTATACCCTACAATCTACACTCTATACCCTACACTCCATACCCTACAATCTATACCATACACTCTATACCATACACTCTATACCCTACACTCTATACCTCACACTCTACACTCTATCCCCTGCACTCTATACCATACACTCTACACTCTATACCCTACATTCTATACCCTACACTCTACACTCTATACCCTACACTCTAAACTTTATACCCTACACTCTACACTCTATACCCTACACTCTATACCCTACAATCTATACCATACACTCCTTACCATACACTCTATACCCTACACTCTATACCTCACACTCTACACTCTATACCCTACACTCTACACTCTATACCCTACACTCTATACCCTACAATCTATACCATACACTCTATGCCATACACTCTATACCCTACCCTCTATACCCTACACTCTACACGCTATACCCTACACTCTATACCCTACACTCTAAACCCTACACTCTACACTCTATACCCTACACTCTACAGTCTATACCCTACACTCTATACCCTACAATCTATACCATACACTCTATACCATACACTCTATACCCTACACTCTATAACTCACACTCTACACTCTATCCCCTGCATTCTATACCATACACTCTACACTCTATACCCTACACTCTATACCCTACACTCTACACTCTATACCCTACACTCTACACTCTATACCCTACACTCTATACCCTACAATCTATACCATACACTCTATACCATACACTCTATACCCTACACTCTGCACTCTATACCCTACGCTCTACACCCTACACTCTACACTCTATACCCTACACTCTATACCCTACACTCTACACTCTATACCCTACACTCTATACCCTACAATCTATACCATACACTCTATACCATACACTCTACACCCTACACTCTATACCCTACACTCTACACTCTATACCCTACACTCTATACCCTACACTCTATACCCTACACTCTATACCCTACACTCTATACCTCACACTCTACACTATATCCCCTGCATTCTATACCATACACTCTACACTCTATTCCCTACACTCTATACCCTACACTCTACACTCTATACCCTACACTCTATAACCTACACTCTACACTCTATACCCTACACTCTACACTCTATACCATACACTATATACCCTACAATCTATACCATACACTCTATACCATACACTCTATACCCTACACTCTATACCCTACACTCTACACTCTATACCCTACACTCTATACCCTACACTCTATACCTTACACTCTACACTCTATACCCTACACTCTATACCCTACACTCTATACCCTACACTCTACACTCTATACCCTACACTCTACACTCTATACCCTACACTCTATACCCTACAATCTATACCATACACTCTATACCATACACTCTATACCCTACACTCTATACCTCACACTCTACACTCTATCTCCTGCACTTTATACCATACACTCTACACTCTATACCCTACACTCTATACCCTACACTCTACACTCTATACCCAACTCTCTAAACCCTACACTCTATACCCTACACTCTACACTCTATACCCTACACTCTATACCCTACACTCTACACTCTATACCCTACACTCTATACCCTACACTCTATACCCTACACTCTATACCCTACACTCTACACTCTATACCCTACTCTCTAAAACCTACACTCTATACCCTACACTCTACACTCTATACCCCACACTCTATACCCTACACTCTATACTCTATACCCTACACTCTATACCCTACACTCTATACCTTACACTCTATACCCTACACTCTATACCCTACACTCTACACCCTACACTTTATAGCTTACACTCTATACCCTACACTCTATACCCTAAACTCTATACCATACACTCTATACCCTACACTCTATACCCTACACTCTATACCCTACACTCCACACTCTATACCCTACACTATATACCCTACACTCTATACCCTACACTCTACACTTTATACCCTACACTCTATACCCTACACTCTATACCCTACACTCTATACCCTACACTCTATACCCTACACTCTACACTTTATACCCTACACTCTATACCCTACACTCTATACCCTACACTCTATACCCTACAATCTATACCCTACACTCTATACCCTACACTCTATACCATACACTCTATACCCTACACTCTAAACCCTACACTCTACACTTTATACCCTACACTCTATACCCTACACTCTATACCCTACACTCTACACTCTATACCCTACACTCTATACCCTACACTCTATACCCTACACTCTACACTTTATACCCTACACTCTATACCCTACACTCTATACCCTACACTCTATACCCTACACTCTATACCCTACACCCTATACCCTACTCTCTATACCCTACACTCAACACCGTACACTCTATACCCTACACTCTATACCCTACACTCTATACCCTACACTCTACACTCTATACCCTACACTCTATACCCTACACTCTACACCCTACACTCTATACCATACACTCTATACCCTACAATCTATACCATACACTCTATGCCATACACTCTATACCCTACCCTCTATACCCTACACTCTACACGCTATACCCTACACTCTATACCCTACACTCTACAGTCTATACCCTACACTCTATACCCTACAATCTATACCATACACTCTATACCATACACTCTATACCCTACACTCTATACCTCACACTCTACACTCTATCCCCTGCACTCTATACCATACACTCTACACTCTATACCCTACACTCTATACCCTACACTCTACACTCTATACCCTACACTCTACACTCTATACCCTACACTCTATACCCTACAATCTATACCATACACTCTATACCATACACTCTATACCCTACACTCTGCACTCTATACCCTACACTCTATACCCTACAATCTATACCATACACTCCATACCATACACTCTATACCCTACACTCTATACCCTACACTCTACACTCTATACCCTACACTCTACACTCTATACCCTACACTCTATGCCCTACAATCTATACCATACACTCTATACCATACACTCTATACCCTACACTCTAAACCTCACACTCTACACTCTATCCCCTGCACTCTATACCATACACTCTACTCTCTATACCCTACACTCTACACCCTACACTCTACACTCTATACCCTACACTCTATACCCTACACTCTACACTCTATACCCTACACTCTACACTCTATACCCTACACTCTATACCCTACAATCTATACCATACACTCTATACCATACACTCTACACACTACACTCTATACCCTACACTCTATACCCTACACTCTATACCCTACACTCTATACCATACACTCTATACCCTACACTCTATACCTCAAACTCTACACTCTATCCCCTGCACTCTATACCATACACTCTACACTCTATACCCTACACTCTACACTCTATACCCTACACTCTATACCCTACAATCTATACCATACACTCTATACCATACACTCTATACCCTACCCTCTATACCCTACACTCTACACTCTATACCTTACACTCTATACCCTACACTCTATACCCTACACTCTACACTCTATACCCTACAATCTACACTCTATACCCTACACTCCATACCCTACAATCTATACCATACACTCTATACCATACACTCTATACCCTACACTCTATACCTCACACTCTGCACTCTATCCCCTGCACTCTATACCATACACTCTACACTCTATACCCTACATTCTATACCCTACACTCTACACTCTATACCCTACACTCTAAACTTTATACCCTACACTCTACACTCTATACCCTACACTCTATACCCTACAATCTATACCATACACTCCTTACCATACACTCTATACCCTACACTCTATACCTCACACTCTACACTCTATCCCCTACAATCTACACTCTATACCCTACACTCTATACCCTACAATCTATACCATACACTCTATGCCATACACTCTATACCCTACCCTCTATACCCTACACTCTACACGCTATACCCTACACTCTATACCCTACACTCTAAACCCTACACTCTACACTCTATACCCTACACTCTACAGTCTATACCCTACACTCTATACCCTACAATCTATACCATACACTCTATACCTTACACTCTATACCCTACACTCTATACCTCACACTCTACACTCTATCCCCTGCACTCTATGCCCTACAATCTATACCATACACTCTAAACCATACACTCTATACCCTACACTCTAAACCTCACACTTTACACTCTATCCCCTGCACTCTATACCATACACTCTACACTCTATACCCTACACTCTACACCCTACTCTCTACACTCTATACCCTACACTCTATACCCTACACTCTACACTCTATACCCTACACTCTACACTCTATACCCTACACTCTATACCCTACAGTCTATACCATACACTCTATACCATACACTCTACACCCTACACTCTATACCCTACACTCTATACCCTACACTCTATACCCTACACTCTATACCATACACTCTATACCCTACACTCTATACCTCACACTCTACACTCTATCCCCTGCACTCTATACCATACACTCTACACTCTATACCCTACACTCTAAACTCTATACCCTACACTCTATACCCTACAATCTATACCATACACTCTATACCATACACTCTATACCCTACCCTCTATACCCTACACTCTACACTCTATACCTTACACTCTATACCCTACACTCTATACCCTACACTCTACACTCTATACCCTACAATCTACACTCTATACCCTACACTCCATACCCTACAATCTATACCATACACTCTATACCATATACTCTATACCCTACACTCTATACCTCACACTCTACACTCTATCCCCTGCACTCTATACCATACACTCTACACTCTATACCCTACACTCTATAACCTACACTCTACACTCTATACCCTACACTCTACACTCTATACCCTACACTCTATACCCTACAATCTATACCATACACTCTATACCATACACTCTATACCCTACACTCTACACTCTATACCCTACACTCTACACTCTATACCCTACACTCTATGCCCTACAATCTATACCATACACTCTATACCATACACTCTATACCCTACACTCTAAACCTCACACTCTACACTCTATCCCCTGCACTCTATACCATACACTCTACACTCTATACCCTACACTCTACACCCTACACTCTACAATCTATACCCTACACTCTATACCCTACACTCTACACTCTATACCCTACACTCTACACTCTATACCCTACACTCTATACCCTACAATCTATACCATACACTCTATACCATACACTCTACACACTACACTCTATACCCTACACTCTATACCCTACACTCTATACCCTACACTCTATACCCTACACTCTATACCATACATTCTATACCCTACACTCTATACCTCAAACTCTACACTCTATCCCCTGCACTCTATACCATACACTCTACACTCTATACCCTACACTCTACACTCTATACCCTACACTCTATACCCTACCCTCTATACCCTACACTCTACACTCTATACCTTACACTCTATACCCTACACTCTATACCCAACACTCTACACTCTATACCCTACAATCTACACTCTATACCCTACACTCCATACCCTACAATCTATACCATACACTCTATACCATACACTCTATACCCTACACTCTATACCTCACACTCTACACTCTATCCCCTGCACTCTATACCATACACTCTACACTCTATACCCTACACTCTACACTGTATACCCTACATTCTATACCCTACACTCTACACTCTATACCCTACACTCTAAACTTTATACCCTACACTCTACACTCTATACCCTACACTCTATACCCTACAATCTATACCATACACTCCTTACCATACACTCTATACCCTACACTCTATACCTCACACTCTACACTCTATCCCCTACAATCTACACTCTATACCCTACACTCTATACCCTACAATCTATACCATACACTCTATGCCATACACTCTATACCCTACCCTCTATACCCTACACTCTACACGCTATACCCTACACTCTATACCCTACACTCTAAACCCTACACTCTACACTCTATACCCTACACTCTGCAGTCTATACCCTACACTCTATACCCTACAATCTATACCATACACTCTATACCATACACTCTATACCCTACACTCTATACCTCACACTCTACACTCTATACCCTACACTCTATACCCTACACTCTACACTCTATACCCTACACTCTACACTCTATACCCTACACTCTATACCCTACAATCTATACCATACACTCTATACCATACACTCTATACCCTACACTCTGCACTCTATACCCTACACTCTATACCCTACAATCTATACCATACACTCTACACTCTATACCCTACACTCTACACTCTATACCCTACACTCTATGCCCTACAATCTATACCATACACTCTATACCATACACTCTATACCCTACACTCTAAACCTCACACTCTACACTCTATCCCCTGCACTCTATACCATACACTCTACACTCTATACCCTACGCTCTACACCCTACACTCTACACTCTATACCCTACACTCTATACCCTACACTCTACACCCTACACTCTACACTCTATACCCTACACTCTATACCCTACAATCTATACCATACACTCTATACCATACACTCTACACCCTACACTCTATACCCTACACTCTATACCCTACACTCTATACCCTACACTCTATACCCTACACTCTATACCATACACTCTATACCCTACACTCTATACCTCACACTCTACACTCTATCCCCTGCACTCTATACCATACACTCTACACTCTATACCCTACACTCTACACTCTATACTCTACACTCTATACCCTACAATCTATACCATACACTCTATACCCTACCCTCTATACCCTACACTCTACACTCTATACCTTACACTCTATACCCTACACTCTATACCCTACACTCTACACTCTATACCCTACAATCTACACTCTATACCCTACACTCCATACCCTACAATCTATACCATACACTCTATACCTTACACTCTATACCCTACACTCTATACCTCACACTCTACACTCTATCCCCTGCACTCTATACCATACACTCTACACTCTATACCCTACATTCTATACCCTACACTCTACACTCTATACCCTACACTCTAAACTTTATACCCTACACTCTACACTCTATACCCTACACTCTATACCCTACAATCTATACCATACACTCCTTACCATACACTCTATACCCTACACTCTATACCTCACACTCTACACTCTATCCCCTACACTCTACACTCTATACCCTACACTCTATACCCTACAATCTATACCATACACTCTATGCCATACACTCTATACCCTACCCTCTATACCCTACACTCTACACGCTATACCCTACACTCTATACCCTACACTCTAAACCCTACACTCTACACTCTATACCCTACACTCTACAGTCTATACCCTACACTCTATACCCTACAATCTATACCATACACTCTATACCATACACTCTATACCCTACACTCTATAACTCACACTCTACACTCTATCCCCTGCATTCTATACCATACACTCTACACTCTATACCCTACACTCTATACCCTACACTCTACACTCTATACCCTACACTCTACACTCTATACCCTACACTCTATACCCTACAATCTATACCATACACTCTATACCATACACTCTATACACTACACTCTGCACTCTATACCCTACACTCTATACCCTACAATCTATACCATACACTCCATACCATACACTCTATACCCTACACTCTATACCTCACACTCTACACTCTATCCCCTGCACTCTATACCACACACTCTACACTCTATACCCTACACTCTATACCCTACACTCTACACTCTATACCCTACACTCTATACCCTACACTCTACACTCTATACCCTACACTCTACACTCTATACCCTACACTCTATACCCTACAATCTATACCATACACTCTATACCATACACTCTACACCCTACACTCTATACCCTACACTCTACACTCTATACCCTACACTCTATACCCTACACTCTATACCCTACACTCTATACCCTACACTCTGTACCTCACACTCTACACTATATCCCCTGCATTCTATACCATACACTCTACACTCTATTCCCTACACTCTATACCCTACACTCTACACTCTATACCCTACACTCTATAACCTACACTCTACACTCTATACCCTACACTCTACACTCTATACCATACACTATATACCCTACAATCTATACCATACACTCTATACCATACACTCTATACCCTACACTCTATACCCTACACTCTACACTCTATACCCTACACTCTATACCCTACACTCTATACCTTACACTCTACACTCTATACCCTACACTCTATACCCTACACTCTATACCCTACACTCTACACTCTATACCCTACACTCTACACTCTATACCCTACACTCTATACCCTACAATCTATACCATACACTCTATACCATACACTCTATACCCTACACTCTATACCTCACACTCTACACTCTATCTCCTGCACTTTATACCATACACTCTACACTCTATACCCTACACTCTATACCCTACACTCTACACTCTATACCCAACTCTCTAAACCCTACACTCTATACCCTACACTCTACACTCTATACCCAACACTCTATACCCTACACTCTACACTCTATACCCTACACTCTATACCCTACACTCTATACCCTACACTCTATACCCTACACTCTATACCCTACACTCTACACTCTATACCCTACTCTCTAAACCCTACACTCTATACCCTACACTCTACACTCTATACCCCACACTCTATACCCTACACTCTACACTCTATACCCTACACTCTATACCCTACACTCTATACCTTACACTCTATACCCTACACTCTATACCCTACACTCTACACCCTACACTTTATAGCTTACACTCTATACCCTACACTCTATACCCTAAACTCTATACCATACACTCTATACCCTACACTCTATACCCTACACTCTATACCCTACACTCTATACCCTACACTCCACACTCTATACCCTACACTATATACCCTACACTCTATACCCTACACTCTACACTTTATACCCTACACTCTATACCCTACACTCTATACCCTACACTCTATACCCTACACTCTATACCCTACACTCTACACTTTATACCCTACACTCTATACATTACACTCTATACCCTACAATCTATACCCTACACTCTATACCCTACACTCTATACCATACACTCTATACCCTACACTCTAAACCCTACACTCTACACTTTATACCCTACACTCTATACCCTACACTCTATACCCTACACTCTACACTCTATACCCTACACTCTATACCCTACACTCTATACCCTACACTCTACACTTTATACCCTACACTCTATACCCTACACTCTATACCCTACACTCTATACCCTACACTCTATACCCTACACCCTATACCCTACTCTCTATACCCTACACTCAACACCGTACACTCTATACCCTACACTCTATACCCTACACTCTATACCCTACACTCTATACCCTACACTCTATAGCCTACACTCTATACCCTACACTCTATACCATACACTCTATACCCTACACTCTATACCCTACACTCTACACTTTATACCCTACACTCTATACCCTACACTCTATACCCTACACTCTATACCCTACACTCTATACCCTACACCCTATACCCTACTCTCTATACCCTACACTCAACACCGTACACTCTATACCCTACACTCTATACCCTACACTCTATACCCTACACTCTATACCCTACACTCTATACCCTACACTCTATACCCTACACTCTATACCATACACTCTATACCCTACACTCTATACCCTACACTCTACACTTTATACCCTACACTCTATACCCTACACTCTATACCCTCCACTCTATACTCTACACTCTACACTCTACACCCTACACTCTACACTTTATACCCTACACTCTATACCCTACACTCTATACCCTTCACTCTATACCCTACACGCTATACCCTACACTCTATACCCTACACTCTATACCCTACACTCTATACCCTACACTCTATACCCTACACTCAACACCCTACACTCTATACCCTACACTCTATACCCTACACTCTATACCCTACACTCTATACCCTACACTCTACACTCTATACCCTACACTCTACACTCGATACCCTACACTCTATACCCTACAATCTATACCATACACTCTATACCATACACTCTATCCCCTACACTCTATACCATACACTCTACACTCTATACCATACACTCTACACCATACACTATATACCCTACACTCTACACTCTATACCCTACACTCTACACTCTATACCCTACACTCTATACCCTACACTCTATACCCTACACTCTATACCCTACACTCTACACTTTATACACTACACTCTATACCCTACACTCTATACCCTACACTCTATACCCTACACTCTATACCCTACACTCTATACCCTACACTGTACACTCTATACCCTACACTATATACCCTTTACTCTATACCCTACACTCTACACTTTATACCCTACACTCTATACCCTACACTCTACACTCTACACCCTACACTCTACACTTTATACCCTAAACTCTATACCCTACACTCTATACCCTTCACTCTATACCCTACACGCTATACCCTACACTCTATACCCTACACTCTATACCCTACACTCTATACCCTACACTCTACACCCTACACTCTATACCCTACACCCTATACCCTACACTCTATACCCTACACTCAACACCCTACACTCTATACCCTACACTCTATACCCTACACTCTATACCCTACACTCTATACCTTACACTCTATACACTACACTCTATACCCTACACTCTACACTTTATACCCTACACTCAATACCCTACACTCTATACCCTCCACTCTATACCCTACACCCTACACTCTACACCCTACACTCTACACTTTATACCCTACACTCTATACCCTACACTCTATACCCTTCACTCTATACCCTACACGCTATACCCTACACTCTATACCCTACACTCTATACCCTACACTCTACACCCTACACTCTATACCCTACACCCTATACCCTACACTCTATACCCTACACTCAACACCCTACACTCTATACCCTACACTCTATACCCTACACTCTATACCCTACACTCTACACTCTATACCCTACACTCTACACTCGATACCCAACACTCTATACCCTACAATCTATACCATACACTCTATACCATACACTCTATCCCCTACACTCTATACCATACACTCTACACTCTATACCCTACACTCTACACCCGACACTATATACCCTACACTCTACACTCTATACCCTACACTCTACACTCTATACCCTACACTCTATACCCTACACTCTATACCCTACACTCTATACCCTACACTCTACACTTTATACCCTACACTCTATACCCTACACTCTATACCCTACACTCTATACCCTACACTCTATACCCTACACTCTACACTCTATACCCTACACTATATACCCTTTACTCTATACCCTACACTCTACACTTTATACCCTACACTCTATACCCTACACTCTATACCCTACACTCTACACTCTACACCCTACACTCTACACATTATACCCTAAACTCTATATCCTACACTCTATACCCTTCACTCTATACCCTACACGCTATACCCTACACTCTATACCCTACACTCTATACCCTACACTCTATACCCTACACTCTACACCCTACACTCTATACCCTACACCCTATACCCTACACTCTATACCCTACACTCAACACCCTACACTCTATACCCTACACTCTATACCCTACACTCTATACCCTACACTCTATACCTTACACTCTATACCCTACACTCTATACCCTACACTCTACACTCTAAACCCTACACTCTATACCCTACACTCTACACTCTATACCCTACACTCTACACTCTATACCCAACTCTCTAAACCCTACACTCTATACCCTACACTCTACACTCTATACCCTACACTCTATACCCTACACTCTACACTCTATACCCTACACTCTATACCCTACACTCTATACCCTACACTCTATACCCTACACTGTACACTCTATACCCTACTCTCTAAACCCTACACTCTATACCCTACACTCTACACTCTATAACCTACACTCTATACCCTACACTCTACACTCTATACCCTACACTCTATACCCTACACTCTATACCTTACACTCTATACCCTACACTCTATACCCTACACTCTACACCCAACACTTTATAGCTTACACTCTATACCCTACACTCTATACCCTAAACTCTATACCATACACTCTATACCCTACACTCTATACCCTACACTCTATACCCTACACTCTACACCATACACTCTATACCCTACCCTCTATACCTTACACTCTATACCCTACACTCTACACAGTATACCCTACACTCTATACCCTACACTCTACACTCTATACCCTACACTCTATACCATACACTCTATACCCTACACTCTATACCCTACACTCTACACTCTATACCCTACACTCTATACCCTACACTCTACACTTTATACCCTACACTCTATACCCTACACTCTATACCCTACACTCTATACCCTACACTCTACACTCTATACCCTACACTCTATACCCTACACTCTATACCCTACACTCTATACCCTACACTCTATACCCTACACTCTACACATTATACCCTACACTCTATACCCTACACTCTATACCCTACACTCTATACCCTACACTCTATACCCTACACTCTATACCCTACACTCTACACTTTATACCCTACACTCTATACCCTACACTCTATACCCTCCACTCTATACCCTACACTCTACACTCTACACCCTACACTTTATACCCTACACTCTATACCCTACACTCTATACCCTTCACTCTATACCCTACACGCTATACCCTACACTCTATACCCTACACTCTATACCCTACACTCTATACCCTACACTCTACACCTTACACTCTATACCCTACACCCTATACCCTACACTCTATACCCTACACTCAACACCCTACACTCTATACCCTACACTCTATACCCTACACTCTATACCCTACACTCTATACCCTACACTCTACACTCTATACCCTACACTCTACACTCGATACCCTACACTCTATACCCTACAATCTATACCATACACTCTATACCATACACTCTATCCCCTACACTCTATACCATACACTCTACACTCTATACCCTACACTCTACACCCTACACTATATACCCTACACTCTACACTCTATACCCTACATTCTCTACCCTACACTCTTTACCATACACTCTATACCATACACTCTATCACCTACACTCTATACCATACACTTTACACTCTATACCCTACTTTCTATACCCTACACTCTACACTCTATACCCTACACTCTACACCATACACTCTATACCCTACACTCTACACTCTATACCCTACACTCTATACCTACACTCTATACCCTACACCCTACGCTCTATACCCTACACTCTATACCCTACACTCTACACTCTATACCCAACACTCTATTCCATACACTCTATACCCTACACTCTACACTCTATACCCTACACTCAACACTTTACACTCTATACCCTACACTCTATACTCTATTCCCTACACTCTATACCGTACATTCTACACTCTATACCCTACACTCTATACCCTACACTCTAATCCCTACACTCTACACTCTATACCCTACACTCTATACCCTACACTCTACACCCTACACTCTATACCCTACACTCTATACCCTACACTCTATATCCTACACTCTACACTCTATACCCTACACTCTATACCATACACTCTACACTCTATTCCCTACACTCTATACCATACACTCTATACCCTACACTCTATACCCTACACTATACACTCTATACCCTACACTCTACACTCTATACCCTACAATCTATACCCTACACTCTATACCCTACACTCTACACCCTACACTCTATACCCTACAATCTACACTCTATACCCTACACTCTATAGCATACACTCTATACCCTACACTCTATACCATACACTCTACACCATACACTCTATACCATACACTCTATACCCCACACTCTACACTCTATACCCTACACTCTATACCCTACACTCTATACTATACACTCTATACCCTACACTCTATACCCTACACTATACACTCTATACCCTACACTCTACACCATACACTCTATACCCTACACTCTATACTCTACGCTATACACTCTATACCTTACAATCTAAACCTTACACTCTTTACATAGTAACATAGTAACATAGTAACATAGTTAGTAAGGCCGAAAAAAGACATTTGTCCATCCAGTTCAGCCTATATTCCATCATAATAAATACCCAGATCTACGTCCTTCTACACATCCTAATAATTGTATGATACAATATTGTTCTGCTCCAGGAAGACATCCAGGCCTCTCTTGAACCCCTCGACTGAGTTCGCCATCACCACCTCCTCAGGCAAGCAATTCCAGATTCTCACTGCCCTAACAGTAAAGAATCCTCTTCTATGTTGGTGGAAAAACCTTCTCTCCTCCAGACGCAAAGAATGCCCCCTTGTGCCCGTCACCTTCCTTGGTATAAACAGATCCTCAGCGAGATATTTGTATTGTCCCCTTATATACTTATACATGGTTATTAGATCGCCCCTCAGTCGTCTTTTTTCTAGACTAAATAATCCTAATTTCGCTAATCTATCTGGGTATTGTAGTTCTCCCATCCCCTTTATTAATTTTGTTGCCCTCCTTTGTACTCTCTCTAGTTCCATTATATCCTTCCTGAGCACCGGTGCCCAAAACTGGACACAGTACTCCATGTGCGGTCTAACTAGGGAATTGTACAGAGGCAGTATAATGCTCTCATCATGTGTATCCAGACCTCTTTTAATGCACCCCATGATCCTGTTTGCCTTGGCAGCTGCTGCCTGGCACTGGCTGCTCCAGGTAAGTTTATCATTAACTAGGATCCCCAAGTCCTTCTCCCTGTCAGATTTACCCAGTGGTTTCCCGTTCAGTGTGTAATGGTGATATTGATTCCCTCTTCCCATGTGTATAACCTTACATTTATCATTGTTAAACCTCATCTGCCACCTTTCAGCCCAAGTTTCCAACTTATCCAGATCCATCTGTAGCAGAATACTATCTTCTCTTGTATTAACTGCTTTACATAGTTTTGTATCATCTGCAAATATCGATATTTTACTGTGTAAACCTTCTACCAGATCATTAATGAATATGTTGAAGAGAACAGGTCCCAATACTGACCCCTGCGGTACCCCACTGGTCACAGCGACCCAGTTAGAGACTATACCATTTATAACCACCCTCTGCTTTCTATCACTAAGCCAGTTACTAACCCATTTACACACATTTTCCCCCAGACCAAGCATTCTCATTTTGTGTACCAACCTCTTGTGCGGCACGGTATCAAACGCTTTGGAAAAATCGAGATATACCACGTCCAATGACTCACCGTGGTCCAGCCTATAGCTTACCTCTTCATAAAAACTGATTAGATTGGTTTGACAGGAGCGATTTCTCATAAACCCATGCTGATATGGAGTTAAACAGTTATTCTCATTGAGATAATCCAGAATAACATCCCTCAGAAACCCTTCAAATATTTTACCAACAATAGAGGTTAGACTTACTGGCCTATAATTTCCAGGTTCACTTTTAGAGCCCTTTTTGAATATTGGCACCACATTTGCTATGCGCCAGTCCTGCGGAACAGACCCTGTCGCTATAGAGTCACTAAAAATAAGAAATAATGGTTTATCTATTACATTACTTAGTTCTCTTAGTACTCGTGGGTGTATGCCATCCGGACCCGGAGATTTATCTATTTTAATCTTATTTAGCCGGTTTCGCACCTCTTCTTGGGTTAGATTGGTGACCCTTAATATAGGGTTTTCATTGTTTCTTGGGATTTCACCTAGCATTTCATTTTCCACCGTGAATACCGTGGAGAAGAAGGTGTTTAATATGTTAGCTTTTTCCTCGTCATCTACAACCATTCTTTCCTCACTATTTTTTAAGGGGCCTACATTTTCAGTTTTTATTCTTTTACTATTGATATAGTTGAAGAACAGTTTGGGATTAGTTTTACTCTCCTTAGCAATGTGCTTCTCTGTTTCCTTTTTGGCAGCTTTAATTAGTTTTTTAGATAAAGTATTTTTCTCCCTATAGTTTTTTAGAGCTTCAATGGTGCCATCCTGCTTTAGTAGTGCAAATGCTTTCTTTTTACTGTTAATTGCCTGTCTTACTTCTTTGTTTAGCCACATTGGGTTTTTCCTATTTCTAGTCCTTTTATTCCCACAAGGTATAAACCGCTTACACTGCCTATTTAGGATGTTCTTAAACATTTCCCATTTATTATCTGTATTCTCATTTCTGAGGATATTGTCCCAGTCTACCAGATTAAGGGCATCTCTAAGCTGTTCAAACATTGCCTTCCTAAAGTTCAATGTTTTTGTGACTCCCTGACAAGTCCCCCTAGTGAAAGACAGGTGAAACTGCACAATATTGTGGTCGCTATTTCCTAAATGCCCAACCACCTGCAGATTTGTTATTCTGTCAGGTCTATTAGATAGTATTAGGTCTAAAAGTGCTGCTCCTCTGGTTGGATTCTGCACCAATTGTGAAAGATAATTTTTCTTGGTTATTAGCAGAAACCTGTTGCCTTTATGGGTTTCACAGGTTTCTGTTTCCCAGTTAATATCCGGGTAGTTAAAGTCCCCCATAACCAGGACCTCATTATGGGTTGCAGCTTCATCTATCTGCTTTAGAAGTAGACTTTCCATGCTTTCTGTTATATTTGGGGGTTTGTAACAGACCCCAATGAGAATTTTGTTACCATTTTTCCCTCCATGAATTTCAACCCATATGGACTCGACATCCTCATTCCCTTCGCTATTATCCTCCCTTAAAGTGGACTTTAGACAAGACTTTACATAGAGACAAACCCCTCCTCCTCTCCGATTTTTACGATCCTTTCTAAACAGACTGTAACCCTACACTCTATACCCTACACTCTATACCCTACACTCTACAACCTACACTCTATACCATACACTCTATATCCTACACTCTATACCCTACACTCTATACCCTACACTCTACACTCTATACCCTACACTCTATACCATACACTCTATACCCTACACTCTATGCCCTACACTCTAATCTCCATACCATACACTCTATACCCTACACTCTATAACATACATTCTACACCCTACACTCTATACCATACACTCTATACCATACACTCTACACTCTATACCATACACTCTATACCCTACACTCTACACTTTATACCCTACACTCTTTACCCTACAATCTATACCCTACACTCTATACCCTACACGCTATACCCTACACTCTATACCCTACACTCTATACCCTACACTCTACACTCTATACCCTACACTCTATACCATACACTCTATACCCTACACTCTACACTCTATACCCTACACTCTGTACCATACACTCTATACCATACACTATATGCCCTACACTCTAATCTCCATACCCTACACTCTATACCCTACACTCTATAACATACATTCTACACCCTACACTCTATACCATACACTCTATACCCTACACTCTACACTCTATACCATACACTCTATACCCTACACGCTACACTCTATACCCTAAACTCTACACCCTACACTCTATACCCTACACTCTATACCCTACACTCTATACCCTACACTCTACACTCTATACCCTACACTCTATACCCTACACTCTATACCATACACTCTATACCATACACTCTGTCCCCTACACTCTATACCATACACTATACACTCTATACCCTACACTCTATACCCTACACTCTGCACTCTATACCCTACACTCTATACCCTACACTCTACACTCTATACCCTACACTCTACACTCTATACCCTACACTCTATACATTACAATCTATACCATACACTCTATACCATACACTCTATACCTTACACTCTATACCCTACACTCTACACCCTACACTATAGAGTGTAGGGTATAGGGTGTAGGGTATGGAGTGTAGGGTGTAGAATGTAGGGTATAGAGTGTAGGGTATAGAGTGTAGGGTATAGAGTGTAGGGTATAGCGTGTAGGGTATAGAGTGTAGGGTATAGAGTGTAGGGTATAGAGTGTAGGGGATAAAGTGTAGAGTGTAGGGTATAGAGTGTAGGGTATAGAATGTAGAGTATAGAGTGTAAAGTGTAGAGTGTAGGGTGTAGAGTGTAGGGTATAGAGTGTATGGTATATAGTGTAGGGTATAGAGTGTAGAGTGTAGGGTATATAGTGTAGGGTATAATGTGTAGAGTGTAGGGTATAGAGTGTAAGGTATAGAGGGTAGGGTATAGAGTGTATGGTGTATGGTGTAGAGTGTAGGGTATAGAGTGTAGGGTATAGAGTGTAGGGTATAGAGTGAATGGTATAGAGTGTAGGGTATAGAGTGTAAGCTATAAAGTGTAGGGTGAAGAGTGAAGGGTATAGAGTGTAGGGTATAGAGTGTAGGGTATAGAGTGTAGGGTATAGAGTGTAGAGTGTAGGGTAAAGAGTGTAGGGTATAGAGTGTAGAGTGTAGGGTATAGAGTGTAGGGTTTAAAGAGTAGGGTATAGAGTGTAGAGTGTAGGGTATAGAGTGTAGAGTGTAGGGTATAGAGTGTAGGGTATAGAGTGTTGAGTGTAGGGTATAGAGTGTAGGGTATAGAGTGTAGAGTGTAGGGTATAAAGTGTAGAGTGTAGGGTATAGAGTGTATGGTATAGAGTGTATGGTGTAGAGTGTATGGTATAGAGTTTAGGGTATAATGTGTATGGTATAGAGTGTAGGGTATAGAGTGTAGAGTGTGGGGTATAGAGTGTAGGGTATAGAGTGTAGGGCATAGAGTGTAGGGTATAGATTGTAGGGTATAGAGTATAGAGTGTAGGGTATAGAGTGTAGGGTATAGAGCGTAGGGTGTAGGGTATAGAGTGTAGGGTATAGAGTGTAGGGTATAGAGTGTAGAGTGTAGGGTATAGAGTGTATGGTATAGAGTGTAGGGTATAGAGTGCAGAGTATAGAGTGTAGAGTGTAGGGTATAGAGTGTATGGTATAGAGTGTATGGTGTAGAGTGTATGGTATAGAGTTTAGGGTATAATGTGTATGGTATAGAGTGTAGGGTATAGAGTGTAGAGTGTGGGGTATAGAGTGTAGGGTATAGAGTGTAGGGCATAGAGTGTAGGGTATAGATTGTAGGGTATAGAGTGTATAGTGTAGGGTATAGAGTGTAGGGTTTAGAGTGTATGGTATAGAGTGTAGGGAATAGAGTGTAGAGTGTATGGTATAGAGTGTAGGGTATAGAGTGTAGAGTGTAGGGTATAAAGTGTAGGGTATAGAGTGTAGGGTATAGAGTGTAGGGTATAGAGTGTAGAGAGTAGGGTATAGAGGGCGTTAAACTAGAAGAAGAGGGGACGGGAAGAAAAACATTAGACTCGAACAAAGACGACCCAGGAAAACATACTCAGAAGGGAGGTAAGAACATTTCTAAAACAATCCACAGTGAGGAGATTGGAACAAAACAAAATCCTCTGAACTGCATGCTCGCAAACGCCAGAAGCCTGACAAACAAGATGGAAGAACTAGAAGCAGAAATATCTACAGGTAACTTTGACATAGTGGGAATAACCGAGACATGGTTAGATGAAAGCTATGACTGGGCAGTTAACTTACAGGGTTACAGTCTGTTTAGAAAGGATCGTAAAAATCGGAGAGGAGGAGGGGTTTGTCTCTATGTAAAGTCTTGTCTAAAGTCCACTTTAAGGGAGGATATTAGCGAAGGGAATGAGGATGTCGAGTCCATATGGGTTGAAATTCATGGAGGGAAAAATGGTAACAAAATTCTCATTGGGGTCTGTTACAAACCCCCAAATATAACAGAAACCATGGAAAGTCTACTTCTAAAGCAGATAGATGAAGCTGCAACCCATAATGAGGTCCTGGTTATGGGGGACTTTAACTACCCGGATATTAACTGGGAAACAGAAACCTGTGAAACCCATAAAGGCAACAGGTTTCTGCTAATAACCAAGAAAAATTATCTTTCACAATTGGTGCAGAATCCAACCAGAGGAGCAGCACTTTTAGACCTAATACTATCTAATAGACCTGACAGAATAACAAATCTGCAGGTGGTTGGGCATTTAGGAAATAGCGACCACAATATTGTGCAGTTTCACCTGTCTTTCACTAGGGGGACTTGTCAGGGAGTCACAAAAACATTGAACTTTAGGAAGGCAAAGTTTGAACAGCTTAGAGATGCCCTTAATCTGGTAGACTGGGACAATATCCTCAGAAATGAGAATACAGATAATAAATGGGAAATGTTTAAGAACATCCTAAATAGGCAGTGTAAGCGGTTTATACCTTGTGGGAATAAAAGGACTAGAAATAGGAAAAACCCAATGTGGCTAAACAAAGAAGTAAGACAGGCAATTAACAGTAAAAAGAAAGCATTTGCACTACTAAAGCAGGATGGCACCATTGAAGCTCTAAAAAACTATAGGGAGAAAAATACTTTATCTAAAAAACTAATTAAAGCTGCCAAAAAGGAAACAGAGAAGCACATTGCTAAGGAGAGTAAAACTAATCCCAAACTGTTCTTCAACTATATCAATAGTAAAAGAATAAAAACTGAAAATGTAGGCCCCTTAAAAAATAGTGAGGAAAGAATGGTTGTAGATGACGAGGAAAAAGCTAACATATTAAACACCTTCTTCTCCACGGTATTCACGGTGGAAAATGAAATGCTAGGTGAAATCCCAAGAAACAATGAAAACCCTATATTAAGGGTCGCCAATCTAACCCAAGAAGAGGTGCGAAACCGGCTAAATAAGATTAAAATAGATAAATCTCCGGGTCCGGATGGCATACACCCACGAGTACTAAGAGAACTAAGTAATGTAATAGATAAACCATTATTTCTTATTTTTAGGGACTCTATAGCGACAGGATCTGTGCCGCAGGATTGGCGCATAGCAAATGTGGTGCCAATATTCAAAAAGGGCTCTAAAAGTGAACCTGGAAATTATAGGCCAGTAAGTCTAACCTCTATTGTTGGTAAAATATTTGAAGGGTTTCTGAGGGATGTTATTCTGGATTATCTCAATGAGAATAACTGTTTAACTCCATATCAGCATGGGTTTATGAGAAATCGCTCCTGTCAAACCAATCTAATCAGTTTTTATGAAGAGGTAAGCTATAGGCTGGACCACGGTGAGTCATTGGACGTGGTATATCTCGATTTTTCCAAAGCGTTTGATACCGTGCCGCACAAGAGGTTGGTACACAAAATGAGAATGCTTGGTCTGGGGGAAAATGTGTGTAAATGGGTTAGTAACTGGCTTAGTGATAGAAAGCAGAGGGTGGTTATAAATGGTATAGTCTCTAACTGGGTCGCTGTGACCAGTGGGGTACCGCAGGGGTCAGTATTGGGACCTGTTCTCTTCAACATATTCATTAATGATCTGGTAGAAGGTTTACACAGTAAAATATCGATATTTGCAGATGATACAAAACTATGTAAAGCAGTTAATACAAGAGAAGATAGTATTCTGCTACAGATGGATCTGGATAAGTTGGAAACTTGGGCTGAAAGGTGGCAGATGAGGTTTAACAATGATAAATGTAAGGTTATACACATGGGAAGAGGGAATCAATATCACCATTACACACTGAACGGGAAACCACTGGGTAAATCTGACAGGGAGAAGGACTTGGGGATCCTAGTTAATGATAAACTTACCTGGAGCAGCCAGTGCCAGGCAGCAGCTGCCAAGGCAAACAGGATCATGGGGTGCATTAAAAGAGGTCTGGATACACATGATGAGAGCATTATACTGCCTCTGTACAAATCCCTAGTTAGACCGCACATGGAGTACTGTGTCCAGTTTTGGGCACCGGTGCTCAGGAAGGATATAATGGAACTAGAGAGAGTACAAAGGAGGGCAACAAAATTAATAAAGGGGATGGGAGAACTACAATACCCAGATAGATTAGCGAAATTAGGATTATTTAGTCTAGAAAAAAGACGACTGAGGGGCGATCTAATAACCATGTATAAGTATATAAGGGGACAATACAAATATCTCGCTGAGGATCTGTTTATACCAAGGAAGGTGACGGGCACAAGGGGGCATTCTTTGCGTCTGGAGGAGAGAAGGTTTTTCCACCAACATAGAAGAGGATTCTTTACTGTTAGGGCAGTGAGAATCTGGAATTGCTTGCCTGAGGAGGTGGTGATGGCGAACTCAGTCGAGGGGTTCAAGAGAGGCCTGGATGTCTTCCTGGAGCAGAACAATATTGTATCATACAATTATTAGGTTCTGTAGAAGGACGTAGATCTGGGTATTTATTATAATGGAATATAGGCTGAACTGGATGGACAAATGTCTTTTTTCGGCCTTACTAACTATGTTACTATGTTACTATGTATAGAGTGTAGGGTATAGAGTGTAGGGCATAGAGTGTAGGGTATAGATTGTAGGGTATAGAGTGTAGAGTGTAGGGTATAGAGTGTAGGGTATAGAGTGTAGAGTGTAGGGTATAGAGTGTATGGTATAGAGTGTAGGGTATAGAGTGCAGAGTATAGAGTGTAGAGTGTAGGGTGTAGAGTGTATGGTATAGAGTTTAGGGTATAATGTGTATGGTATAGAGTGTAGGGTATAGAGTGTAGAGTGTGGGGTATAGAGTGTAGGGTATAGAGTGTAGGGCATAGAGTGTAGGGTATAGATTGTAGGGTATAGAGTGTATAGTGTAGGGTATAGAGTGTAGGGTTTAGAGTGTATGGTATAGAGTGTAGGGAATAGAGTGTAGAGTGTATGGTATAGAGTGTAGGGTATAGAGTGTAGAGTGTAGGGTATAAAGTGTAGGGTATAGAGTGTAGGGTATAGAGTGTAGGGTATAGAGTGTAGAGAGTAGGGTGTAGAGTGTTTGGTATAGAGTTTAGGGTATAGAGTGTATGGTATAGAGTGTAGGGTATAGAGTGTAGAGTGTAGGGTATAGAGTGTAGGGTATAGAGTGTAGGGCATAGAGTGTAGGGTATAGATTGTAGGGTATAGAGTGTATAGTGTAGGGTATAGAGTGTAGGGTTTAGAGTGTATGGTATAGAGTGTAGGGAATAGAGTGTAGAGTGTATGGTATAGAGTGTAGGGTATAGAGTGTAGAGTGTAGGGTATAAAGTGTAGGGTATAGAGTGTAGGGTATAGAGTGTAGAGAGTAGGGTATAGAGTGTAGGGTATAAAGTGTAGGGTATAGAGTGTAGAGTGTAGGGATTAGAGTGTAGGGTATAGAGTGTAGGGTATAGAGTGTAGAATGTACGGTATAGAGTGTAGGGTATAGAGTATAGAGTGTAGGGTATAGAGTGTAGGGTATAGAGTGTAAAGTGTAGAGTGTGGGGTATAGAGTGTAGAGTGTAGGGTATAGAGTGTAGGGTATAGAGTGCATGGAATAGAGTGTAGAGTGTAGGGTATAGAGTGTAGGGTATAAAGTGTATGGTATAGAGTGTAGGGTATAGAGTGTAGGGTATAGAGTGTAGAGCGTAGGGATTAGACTGTAGGGTTTAGAGTGTAGGGTATAGAATGTATGGAATAGAGTATAGAGTATAGAGTGTAGGGTATAGAGTGTATGGTATAGAGCGTAGGGTGTAGGGTATAGAGTGTAGGGTATAGAGTGTAGGGTATAGAGTGTAGAGTGTAGGGTATAGAGTGTATGGTATAGAGTGTAGGGTATAGAGTGCAGAGTATAGAGTGTAGAGTGTAGGGTATAGAGTGTATGGTATAGAGTGTATGGTGTAGAGTGTATGGTATAGAGTTTAGGGTATACACTCTATACCCTACACTCTATACCCTACACTCTATACCCTACACTCTATACCCTACACCCTATACCCTACTCTCTATACCCTACACTCAACACCGTACACTCTATACCCTACACTCTATACCCTACACTCTATACCCTACACTCTATACCCTACACTCTATACCCTACACTCTATACCATACACTCTATACCCTACACTCTATACCCTACACTCTACACTTTATACCCTACACTCTATACCCTACACTCTATACCCTCCACTCTATACTCTACACTCTACACTCTACACCCTACACTCTACACTTTATACCCTACACTCTATACCCTACACTCTATACCCTTCACTCTATACCCTACACGCTATACCCTACACTCTATACCCTACACTCTATACCCTACACTCTATACCCTACACTCTACACCCTACACTCTATACCCTACACCCTATACCCTACACTCTATACCCTACACTCAACACCCTACACTCTATACCCTACACTCTATACCCTACACTCTATACCCTACACTCTATACCCTACACTCTACACTCTATACCCTACACTCTACACTCGATACCCTACACTCTATACCCTACAATCTATACCATACACTCTATACCATACACTCTATCCCCTACACTCTATACCATACACTCTACACTCTATACCATACACTCTACACCATACACTATATACCCTACACTCTACACTCTATACCCTACACTCTACACTCTATACCCTACACTCTATACAATACACTCTATACCCTACACTCTATACCCTACACTCTACACTTTATACCCTACACTCTATACCCTACACTCTATACCCTACACTCTATACCCTACACTCTATACCCTACACTCTATACCCTACACTCTATACCCTACACTGTACACTCTATACCCTACACTATATACCCTTTACTCTATACCCTACACTCTACACTTTATACCCTACACTCTATACCCTACACTCTACACTCTACACCCTACACTCTACACTTTATACCCTAAACTCTATACCCTACACTCTATACCCTTCACTCTATACCCTACACGCTATACCCTACACTCTATACCCTACACTCTATACCCTACACTCTATACCCTACACTCTACACCCTACACTCTATACCCTACACCCTATACCCTACACTCTATACCCTACACTCAACACCCTACACTCTATACCCTACACTCTATACCCTACACTCTATACCCTACACTCTATACCTTACACTCTATACACTACACTCTATACCCTACACTCTACACTTTATACCCTACACTCAATACCCTACACTCTATACCCTCCACTCTATACCCTACACCCTACACTCTACACCCTACACTCTACACTTTATACCCTACACTCTATACCCTACACTCTATACCCTTCACTCTATACCCTACACGCTATACCCTACACTCTATACCCTACACTCTATACCCTACACTCTACACCCTACACTCTATACCCTACACCCTATACCCTACACTCTATACCCTACACTCAACACCCTACACTCTATACCCTACACTCTATACCCTCCACTCTATACCCTACACTCTACACTCTATACCCTACACTCTACACTCGATACCCAACACTCTATACCCTACAATCTATACCATACACTCTATACCATACACTCTATCCCCTACACTCTATACCATACACTCTACACTCTATACCCTACACTCTACACCCGACACTATATACCCTACACTCTACACTCTATACCCTACACTCTACACTCTATACCCTACACTCTATACCCTACACTCTATACCCTACACTCTATACCCTACACTCTACACTTTATACCCTACACTCTATACCCTACACTCTATACCCTACACTCTATACCCTACACTCTATACCCTACACTCTACACTCTATACCCTACACTATATACCCTTTACTCTATACCCTACACTCTACACTTTATACCCTACACTCTATACCCTACACTCTATACCCTACACTCTACACTCTACACCCTACACTCTACACATTATACCCTAAACTCTATATCCTACACTCTATACCCTTCACTCTATACCCTACACGCTATACCCTACACTCTATACCCTACACTCTATACCCTACACTCTATACCCTACACTCTACACCCTACACTCTATACCCTACACCCTATACCCTACACTCTATACCCTACACTCAACACCCTACACTCTATACCCTACACTCTATACCCTACACTCTATACCCTACACTCTATACCTTACACTCTATACCCTACACTCTATACCCTACACTCTACACTCTAAACCCTACACTCTATACCCTACACTCTACACTCTATACCCTACACTCTACACTCTATACCCAACTCTCTAAACCCTACACTCTATACCCTACACTCTACACTCTATACCCTACACTCTATACCCTACACTCTACACTCTATACCCTACACTCTATACCCTACACTCTATACCCTACACTCTATACCCTACACTGTACACTCTATACCCTACTCTCTAAACCCTACACTCTATACCCTACACTCTACACTCTATAACCTACACTCTATACCCTACACTCTACACTCTATACCCTACACTCTATACCCTACACTCTATACCTTACACTCTATACCCTACACTCTATACCCTACACTCTACACCCAACACTTTATAGCTTACACTCTATACCCTACACTCTATACCCTAAACTCTATACCATACACTCTATACCCTACACTCTATACCCTACACTCTATACCCTACACTCTACACCATACACTCTATACCCTACCCTCTATACCTTACACTCTATACCCTACACTCTACACAGTATACCCTACACTCTATACCCTACACTCTACACTCTATACCCTACACTCTATACCATACACTCTATACCCTACACTCTATACCCTACACTCTACACTCTATACCCTACACTCTATACCCTACACTCTACACTTTATACCCTACACTCTATACCCTACACTCTATACCCTACACTCTATACCCTACACTCTACACTCTATACCCTACACTCTATACCCTACACTCTATACCCTACACTCTATACCCTACACTCTATACCCTACACTCTACACATTATACCCTACACTCTATACCCTACACTCTATACCCTACACTCTATACCCTACACTCTATACCCTACACTCTATACCCTACACTCTACACTTTATACCCTACACTCTATACCCTACACTCTATACCCTCCACTCTATACCCTACACTCTACACTCTACACCCTACACTTTATACCCTACACTCTATACCCTACACTCTATACCCTTCACTCTATACCCTACACGCTATACCCTACACTCTATACCCTACACTCTATACCCTACACTCTATACCCTACACTCTACACCTTACACTCTATACCCTACACCCTATACCCTACACTCTATACCCTACACTCAACACCCTACACTCTATACCCTACACTCTATACCCTACACTCTATACCCTACACTCTATACCCTACACTCTACACTCTATACCCTACACTCTACACTCGATACCCTACACTCTATACCCTACAATCTATACCATACACTCTATACCATACACTCTATCCCCTACACTCTATACCATACACTCTACACTCTATACCCTACACTCTACACCCTACACTATATACCCTACACTCTACACTCTATACCCTACATTCTCTACCCTACACTCTATACCATACACTCTATACCATACACTCTATCACCTACACTCTATACCATACACTTTACACTCTATACCCTACTTTCTATACCCTACACTCTACACTCTATACCCTACACTCTACACCATACACTCTATACCCTACACTCTACACTCTATACCCTACACTCTATACCTACACTCTATACCCTACACCCTACGCTCTATACCCTACACTCTATACCCTACACTCTACACTCTATACCCAACACTCTATTCCATACACTCTATACCCTACACTCTACACTCTATACCCTACACTCAACACTTTACACTCTATACCCTACACTCTATACTCTATTCCCTACACTCTATACCGTACATTCTACACTCTATACCCTACACTCTATACCCTACACTCTAATCCCTACACTCTACACTCTATACCCTACACTCTATACCCTACACTCTACACCCTACACTCTATACCCTACACTCTATACCCTACACTCTATATCCTACACTCTACACTCTATACCCTACACTCTATACCATACACTCTACACTCTATTCCCTACACTCTATACCATACACTCTATACCCTACACTCTATACCCTACACTATACACTCTATACCCTACACTCTACACTCTATACCCTACAATCTATACCCTACACTCTATACCCTACACTCTACACCCTACACTCTATACCCTACAATCTACACTCTATACCCTACACTCTATACCATACACTCTATACCCTACACTCTATACCATACACTCTACACCATACACTCTATACCATACACTCTATACCCCACACTCTACACTCTATACCCTACACTCTATACCCTACACTCTATACTATACACTCTATACCCTACACTCTATACCCTACACTATACACTCTATACCCTACACTCTACACCATACACTCTATACCCTACACTCTATACTCTACGCTATACACTCTATACCTTACAATCTAAACCTTACACTCTTTACATAGTAACATAGTAACATAGTAACATAGTTAGTAAGGCCGAAAAAAGACATTTGTCCATCCAGTTCAGCCTATATTCCATCATAATAAATACCCAGATCTACGTCCTTCTACACATCCTAATAATTGTATGATACAATATTGTTCTGCTCCAGGAAGACATCCAGGCCTCTCTTGAACCCCTCGACTGAGTTCGCCATCACCACCTCCTCAGGCAAGCAATTCCAGATTCTCACTGCCCTAACAGTAAAGAATCCTCTTCTATGTTGGTGGAAAAACCTTCTCTCCTCCAGACGCAAAGAATGCCCCCTTGTGCCCGTCACCTTCCTTGGTATAAACAGATCCTCAGCGAGATATTTGTATTGTCCCCTTATATACTTATACATGGTTATTAGATCGCCCCTCAGTCGTCTTTTTTCTAGACTAAATAATCCTAATTTCGCTAATCTATCTGGGTATTGTAGTTCTCCCATTCCCTTTATTAATTTTGTTGCCCTCCTTTGTACTCTCTCTAGTTCCATTATATCCTTCCTGAGCACCGGTGCCCAAAACTGGACACAGTACTCCATGTGCGGTCTAACTAGGGAATTGTACAGAGGCAGTATAATGCTCTCATCATGTGTATCCAGACCTCTTTTAATGCACCCCATGATCCTGTTTGCCTTGGCAGCTGCTGCCTGGCACTGGCTGCTCCAGGTAAGTTTATCATTAACTAGGATCCCCAAGTCCTTCTCCCTGTCAGATTTACCCAGTGGTTTCCCGTTCAGTGTGTAATGGTGATATTGATTCCCTCTTCCCATGTGTATAACCTTACATTTATCATTGTTAAACCTCATCTGCCACCTTTCAGCCCAAGTTTCCAACTTATCCAGATCCATCTGTAGCAGAATACTATCTTCTCTTGTATTAACTGCTTTACATAGTTTTGTATCATCTGCAAATATCGATATTTTACTGTGTAAACCTTCTACCAGATCATTAATGAATATGTTGAAGAGAACAGGTCCCAATACTGACCCCTGCGGTACCCCACTGGTCACAGCGACCCAGTTAGAGACTATACCATTTATAACCACCCTCTGCTTTCTATCACTAAGCCAGTTACTAACCCATTTACACACATTTTCCCCCAGACCAAGCATTCTCATTTTGTGTACCAACCTCTTGTGCGGCACGGTATCAAACGCTTTGGAAAAATCGAGATATACCACGTCCAATGACTCACCGTGGTCCAGCCTATAGCTTACCTCTTCATAAAAACTGATTAGATTGGTTTGACAGGAGCGATTTCTCATAAACCCATGCTGATATGGAGTTAAACAGTTATTCTCATTGAGATAATCCAGAATAACATCCCTCAGAAACCCTTCAAATATTTTACCAACAATAGAGGTTAGACTTACTGGCCTATAATTTCCAGGTTCACTTTTAGAGCCCTTTTTGAATATTGGCACCACATTTGCTATGCGCCAGTCCTGCGGAACAGACCCTGTCGCTATAGAGTCACTAAAAATAAGAAATAATGGTTTATCTATTACATTACTTAGTTCTCTTAGTACTCGTGGGTGTATGCCATCCGGACCCGGAGATTTATCTATTTTAATCTTATTTAGCCGGTTTCGCACCTCTTCTTGGGTTAGATTGGTGACCCTTAATATAGGGTTTTCATTGTTTCTTGGGATTTCACCTAGCATTTCATTTTCCACCGTGAATACCGTGGAGAAGAAGGTGTTTAATATGTTAGCTTTTTCCTCGTCATCTACAACCATTCTTTCCTCACTATTTTTTAAGGGGCCTACATTTTCAGTTTTTATTCTTTTACTATTGATATAGTTGAAGAACAGTTTGGGATTAGTTTTACTCTCCTTAGCAATGTGCTTCTCTGTTTCCTTTTTGGCAGCTTTAATTAGTTTTTTAGATAAAGTATTTTTCTCCCTATAGTTTTTTAGAGCTTCAATGGTGCCATCCTGCTTTAGTAGTGCAAATGCTTTCTTTTTACTGTTAATTGCCTGTCTTACTTCTTTGTTTAGCCACATTGGGTTTTTCCTATTTCTAGTCCTTTTATTCCCACAAGGTATAAACCGCTTACACTGCCTATTTAGGATGTTCTTAAACATTTCCCATTTATTATCTGTATTCTCATTTCTGAGGATATTGTCCCAGTCTACCAGATTAAGGGCATCTCTAAGCTGTTCAAACATTGCCTTCCTAAAGTTCAATGTTTTTGTGACTCCCTGACAAGTCCCCCTAGTGAAAGACAGGTGAAACTGCACAATATTGTGGTCGCTATTTCCTAAATGCCCAACCACCTGCAGATTTGTTATTCTGTCAGGTCTATTAGATAGTATTAGGTCTAAAAGTGCTGCTCCTCTGGTTGGATTCTGCACCAATTGTGAAAGATAATTTTTCTTGGTTATTAGCAGAAACCTGTTGCCTTTATGGGTTTCACAGGTTTCTGTTTCCCAGTTAATATCCGGGTAGTTAAAGTCCCCCATAACCAGGACCTCATTATGGGTTGCAGCTTCATCTATCTGCTTTAGAAGTAGACTTTCCATGCTTTCTGTTATATTTGGGGGTTTGTAACAGACCCCAATGAGAATTTTGTTACCATTTTTCCCTCCATGAATTTCAACCCATATGGACTCGACATCCTCATTCCCTTCGCTATTATCCTCCCTTAAAGTGGACTTTAGACAAGACTTTACATAGAGACAAACCCCTCCTCCTCTCCGATTTTTACGATCCTTTCTAAACAGACTGTAACCCTACACTCTATACCCTACACTCTATACCCTACACTCTACAACCTACACTCTATACCATACACTCTATATCCTACACTCTATACCCTACACTCTATACCCTACACTCTACACTCTATACCCTACACTCTATACCATACACTCTATACCCTACACTCTATGCCCTACACTCTAATCTCCATACCATACACTCTATACCCTACACTCTATAACATACATTCTACACCCTACACTCTATACCATACACTCTATACCATACACTCTACACTCTATACCATACACTCTATACCCTACACTCTACACTTTATACCCTACACTCTTTACCCTACAATCTATACCCTACACTCTATACCCTACACGCTATACCCTACACTCTATACCCTACACTCTATACCCTACACTCTACACTCTATACCCTACACTCTATACCATACACTCTATACCCTACACTCTACACTCTATACCCTACACTCTGTACCATACACTCTATACCATACACTATATGCCCTACACTCTAATCTCCATACCCTACACTCTATACCCTACACTCTATAACATACATTCTACACCCTACACTCTATACCATACACTCTATACCCTACACTCTACACTCTATACCATACACTCTATACCCTACACGCTACACTCTATACCCTAAACTCTACACCCTACACTCTATACCCTACACTCTATACCCTACACTCTATACCCTACACTCTACACTCTATACCCTACACTCTATACCCTACACTCTATACCCTACACTCTATACCATACACTCTATACCATACACTCTGTCCCCTACACTCTATACCATACACTATACACTCTATACCCTACACTCTATACCCTACACTCTGCACTCTATACCCTACACTCTATACCCTACACTCTACACTCTATACCCTACACTCTACACTCTATACCCTACACTCTATACATTACAATCTATACCATACACTCTATACCATACACTCTATACCTTACACTCTATACCCTACACTCTACACCCTACACTATAGAGTGTAGGGTATAGGGTGTAGGGTATGGAGTGTAGGGTGTAGAATGTAGGGTATAGAGTGTAGGGTATAGAGTGTAGGGTATAGAGTGTAGGGTATAGCGTGTAGGGTATAGAGTGTAGGGTATAGAGTGTAGGGTATAGAGTGTAGGGGATAAAGTGTAGAGTGTAGGGTATAGAGTGTAGGGTATAGAATGTAGAGTATAGAGTGTAAAGTGTAGAGTGTAGGGTGTAGAGTGTAGGGTATAGAGTGTATGGTATATAGTGTAGGGTATAGAGTGTAGAGTGTAGGGTATATAGTGTAGGGTATAATGTGTAGAGTGTAGGGTATAGAGTGTAAGGTATAGAGGGTAGGGTATAGAGTGTATGGTGTATGGTGTAGAGTGTAGGGTATAGAGTGTAGGGTATAGAGTGTAGGGTATAGAGTGAATGGTATAGAGTGTAGGGTATAGAGTGTAAGCTATAAAGTGTAGGGTGAAGAGTGAAGGGTATAGAGTGTAGGGTATAGAGTGTAGGGTATAGAGTGTAGGGTATAGAGTGTAGAGTGTAGGGTAAAGAGTGTAGGGTATAGAGTGTAGAGTGTAGGGTATAGAGTGTAGGGTTTAAAGAGTAGGGTATAGAGTGTAGAGTGTAGGGTATAGAGTGTAGAGTGTAGGGTATAGAGTGTAGGGTATAGAGTGTTGAGTGTAGGGTATAGAGTGTAGGGTATAGAGTGTAGAGTGTAGGGTATAAAGTGTAGAGTGTAGGGTATAGAGTGTATGGTATAGAGTGTATGGTGTAGAGTGTATGGTATAGAGTTTAGGGTATAATGTGTATGGTATAGAGTGTAGGGTATAGAGTGTAGAGTGTGGGGTATAGAGTGTAGGGTATAGAGTGTAGGGCATAGAGTGTAGGGTATAGATTGTAGGGTATAGAGTATAGAGTGTAGGGTATAGAGTGTAGGGTATAGAGCGTAGGGTGTAGGGTATAGAGTGTAGGGTATAGAGTGTAGGGTATAGAGTGTAGAGTGTAGGGTATAGAGTGTATGGTATAGAGTGTAGGGTATAGAGTGCAGAGTATAGAGTGTAGAGTGTAGGGTATAGAGTGTATGGTATAGAGTGTATGGTGTAGAGTGTATGGTATAGAGTTTAGGGTATAATGTGTATGGTATAGAGTGTAGGGTATAGAGTGTAGAGTGTGGGGTATAGAGTGTAGGGTATAGAGTGTAGGGCATAGAGTGTAGGGTATAGATTGTAGGGTATAGAGTGTATAGTGTAGGGTATAGAGTGTAGGGTTTAGAGTGTATGGTATAGAGTGTAGGGAATAGAGTGTAGAGTGTATGGTATAGAGTGTAGGGTATAGAGTGTAGAGTGTAGGGTATAAAGTGTAGGGTATAGAGTGTAGGGTATAGAGTGTAGGGTATAGAGTGTAGAGAGTAGGGTATAGAGTGTAGGGTATAGCGTGTAGGGCATAGAGTGTAGGGTATAGATTGTAGGGTATAGAGTGTAGAGTGTAGGGTATAGAGTGTAGGGTATAGAGTGTAGAGTGTAGGGTATAGAGTGTATGGTATAGAGTGTAGGGTATAGAGTGCAGAGTATAGAGTGTAGAGTGTAGGGTGTAGAGTGTATGGTATAGAGTTTAGGGTATAATGTGTATGGTATAGAGTGTAGGGTATAGAGTGTAGAGTGTGGGGTATAGAGTGTAGGGTATAGAGTGTAGGGCATAGAGTGTAGGGTATAGATTGTAGGGTATAGAGTGTATAGTGTAGGGTATAGAGTGTAGGGTTTAGAGTGTATGGTATAGAGTGTAGGGAATAGAGTGTAGAGTGTATGGTATAGAGTGTAGGGTATAGAGTGTAGAGTGTAGGGTATAAAGTGTAGGGTATAGAGTGTAGGGTATAGAGTGTAGGGTATAGAGTGTAGAGAGTAGGGTGTAGAGTGTATGGTATAGAGTTTAGGGTATAGAGTGTATGGTATAGAGTGTAGGGTATAGAGTGTAGAGTGTAGGGTATAGAGTGTAGGGTATAGAGTGTAGGGCATAGAGTGTAGGGTATAGATTGTAGGGTATAGAATGTATAGTGTAGGGTATAGAGTGTAGGGTTTAGAGTGTATGGTATAGAGTGTAGGGAATAGAGTGTAGAGTGTATGGTATAGAGTGTAGGGTATAGAGTGTAGAGTGTAGGGTATAAAGTGTAGGGTATAGAGTGTAGGGTATAGAGTGTAGAGAGTAGGGTATAGAGTGTAGGGTATAAAGTGTAGGGTATAGAGTGTAGAGTGTAGGGATTAGAGTGTAGGGTATAGAGTGTAGGGTATAGAGTGTAGAATGTACGGTATAGAGTGTAGGGTATAGAGTATAGAGTGTAGGGTATAGAGTGTAGGGTATAGAGTGTAAAGTGTAGAGTGTGGGGTATAGAGTGTAGAGTGTAGGGTATAGAGTGTAGGGTATAGAGTGCATGGAATAGAGTGTAGAGTGTAGGGTATAGAGTGTAGGGTATAAAGTGTATGGTATAGAGTGTAGGGTATAGAGTGTAGGGTATAGAGTGTAGAGCGTAGGGATTAGACTGTAGGGTTTAGAGTGTAGGGTATAGAATGTATGGAATAGAGTATAGAGTATAGAGTGTAGGGTATAGAGTGTATGGTATAGAGCGTAGGGTGTAGGGTATAGAGTGTAGGGTATAGAGTGTAGGGTATAGAGTGTAGAGTGTAGGGTATAGAGTGTATGGTATAGAGTGTAGGGTATAGAGTGCAGAGTATAGAGTGTAGAGTGTAGGGTATAGAGTGTATGGTATAGAGTGTATGGTGTAGAGTGTATGGTATAGAGTTTAGGGTATAATGTGTATGGTATAGAGTGTAGGGTATAGAGTGTAGAGTGTGGGGTATAGAGTGTAGGGTATAGAGTGTAGGGCATAGAGTGTAGGGTATAGATTGTAGGGTAAAGAGTGTATAGTGTAGGGTATAGAGTGTAGGGTTTAGAGTGTATGGTATAGAGTGTAGGGAATAGAGTGTAGAGTGTATGGTATAGAGTGTAGGGTATAGAGTGTAGAGTGTAGGGTATAAAGTGTAGGGTATAGAGTGTAGGGTATAGAGTGTAGGGTATAGAGTGTAGAGAGTAGGGTATAGAGTGTAGGGTATAAAGTGTAGGGTATAGAGTGTAGAGTGTAGGGATTAGAGTGTAGGGTATAGAGTGTAGGGTATAGAGTGTAGAATGTTCGGTATAGAGTGTAGGGTATAGAGTATAGAGTGTAGGGTATAGAGTGTAGGGTGTAGAGTGTAAAGTGTAGAGTGTAGGGTATAGAGTGTAGAGTGTAGGGTATAGAGTGTAGGGTATAGAGTGTATGGAATAGAGTGTAGGGTATAGTGTGTAGAGTGTAGGGTATAGAGTGTAGGGTATAGAGCGTAGGGTGTAGGGTATAGAGTGTAGGGTATAGAGTGTAGGGTATAGAGTGTAGAGTGTAGGGTATAGAGTGTATGGTATAGAGTGTAGGGTATAGAGTGTAGAGTGTAGGGTATAGAGTGTATGGTATAGAGTGTAGGGTATAGAGCGTAGGGTGTAGGGTATAGAGTGTAGGGTATAGAGTGTAGGGTATAGAGTGTAGAGTGTAGGGTATAGAGTGTATGGTATAGAGTGTAGGGTATAGAGTGTAGAGTGTAGGGTATAGAGTGTAGAGTGTAGGGTATAGAGTGTAGAGTGTATGGGATAGAATGTAGGGAATAGAGTGTATGGTATAGAGTGTATGGTATAAAGTGTAGGGTATAGAGTGTAGGGTATAGAGTGTAGAGTGTAGGGTATAGAGTGTAGGGTATAGAGCATAGGGTGTAGGGTATAGAGTGTAGGGTATAGAGTGTAGGGTATAGAGTGTAGAGTGTAGGGTATAGAGTGTATGGTATAGAGTGTAGGGTATAGAGTTTAGAGTGTAGGGTATAGAGTGTAGAGTGTAGGGTATAGAGTGTAGAGTGTATGGGATAGAATGTAGGGGATAGAGTGTATGGTATAGAGTGTATGGTATAAAGTGTAGGGTATAGAGTGTAGGGTATAGAGTGTAGAGTGTAGGGTATAGAGTGTAGGGTATAGAGTGTAGAGTGTAGGGTATAGAGTGTAGGGTATAGAGTGTAGAGTGTATGATATAGTGTATGGTATAGAGTGTATGATATAGATTGTAGGGTATAGAGTGTAGGGTATAGAGTGTAGAATGTAGGGTATAGAGTGAAGAGTGTAGGGTATAGAGTGTAGGGTATAGAGTTTAGAGTGTAGGGTATACAGTGTAGGTTATAGAGTGTAGAGTGTATGGTATAGAGTGTAGGGGATAGAGTGTATGGTATAGAGTGTATGGTATAGAGTGTAGGGTATAGAGTGTAGGGTATAGAGTGTAGAGTGTAGGGTATAGAGTGTAGGGTATAGAGTGTAGGGTATAGAGCGTAGGGTGTAGGGTATAGAGTGTAGGGTATAGAGTGTAGGGTATAGAGTGTAGAGTGTAGGGTATAGAGTGTATGGTATAGAGTGTAGGGTATAGAGTGCAGGGTATAGAGTGTAGAGTGTAGGGTATAGAGTGTATGGTATAGAGTGTATGGTGTAGAGTGTATGGTATAGAGTTTAGGGTATAGAGTGTATGGTATAGAATGTAGGGTATAGAGTGTAGAGTGTAGGGTATAGAGTGTAGGGTATAGAGTGTAGGGCATAGAGTGTAGGGTATAGATTGTAGGGTATAGAGTGTATAGTGTAGGGTATAGAGTGTAGGGTTTAGAGTGTATGGTATAGAGTGTAGGGAATAGAGTGTAGAGTGTATGGTATAGAGTGTAGGGTATAGAGTGTAGAGTGTAGGGTATAAAGTGTAGGGTATAGAGTGTAGGGTATAGAGTGTAGAGAGTAGGGTATAGAGTGTAGGGTATAAAGTGTAGGGTATAGAGTGTAGAGTGTAGGGATTAGAGTGTAGGGTATAGAGTGTAGGGTATAGAGTGTAGAATGTACAGTATAGAGTGTAGGGTATAGAGTATAGAGTGTAGGGTATAGAGTGTAGGGTATAGAGTGTAAAGTGTAGAGTGTAGGGTATAGAGTGTAGAGTGTAGGGTATAGAGTGTAGAGTGTAGGGTATAGAGTGTAGGGTATAGAGTGCATGGAATAGAGTGTAGAGTGTAGGGTATAGAGTGTAGGGTATAAAGTGTATGGTATAGAGTGTAGGGTATAGAGTGTAGGGTATAGAGTGTAGGGATTAGACTGTAGGGTATAGAGTGTAGGGTATAGAATGTATGGAATAGAGTATAGGGTATAGAGTATAGAGTGTAGGGTATAGAGTGTAGGGTATAGAGCGTAGGGTATAGAGTGTAGGGTATAGAGTGTAGGGTATAGAGTGTAGAGTGTAGGGTATAGAGTGTATGGTATAGAGTGTAGGGTATAGAGTGCAGGGTATAGAGTGTAGAGTGTAGGGTATAGAGTGTATGGTATAGAGTGTATGGTGTAGAGTGTATGGTATAGAGTTTAGGGTATAGAGTGTATGGTATAGAGTGTAGGGTATAGAGTGTAGAGTGTACGGTATAGAGTGTAGGGTATAGCGTGTAGGGCATAGAGTGTAGGGTATAGATTGTAGGGTATAGAGTGTATAGTGTAGGGTATAAAGTGTAGGGTTTAGAGTGTATGGTATAGAGTGTAGGGAATAGAGTGTAGAGTGTATGGTATAGAGTGTAGGGTATAGAGTGTAGAGTGTAGGGTATAAAGTGTAGGGTATAGAGTGTAGGGTATAGAGTGTAGAGAGTAGGGTATAGAGTGTAGGGTAAAAAGTGTAGGGTATAGAGTGTAGAGTGTAGGGATTAGAGTGTAGAGTATAGAGTGTAGGGTATAGAGTGTAGAATGTACGGTATAGAGTGTAGGGTATAGAGTATAGTGTCGGGTATAGAGTGTAGGGTATAGAGTGTAAAGTGTAGAGTGTAGGGTATAGAGTGTAGAGTGTAGGGTATAGAGTGTAGGGTATAGAGTGTATGGAATAGAGTGTAGGGTATAGTGTGTAGAGTGTAGGGTATAGAGTGTAGGGTATAGAGCGTAGGGTGTAGGGTATAGAGTGTAGGGTATAGAGTGTAGGGTATAGAGTGTAGAGTGTAGGGTATAGAGTGTATGGTATAGAGTGTAGGGTGTAGAGTGTAGGGTATAAAGTGTAGAGTGTAGGGTATAGAGTGTAGAGTGTAGTGTATAGAGTGTAGAGTGTATGGGATAGAGTGTAGGGGATAGAGTGTATGGTATAGAGTGTATGGTATAAAGTGTAGGGTATAGAGTGTAGGGTATAGAGTTTAGAGTGTAGGGTATACAGTGTAGGGTATAGAGTGTAGAGTGTATGGTATAGAGTGTAGGGGATAGAGTGTATGGTATAGAGTGTATGGTATAGAGTGTAGGGTATAGAGTGTAGGGAATAGAGTGTAGGGTATAGAGTGTAGGGTATAGAGTGTAGTGTATAGAGTGTAGGGTATAGAGCGTAGGGTGTAGGGTATAGAGTGTAGGGTATAGAGTGTAGAGTGTAGGATATAGAGTGTATGGTATAGAGTGTAGGGTATAGAGTGCAGGGTATAGAGTGTATAGTGTAGGGTATAGAGTGTATGGTATAGAGTGTATGGTGTAGAGTGTATGGTATAGAGTTTAGGGTATAGAGTGTATGGTATAGAGTGTAGGGTATAGAGTGTAGAGTGTAGGGTATAGAGTGTAGGGTATAGAGTGTAGGGCATAGAGTGTAGGGTATAGATTGTAGGGTATAGAGTGTATAGTGCAGGGTATAGAGTGTAGGGTTTAGAGTGTATGGTATAGAGTGTAGGGTATAGAGTGTAGAGTGTAGGGTATAAAGTGTAGGGTATAGAGTGTAGGGTATAGAGTGTAGAGAGTAGGGTATAGAGTGTAGGGTATAAAGTGTAGGGTATAGAGTGTAGAGTGTAGGGATTAGAGTGTAGGGTATAGAGTGTAGGGTATAGAGTGTAGAATGTACGGTATAGAGTGTAGGGTATAGAGTATAGAGTGTAGGATATAGAGTGTAGGGTATAGAGTGTAAAGTGTAGAGTGTAGGGTATAGAGTGTAGAGTGTAGGTTATAGAGTGTAGAGTGTAGGGTATAGAGTGTAGGGTATAGAGTGCATGGAATAGAGTGTAGAGTGTAGGGTATAGAGTGTAGGGTATAAAGTGTATGGTATAGAGTGTAGGGTGTAGGGTATAGAGTGTAGGGTATAGAGTGTAGAGTGTAGGGATTAGACTGTAGGGTATAGAGTGTAGGGTATAGAATGTATGGAATAGAGTATAGGGTATAGAGTATAGAGTGTAGGGTATAGAGTGTAGGGTATAGAGCGTAGGGTGTAGGGTATAGAGTGTAGGGTATAGAGTGTAGGGTATAGAGTGTAGAGTGTAGGGTATAGAGTGTATGGTATAGAGTGTAGGGTATAGAGTGCAGGGTATAGAGTGTAGAGTGTAGGGTATAGAGTTAATGGTATAGAGTGTATGGTGTAGAGTGTATGGTATAGAGTTTAGGGTATAGAGTGTATGGTATAGAGTGTAGGGTATAGAGTGTAGAGTGTAGGGTATAGAGTGTAGGGTATAGAGTGTAGGGCATAGAGTGTAGGGTATAGATTGTAGGGTATAGAGTGTATAGTGTAGGGTATAGAGTGTAGGGTTTAGAGTGTATGGTATAGAGTGTAGGGAATAGAGTGTAGAGTGTATGGTATAGAGTGTAGGGTATAGAGTGTAGAGTGTAGGGTATAAAGTGTAGGGTATAGAGTGTAGGGTATAGAGTGTAGAGAGTAGGGTATAGAGTGTAGGGTATAAAGTGTAGAGCATAGAGTGTAGAGTGTAGGGATTAGAGTGTAGGGTATAGAGTGTAGGGTATAGAGTGTAGAATGTACGGTATAGAGTGTAGGGTATAGAGTATAGAGTGTAGGGTATAGAGTGTACGGTATAGAGTGTAAAGTGTAGAGTGTAGGGTATAGAGTGTAGAGTGTAGGGTATAGAGTGTAGGGTATAGAGTGTATGGAATAGAGTGTAGGGTATAGTGTGTAGAGTGTAGGGTATAGAGTGTAGGGTATAGAGTGTATGGAATAGAGTGTAGGGTATAGTGTGTAGAGTGTAGGGTATAGAGTGTAGGATATAGAGCGTAGGGTGTAGGGTATAGAGTGTAGGGTATAGAGTGTAGGGTATAGAGTGTAGAGTGTAGGGTATAGAGTGTATGGTATAGAGTGTAGGGTGTAGAGTGTAGGGTATAGAGTGTAGAGTGTAGGGTATAGAGTGTAGAGTGTAGGGTATAGAGTGTAGAGTGTATGGGATAGAGTGTAGGGGATAGAGTGTATGGTATAGAGTGTATGGTATAAAGTGTAGGGTATGGAGTGTAGGGTATAGAGTGTAGAGTGTAGGGTATAGAGTGTAGGGTATAGAGTGTAGAGTGTGGGGTATAGAGTGTAGGGTATAGAGTGTAGAGTGTATGATATAGTGTATTGTATAGAGTGTATGATATAGATTGTAGGGTATAGACTGTAGGGTATAGAGTGTAGAGTGTAGGGTATAGAGTGAAGAGTGTAGGGTATAGAGTGTAGGGTATAGAGTTTAGAGTGTAGGGTATACAGTGTAGGGTATAGAGTGTAGAGTGTATGGTATAGAGTGTAGGGGATAGAGTGTATGGTATAGAGTGTATGGTATAGAGTGTAGGGTATAGAGTGTAGGGTATAGAGTGTAGAGTGTAGGGTATAGAGTGTAGGGTATAGAGTGTAGGGTATAGAGTGTAGGGTATAGAGTGTAGGGTGTAGAGTGTAGGGTATAGAGTGTAGGGTATAGAGTGTAGGGTATAGAGTGTAGGGTATAGCGTGTAGGGTATAGAGTGTAGGGTATAGAGTGTATAGTGTAGGGTATAGAGTGTAGAGTGTAGGGTATAGAGTGTATGGGATAGAGTGTAGGGGATAGAGTGTATGGTATAGAGTGTATGGTATAAAGTGTAGGGTATGGAGTGTAGGGTATAGAGTGTAGAGTGTAGGGTATAGAGTGTAGGGTATAGAGTGTAGAGTGTGGGGTATAGAGTGTAGGGTATAGAGTGTAGAGTGTATGATATAGTGTATTGTATAGAGTGTATGATATAGATTGTAGGGTATAGAGTGTAGGGTATAGAGTGTAGAGTGTAGGGTATAGAGTGAAGAGTGTAGGGTATAGAGTGTAGGGTATAGAGTTTAGAGTGTAGGGTATACAGTGTAGGGTATAGAGTGTAGAGTGTATGGTATAGAGTGTAGGGTATAGAGTGTAGAGTGTAGGGTATAGAGTGTAGGGTATAGAGTGTAGGGTATAGAGTGTAGAGTGTAGGGTATAGAGTGTAGGGTATAGAGTGTAGGGTATAGAGTGTAGGGTATAGAGTGTAGGGTGTAGAGTGTAGGGTATAGAGTGTAGGGTATAGAGTGTAGGGTATAGAGTGTAGGGTATAGCGTGTAGGGTATAGAGTGTAGGGTATAGAGTGTAGGGTATAGAGTGTAGGGGATAAAGTGTAAAGTGTAGGGTATAGAGTGTAGGGTATAGAGTGTAGAGTATAGAGTGTAAAGTGTAGAGTTTAGGGTGTAGAGTGTAGGGTATAGAGTGTAGAGTGTAGGGTATAGAGTGTAGGGTATAGAGTGTATGGTATATAGTGTAGGGTATAGATTGTAGAGTGTAGGGTATATAGTGTAGGGTATAATGTGTAGAGTGTAGGGTATAGAGTGTAAGGTATAGAGGGTAGGGTATAGAGTGTATGGTGTATGGTGTAGAGTGTAGGGTATAGAGTGTGGGGTATAGAGTGTAGGGTATAGAGTGAATGGTATAGAGTGTAGGGTATAGAGTGTAAGCTATAAAGTGTAGGGTGAAGAGTGAAGGGTATAGAGTGTAGGGTATAGAGTGTAGGGTATAGAGTGTAGGGTATAGAGTGTGGGGTATAGAGTGTAGAGTGTAGGGTATAGAGTGTAGGGTATAGAGTGTAGAGTGTAGGGTATAGAGTGTAGGGTTTAAAGAGTAGGGCATAGAGTGTAGAGTGTAGGGTATAGAGTGTAGAGTGTAGGGTATAGAGTGTAGGGTATAGAGTGTAGAGTGTAGGGTATAGAGTGTAGGGTATAGAGTGTAGAGTGTAGGGTATAAACTGTAGAGAGTAGGGTATAGAGTGTAGGGTATAGAGTGTAGGTTATAGAGTGTAGGGTATAGAGTGTAGAGTGTAGGGTGTAGAGTATAGGGTATAGAGTGTAGGGTATAGAGTGTAGAGTGTAGGGTATAAAGTGTAGAGAGTAGGGTATAGAGTGTAGGGTATAGAGTGTAGGTTATAGAGTGTAGGGTATAGAGTGTGGAGTGTAGGGTGTAGATTGTAGGTTATAGAGTGTAGAGTGTAGGGTATAAAGTGTAGAGAGTAGGGTATAGAGTGTAGGGTATAGAGTGTAGGTTATAGAGTGTAGGGTATAGAGTGTAGAGTGTAGGGTGTAGAGTGTAGGGTATAGAGTGTAAGGTATAGAGTGTAGGGTATAAAGTGTATGTTATAGAGTGTAGGGTATAGAGTGTAGAGTGTAGGGTATAGAGTGTAGGGTATAGAGTGTAGGGTATAGAGTGTATGGTATAGAGTGTAGGGTATAGAGTGTAGAGTGTAGGGTATAGAGTGTAGGGTTTAGAGTGTAGGGTATAGAGTGTAGGGTATAGATTGTAGGGTATAGAGTGTAGAGTGTAGGGTATAGAGTGTAGGGTATAGAGTGTATGGTATAGAGTGTAGAGTGTAGGGTATAGAGTGTATATTGTAGGGTAAACAGTGTAGGGTATAGAGAGTATGGTATAGAGTGTAGGGAATAGAGTGTAGAGTGTAGGGTATAGAGTGTAGAGTGTAGGGTATAGAGTGTAGGGTATAGAGTGTAGAGTGTAGGGTATAAAGTGTAGAGAGTAGGGTAAAGAGTGTAGGGTATAGAGTGTAGGTTATAGAGTGTAGGGTATAGAGTGTAGAGTGTAGGGTGTAGAGTGTAGGGTATAGAGTGTAAGGTATAGAGTGTAGGGTATAAAGTGTATGTTATAGAGTGTAGGTTATAGAGTGTAGAGCATAGGGAATAGAGTGTAGGGTATAAAGTGTAGGGTATAGAGTGTAGGGTATAGATTGTAGGGTATAGAGTGTAGATTGTGGGGTATAGAGTCTATGGTATAGAGTGTAGAGTGTAGGGTATAGAGTGTATAGTGTAGGGTAAAGAGTGTAGGGTATAGAGTGTATGGTATAGAGTGTAGGGAATAGAGTGTAGAGTGTAGGGTATAGAGTGTATGGTATAGAGTGTGGGGTATAGAGTGTAGGGTATAGAGTGTAGGGTATAGAGTGTAGAGTGTAGGGATTAGAGTGTAGGGTATAGAGTGTAGGGTATAGAGTGTAGAATGTACGGTATAGAGTGTATGGTATAGAGTATAGAGTGTAGGGTATAGAGTGTAGGGTATAGAGTGTAAAGTGTAGAGTGTATGGTATAGAGTGTAGAGTGTAGGGTATAGAGTGTAGGGTATAGAGTGCATGGAATAGAGTGTAGGGTATAGAGTGTTGAGTGTAGGGTATAGAGTGTAGGGTATAGAGCGTAGGGTGTAGGGTATAGAGTGTATGGTATAGAGTGTAGGGTATAGAGTTTAGAGTGTAGGGTACAGAGTGTATGGTATAGAGTGTAGGGTGTATGGTATAGAGTGCAGGGGATAGAGTGTAGAGTGTGAGGTATAGAGTGTAGGGTATAGAGTGTATGGTATAGAGTGTATGGTATAGATTGTAATGTATAGAGTGTAGGGTATAGAGTGTAGAGTGTAGGGTATAGAGTGTAGAGTGTAGGGTATAGAGTGTAGGGTATAGAGTGCAGAGTGTAGGGTATAGAGTGTAGGGTATAGAGTGTATAGTGTATGGTATAGAGTGTAGGGGATAGAGTGTATGGTATAGAGTGTATGGTATAGAGTGTAGGGTATAGAGTGTAGGGTATAGAGTGTAGAGTGTAGGGTATAGAGTGTAGGGTATAGAGTGTAGGGTATAGAGTGTAGGGTATAGAGTGTAGGGTGTAGAGTTTAGGGTATAGAGTGTAGCGTGTAGGGTATAGAGTGTATGGTATAGAGTGTAGAGTGTAGGGTATAGAGTGTATGGTATAGAGTGTAGGGTGTAGAATGTATGTTATAGAGTGTAGGGTATAGAGTGTATGGTATGGAGATTAGAGTGTAGGGCATATAGTGTATGGTATAGAGTGTATGGTATAGAGTGTAGGGTATAGAGTGTAGAGTGTAGGGTATAGAGTGTATGGTATAGAGTGTAGGGTATAGAGTGTAGAGTGTAGGGTATAGATTGTAGGGTATAGAGTGTTGGGTATAGAGTGTAGGGTATAGAGTGTAGGGTATAGAGTGTAGAGTGTAGGGTATATAGTGTAGGGTATAGAGTGTAGGGTATAGAGTGTAGGGTATAGAGTGTAGGGTATAGAGTTTAGAGTGTAGGGTATACAATGTAGGGTATAGAGTGTAGAGTGTATGGTATAGAGTGTAGGGGATAGAGTGTATGGTATAGAGTGTATGGTATAGAGTGTAGGGTATAGAGTGTAGGGTATAGAGTGTAGAGTGTAGGGTATAGAGTGTAGGGTATAGAGTGTAGGGTATAGAGTGTAGGGTATAGAGTGTAGGGTGTAGAGTGTAGGGTATAGAGTGTAGGGTATAGGGTGTAGGGTATGGAGTGTAGGGTGTAGAATGTAGGGTATAGAGTGTAGGGTATAGAGTGTAGGGTATAGAGTGTAGGGTATAGAGTGTAGGGTATAGGGTGTAGGGTATGGAATGTAGGGTGTAGAATGTAGGGTATAGAGTGTAGGGTATAGAGTGTAGGGTATAGAGTGTAGGGTATAGCGTGTAGGGTATAGAGTGTAGGGTATAGAGTGTAGGGTATAGAGTGTAGGGGATAAAGTGTAGAGTGTAGGGTATAGAGTGTAGGGTATAGAATGTAGAGTATAGAGTGTAAAGTGTAGAGTGTAGGGTGTAGAGTGTAGAGTATAGAGTGTAGAGTGTAGGGTATAGAGTGTAGGGTATAGAGTGTATGGTATATAGTGTAGGGTATAGAGTGTAGAGTGTAGGGTATATAGTGTAGGGTATAATGTGTAGAGTGTAGGGTATAGAGTGTAAGGTATAGAGGGTAGGGTATAGAGTGTATGGTGTATGGTGTAGAGTGTAGGGTATAGAGTGTAGGGTATAGAGTGTAGGGTATAGAGTGAATGGTATAGAGTGTAGGGTATAGAGTGTAAGCTATAAAGTGTAGGGTGAAGAGTGAAGGGTATAGAGTGTAGGGTATAGAGTGTAGGGTATAGAGTGTAGGGTATAGAGTGTAGAGTGTAGGGTAAAGAGTGTAGGGTATAGAGTGTAGAGTGTAGGGTATAGAGTGTAGGGTTTAAAGAGTAGGGTATAGAGTGGAGAGTGTAGGGTATAGAGTGTAGAGTGTAGGGTATAGAGTGTAGGGTATAGAGTGTAGAGTGTAGGGTATAGAGTGTAGGGTATAGAGTGTAGAGTGTAGGGTATAAAGTGTAGAGAGTAGGGTATAGAGTGTAGGGTATAGAGTGTAGGTTATAGAGTGTAGGGTATAGAGTGTAGAGTGTAGGGTGTAGAGTATAGGGTATAGAGTGTAGGGTATAGAGTGTAGAGTGCAGGGTATAAAGTGTAGAGAGTAGGGTATAGAGTGTAGGGTATAGAGTGTAGGTTATAGAGTGTAGGGTATAGAGTGTGGAGTGTAGGGTGTAGATTGTAGGTTATAGAGTGTAGATTGTAGGGTATAAAGTGTAGAGAGTAGGGTATAGAGTGTAGGGTATAGAGTGTAGGTTATAGAGTGTAGGGTGTAGGGTGTAGAGTGTAGGGTATAGAGTGTAAGGTATAGAGTGTAGGGTATAAAGTGTATGTTATAGAGTGTAGGGTATAGAGTGTAGAGTGTAGGGTATAGAGTGTAGGGTATAGAGTGTAGGGTATAGAGTGTAGAGTGTAGGGTAAAGAGTGTAGGGTATAGAGTGTAGAGTGTAGGGTATAGAGTGTAGGGTTTAAAGAGTAGGGTATAGAGTGTAGAGTGTAGGGTATAGAGTGTAGAGTGTAGGGTATAGAGTGTAGGGTATAGAGTGTAGAGTGTAGGGTATAGAGTGTAGGGTATAGAGTGTAGAGTGTAGGGTATAAAGTGTAGAGAGTAGGGTATAGAGTGTAGGGTATAGAGTGTAGGTTATAGAGTGTAGGGTATAGAGTGTAGAGTGTAGGGTGTAGAGTATAGGATATAGAGTGTAGGGTATAGAGTGTAGAGTGTAGGGTATAAAGTGTAGAGAGTAGGGTATAGAGTGTAGGGTATAGAGTGTAGGTTATAGAGTGTAGGGTATAGAGTGTGGAGTGTAGGGTGTAGATTGTAGGTTATAGAGTGTAGATTGTAGGGTATAAAGTGTAGAGAGTAGGGTATAGAGTGTAGGGTATAGAGTGTAGGTTATAGAGTGTAGGGTATAGAGTGTAGAGTGTAGGGTGTAGAGTGTAGGGTATAGAGTGTAAGGTATAGAGTGTAGGGTATAAAGTGTATGTTATAGAGTGTAGGGTATAGAGTGTAGAGTGTAGGGTATAGAGTGTAGGGTATAGAGTGTAGGGTATAGAGTGTATGGTATAGAGTGTAGGGTATAGAGTGTAGAGTGTAGGGTATAGAGTGTAGGGTTTAGAGTGTAGGGTATAGAGTGTAGGGTATAGATTTTAGGGTATAGAGTGTAGAGTGTAGGGTATAGAGTGTAGGGTATAGAGTGTATGGTATAGAGTGTAGAGTGTAGGGTATAGAGTGTATATTGTAGGGTAAAGAGTGTAGGGTATAGAGAGTATGGTATAGAGTGTAAGGAATAGAGTGTAGAGTGTAGGGTATAGAGTGTAGAGTGTAGGGTATAGAGTGTAGGGTATAGAGTGTAGAGTGTAGGGTATAAAGTGTAGAGAGTAGGGTAAAGAGTGTAGGGTATAGAGTGTAGGTTATAGAGTGTAGGGTATAGAGTGTAGAGTGTAGGGTGTAGAGTGTAGGGTATAGAGTGTAAGGTATAGAGTGTATGGTATAGAGTGTATGGTATAGATTGTAATGTATAGAGTGTAGGGTATAGAGTGTAGAGCGTAGGGTATAGAGTGTAGAGTGTAGGGTATAGAGTGTAGGGTATAGAGTGCAGAGTGTAGGGTATAGAGTGTAGGGTATAGAGTGTATAGTGTATGGTATAGAGTGTAGGGGACAGAGTGTATGGTATAGAGTGTATGGTATAGAGTGTAGGGTATAGAGTGTAGGGTATAGAGTGTAGAGTGTAGGGTATAGAGTGTAGGGTATAGAGTGTAGGGTATAGAGTGTAGGGTGTAGAGTTTAGGGTATAGAGTGTAGCGTGTAGGGTATAGAGTGTATGGTATAGAGTGTAGAGTGTAGGGTATAGAGTGTATGGTATAGAGTGTAGGGTGTAGAATGTATTTTATAGAGTGTAGGGTATAGAGTGTATGGTATGGAGATTAGAGTGTAGGGCATATAGTGTATGGTATAGAGTGTATGGTATAGAGTGTAGGGTATAGAGTGTAGAGTGTAGGGTATATAGTGTAGGGTATAGAGTGTAGGATATAGAGTGTATGGTATAGAGTGTAGGTTATAGAGTGTAGAGTGTAGGGTATAGAGTGTAGAGTGTAGGGTATAGAGTGTATGGTATAGAGTGTAGGGTATAGAGTGTAGAGTGTAGGGTATAGAGTGTAGGGTATAGAGTGTAGGGTATAGCGTGTAGGGTATAGAGTGTAGGGTATAGATTGTAGGGTAAAGAGTGTAGGGTATAAAGTGTAGAGTGTAGGGTATAGAGTGTATGGTATAGAGTGTAGAGTGTATGGTATAGAGTGTATGGTATAGAGTGTAGGGTGTAGAATGTATGTTATAGAGTGTAGGGTATAGAGTGTATGGTATGGAGATTAGAGTGTAGGGCATAGAGTGTAGGGTATAGAGTGTATGGTATAGAGTGTAGGGTATAGAGTGTAGAGTGTAGGGTATATAGTGTAGGGTATAGAGTGTAGGATATAGAGTGTATGGTATAGAGTGTAGGTTATAGAGTGTAGAGTGTAGGGTATAGAGTGTAGGGTATAGAGTGTAGGGTAAAGAGTGTAAGGTTTAGATTGTAAGGTATAGAGTGTATAGCGTAGAGTATAGAGTGTAGGGTATAGAGTGTATGGTGTAGAGTGTAGGGTATAGAGTGTATAGTGTAGGGTATAGAGTGTAGGGTATAGAGTGTATAGTATAGAGTGTAGGGTATAGAGTGTAGGGTATAGAGTGTAGAGTGTGGGGTATAGAGTGTATGGTATAGAGTGTATGGTGTAAAGTGTATGGTATAGAATGTAGGGTATAGAGTGTATGGTATAGAGTGTAGGGTATAGAGTGTAGATTGTAGGGTATAGAGTGTAGGGTGTAGAGTGTAGGGTATAGAGTGTAGGGTATAGATTGTAGGGTATAGAGTGTAGAGTGTAGGGTATAGAGTGTATAGTGTAGGGTATAGATTGTAGGGTATAGAGTGTATGGTATAGAGTGTAGGGAATAGAGTGTAGAGTGTAGGGTATAGAGTGTAGGGTATAGAGTGTAGAGTGTAGGGTATAGAGTGGAGGGTATAGAGTGTAGGGTATAGAGTGTAGGGTGTAGAGTGTAGGGTATAGAGTGTAGGGTATAGAGTGTAGAGTGTAGGGATTAGAGTGTAGGGTATAGAGTGTAGGGTATAGAGTGTAGAATGTACGGTATAGAGTGTAGGGAATAGAGTATAGAGTGTAGGGTATAGAGTGTAAAGTGTTGAGTGTAGGGTATAGAGTGTAGAGTGTAGGGTATAGAGTGTATGGAATAGAGTGTTGGGTATAGAGTGTAGAGTGTAGGGTATAGAGTGTAGGGTATAGAGCGTAGGGTGTAGGGTATAGAGTGTAGGTATAGAGTGTAGGGTATAGAGTGTAGAGTGTAGGGTATAGAGTGTATGGTATAGAGTGTAGGGTGTAGAGTGTAGGGTATAGAGTGTAGAGTGTAGGGTATAGAGTGTAGAGTGTAGGGTATAGAGTGTAGGGTATAGAGTGTAGAGTGTAGGGTATAGAAAGTAGGGTATAGAGTGTAAAGTGTATGGTATAGAGTGTAGGTGATAGAGTGTATGGTATAGAGTGTATGGTATAGAGTGTAGGGTAGAGAATGTAGGGTATAGAGTGTAGAGTGTAGTGTATATAGTGTAGGGTGTAGAGTGTAGGGTATAGAGTGTAGAGTGTATGGTATAAAGTGTAGGGGATAGAGTGTATGGTATAGAGTGTATGGTATAGATTGTAGGGTATAGAGTGTAGGGTATCGAGTGTAGAGTGTAGGGTATAGAGTGTAGAGTGTAGGGTATAGAGTGTAGGGTATAGAGTGTAGGGTATAGAGTGTAGGGTATAGAGTGTAGGGTGTTGAGTGTAGGGTATAGAGTGTAGGGTATAGGGTGTAGGGTATAGAGTGTAGGGTGTAGAGTGTAGGGTATAGAGTGTAGGGTATAGAGTGTAGGGTATAGAGTGTAGGGTATAGCGTGTAGGGTATAGAGTGAAGGGTATAGAGTGTAGGGTATAGAGTGTAGGGTATAAAGTGTAGAGTGTAGGGTGTAGAGTGTAGAGTGTAGGGTATAGAGTGGAGGGTATAGAGTGTAGGGTATAGAGTGTAGGGTATAAAGTGTAGAGTGTAGGGTATAGAGTGTAGGGTATGGAGTGTAGGGTATAGAGTGTAGGGTATAGAGTGTGGGGTATAGAGTGTAGGGTATAATGTGTAGAGTGTAGGGTATAGAGTGTAGGGTATAGAGTGTAGGGTATAGAGTGTAGGGTATAGAGTGTAGAGTGTAGGGTATAGAGTGTAGGGTATAGAGTGTAGGGTATAGAGTGTAGGGTATAAAGTGTATAGTGTAGGGTATAGAGTGTAGGGTATAGAGTGTAGGGTATAGAGTGTAGAGTGTAGGGTATAGAGTGTAGGGTATAGAGTGTATGGTATAGAGTGTAGGGTATAGAGTGTAGAGTGTAGGGTATAGAGTGTAGGGTTTAAAGAGTAGGGTATAGAGTGTAGAGTGTAGGGTATAGAGTGTAGAGTGTAGGGTATAGAGTGTAGGGTATAGAGTGTAGAGTGTAGGGTATAGAGTGTAGGGTATAGAGTGTAGAGTGTAGGGTATAAAGTGTAGAGAGTAGGGTATAGAGTGTAGGTTATAGAGTGTAGGGTATAGAGTGTAGAGTGTAGGGTGTAGAGTATAGGATATAGAGTGTAGGGTATAGAGTGTAGAGTGTAGGGTATAAATTGTAGAGAGTAGGGTATAGAGTGTAGGGTATAGAGTGTAGGTTATAGAGTGTAGGGTATAGAGTGTGGAGTGTAGGGTGTAGATTGTAGGTTATAGAGTGTAGATTGTAGGGTATAAAGTGTAGAGAGTAGGGTATAGAGTGTAGGGTATAGAGTGTAGGTTATAGAGTGTAGGGTATAGAGTGTAGAGTGTAGGGTGTAGAGTGTAGGGTATAGAGTGTAAGGTATAGAGTGTAGGGTATAAAGTGTATGTTATAGAGTGTAGGGTATAGAGTGTAGAGTGTAGGGTATAGAGTGTAGGGTATAGAGTGTAGGGTATAGAGTGTATGGTATAGAGTGTAGGGTATAGAGTGTAGAGTGTAGGGTATAGAGTGTAGGGTTTAGAGTGTAGGGTATAGAGTGTAGGGTATAGATTTTAGGGTATAGAGTGTAGAGTGTAGGGTATAGAGTGTAGGGTATAGAGTGTATGGTATAGAGTGTAGAGTGTAGGGTATAGAGTGTATATTGTAGGGTAAAGAGTGTAGGGTATAGAGAGTATGGTATAGAGTGTAAGGAATAGAGTGTAGAGTGTAGGGTATAGAGTGTAGAGTGTAGGGTATAGAGTGTAGGGTATAGAGTGTAGAGTGTAGGGTATAAAGTGTAGAGAGTAGGGTAAAGAGTGTAGGGTATAGAGTGTAGGTTATAGAGTGTAGGGTATAGAGTGTAGAGTGTAGGGTGTAGAGTGTAGGGTATAGAGTGTAAGGTATAGAGTGTATGTTATAGAGTGTATGGTATAGATTGTAATGTATAGAGTGTAGGGTATAGAGTGTAGAGCGTAGGGTATAGAGTGTAGAGTGTAGGGTATAGAGTGTAGGGTATAGAGTGCAGAGTGTAGGGTATAGAGTGTAGGGTATAGAGTGTATAGTGTATGGTATAGAGTGTAGGGGACAGAGTGTATGGTATAGAGTGTATGGTATAGAGTGTAGGGTATAGAGTGTAGGGTATAGAGTGTAGAGTGTAGGGTATAGAGTGTAGGGTATAGAGTGTAGGGTATAGAGTGTAGGGTGTAGAGTTTAGGGTATAGAGTGTAGCGTGTAGGGTATAGAGTGTATGGTATAGAGTGTAGAGTGTAGGGTATAGAGTGTATGGTATAGAGTGTAGGGTGTAGAATGTATTTTATAGAGTGTAGGGTATAGAGTGTATGGTATGGAGATTAGAGTGTAGGGCATATAGTGTATGGTATAGAGTGTATGGTACAGAGTGTAGGGTATAGAGTGTAGAGTGTAGGGTATAGAGTGTATGGTATAGAGTGTAGGGTATAGAGTGTAGAGTGTAGGGTATAGAGTGTAGGGTATAGAGTGTAGGGTATAGCGTGTAGGGTATAGAGTGTAGGGTATAGATTGTAGGGTAAAGAGTGTAGGGTATAAAGTGTAGAGTGTAGGGTATAGAGTGTATGGTATAGAGTGTAGAGTGTATGGTATAGAGTGTATGGTATAGAGTGTAGGGTGTAGAATGTATGTTATAGAGTGTAGGGTATAGAGTGTATGGTATGGAGATTAGAGTGTAGGGCATAGAGTGTAGGGTATAGAGTGTATGGTATAGAGTGTAGGGTATAGAGTGTAGAGTGTAGGGTATATAGTGTAGGGTATAGAGTGTAGGATATAGAGTGTATGGTATAGAGTGTAGGTTATAGAGTGTAGAGTGTAGGGTATAGAGTGTAGGGTATAGAGTGTAGGGTAAAGAGTGTAAGGTTTAGATTGTAAGGTATAGAGTGTATAGCGTAGAGTATAGAGTGTAGGGTATAGAGTGTATGGTGTAGAGTGTAGGGTATAGAGTGTATAGTGTAGGGTATAGAGTGTAGGGTATAGAGTGTATAGTATAGAGTGTAGGGTATAGAGTGTAGGGTATAGAGTGTAGAGTGTGGGGTATAGAGTGTATGGTATAGAGTGTATGGTGTAAAGTGTATGGTATAGAATGTAGGGTATAGAGTGTATGGTATAGAGTGTAGGGTATAGAGTGTAGATTGTAGGGTATAGAGTGTAGGGTGTAGAGTGTAGGGTATAGAGTGTAGGGTATAGATTGTAGGGTATAGAGTGTAGAGTGTAGGGTATAGAGTGTATAGTGTAGGGTATAGATTGTAGGGTATAGAGTGTATGGTATAGAGTGTAGGGAATAGAGTGTAGAGTGTAGGGTATAGAGTGTAGGGTATAGAGTGTAGAGTGTAGGGTATAGAGTGGAGGGTATAGAGTGTAGGGTATAGAGTGTAGGGTGTAGAGTGTAGGGTATAGAGTGTAGGGTATAGAGTGTAGAGTGTAGGGATTAGAGTGTAGGGTATAGAGTGTAGGGTATAGAGTGTAGAATGTACGGTATAGAGTGTAGGGTATAGAGTGTAGAGTGTAGGGTATAGAGTGTATGGAATAGAGTGTTGGGTATAGAGTGTAGAGTGTAGGGTATAGAGTGTAGGGTATAGAGCGTAGGGTGTAGGGTATAGAGTGTAGGTATAGAGTGTAGGGTATAGAGTGTAGAGTGTAGGGTATAGAGTGTATGGTACCTTAATCTGGTAGACTGGGACAATATCCTCAGAAATGAGAATACAGATAATAAATGGGAAATGTTTAAGAACATCCTAAATAGGCAGTGTAAGCGGTTTATACCTTGTGGGAATAAAAGGACTAGAAATAGGAAAAACCCAATGTGGCTAAACAAAGAAGTAAGACAGGCAATTAACAGTAAAAAGAAAGCATTTGCACTACTAAAGCAGGATGGCACCATTGAAGCTCTAAAAAACTATAGGGAGAAAAATACTTTATCTAAAAAACTAATTAAAGCTGCCAAAAAGGAAACAGAGAAGCACATTGCTAAGGAGAGTAAAACTAATCCCAAACTGTTCTTCAACTATATCAATAGTAAAAGAATAAAAACTGAAAATGTAGGCCCCTTAAAAAATAGTGAGGAAAGAATGGTTGTAGATGACGAGGAAAAAGCTAACATATTAAACACCTTCTTCTCCACGGTATTCACGGTGGAAAATGAAATGCTAGGTGAAATCCCAAGAAACAATGAAAACCCTATATTAAGGGTCACCAATCTAACCCAAGAAGAGGTGCAAAACCGGCTAAATAAGATTAAAATAGATAAATCTCCGGGTCCGGATGGCATACACCCACGAGTACTAAGAGAACTAAGTAATGTAATAGATAAACCATTATTTCTTATTTTTAGGGACTCTATAGCGACAGGGTCTGTTCCGCAGGACTGGCGCATAGCAAATGTGGTGCCAATATTCAAAAAGGGCTCTAAAAGTGAACCTGGAAATTATAGGCCAGTAAGTCTAACCTCTATTGTTGGTAAAATATTTGAAGGGTTTCTGAGGGATGTTATTCTGGATTATCTCAATGAGAATAACTGTTTAACTCCATATCAGCATGGGTTTATGAGAAATCGCTCCTGTCAAACCAATCTAATCAGTTTTTATGAAGAGGTAAGCTATAGGCTGGACCACGGTGAGTCATTGGACGTGGTATATCTCGATTTTTCCAAAGCGTTTGATACCGTGCCGCACAAGAGGTTGGTACACAAAATGAGAATGCTTGGTCTGGGGGAAAATGTGTGTAAATGGGTTAGTAACTGGCTTAGTGATAGAAAGCAGAGGGTGGTTATAAATGGTATAGTCTCTAACTGGGTCGCTGTGACCAGTGGGGTACCGCAGGGGTCAGTATTGGGACCTGTTCTCTTCAACATATTCATTAATGATCTGGTAGAAGGTTTACACAGTAAAATATCGATATTTGCAGATGATACAAAACTATGTAAAGCAGTTAATACAAGAGAAGATAGTATTCTGCTACAGATGGATCTGGATAAGTTGGAAACTTGGGCTGAAAGGTGGCAGATGAGGTTTAACAATGATAAATGTAAGGTTATACACATGGGAAGAGGGAATCAATATCACCATTACACACTGAACGGGAAACCACTGGGTAAATCTGACAGGGAGAAGGACTTGGGGATCCTAGTTAATGATAAACTTACCTGGAGCAGCCAGTGCCAGGCAGCAGCTGCCAAGGCAAACAGGATCATGGGGTGCATTAAAAGAGGTCTGGATACACATGATGAGAGCATTATACTGCCTCTGTACAAATCCCTAGTTAGACCGCACATGGAGTACTGTGTCCAGTTTTGGGCACCGGTGCTCAGGAAGGATATAATGGAACTAGAGAGAGTACAAAGGAGGGCAACAAAATTAATAAAGGGGATGGGAGAACTACAATACCCAGATAGATTAGCGAAATTAGGATTATTTAGTCTAGAAAAAAGACGACTGAGGGGCGATCTAATAACCATGTATAAGTATATAAGGGGACAATACAAATATCTCGCTGAGGATCTGTTTATACCAAGGAAGGTGACGGGCACAAGGGGGCATTCTTTGCGTCTGGAGGAGAGAAGGTTTTTCCACCAACATAGAAGAGGATTCTTTACTGTTAGGGCAGTGAGAATCTGGAATTGCTTGCCTGAGGAGGTGGTGATGGCGAACTCAGTCGAGGGGTTCAAGAGAGGCCTGGATGTCTTCCTGGAGCAGAACAATATTGTATCATACAATTATTAGGTTCTGTAGAAGGACGTAGATCTGGGTATTTATTTATTATGATGGAATATAGGCTGAACTGGATGGACAAATGTCTTTTTTCGGCCTTACTAACTATGTTACTATGTTACTATGTTACTATGTATAGAGTGTAGGGTGTAGAGTGTAGGGTATAGAGTGTAGAGTGTAGGGTATAGAGTGTAGAGTGTAGGGTATAGAGTGTAGGGTATAGAGTGTAGAGTGTAGGGTATAGAAAGTAGGGTATAGAGTGTAAAGTGTATGGTATAGAGTGTAGGTGATAGAGTGTATGGTATAGAGTGTATGGTATAGAGTGTAGGGTAGAGAATGTAGGGTATAGAGTGTAGAGTGTAGGGTATATAGTGTAGGGTGTAGAGTGTAGGGTATAGAGTGTAGAGTGTATGGTATAAAGTGTAGGGGATAGAGTGTATGGTATAGAGTGTATGGTATAGATTGTAGGGTATAGAGTGTAGGGTATCGAGTGTAGAGTGTAGGGTATAGAGTGTAGAGTGTAGGGTATAGAGTGTAGGGTATAGAGTGTAGGGTATAGAGTGTAGGGTATAGAGTGTAGGGTGTTGAGTGTAGGGTATAGAGTGTAGGGTATAGGGTGTAGGGTATAGAGTGTAGGGTGTAGAGTGTAGGGTATAGAGTGTAGGGTATAGAGTGTAGGGTATAGAGTGTAGGGTATAGCGTGTAGGGTATAGAGTGAAGGGTATAGAGTGTAGGGTATAGAGTGTAGGGTATAAAGTGTAGAGTGTAGGGTGTAGAGTGTAGAGTGTAGGGTATAGAGTGGAGGGTATAGAGTGTAGGGTATAGAGTGTAGGGTATAAAGTGTAGAGTGTAGGGTATAGAGTGTAGGGTATGGAGTGTAGGGTATAGAGTGTAGGGTATAGAGTGTGGGGTATAGAGTGTAGGGTATAATGTGTAGAGTGTAGGGTATAGAGTGTAGGGTATAGAGTGTAGGGTATAGAGTGTAGGGTATAGAGTGTAGAGTGTAGGGTATAGAGTGTAGGGTATAGAGTGTAGGGTATAGAGTGTAGGGTATAAAGTGTATAGTGTAGGGTATAGAGTGTAGGGTATAGAGTGTAGGGTATAGAGTGTAGAGTGTAGGGTATAGAGTGTAGGGTATAGAGTGTATGGTATAGAGTGTAGGGTATAGAGTGTAGAGTGTAGGGTATAGAGTGTAGGGTATACTGTGTAGAGTGTAGGGTATAGAGTGTAAGGTATAGAGGGTAGGGTATAGAGTGTATGGTGTAGAGTGTAGGGTATAGAGTGTAGGGTATAGAGTGTAGGGTATAGAGTGTATGGTATAGAGTTTAGGGTATAGAGTGTAGGGTATAGAGTGTAAGCTATAAAGTGTAGGGTGTAGAGTGTAGGGTATAGAGTGTAGGGTATAGAGTGTAAGGTATAGAGTGTAGGGTATAGAGTGTAGGGTATAGAGTGTAGAGTGTAGGGTATAGAGTGTAGGTTATAGAGTGTAGAGTGTAGGGTATAGAGTGTAGGGTTTAGAGAGTAGGGTATGGAGTGTAGAGTGTAGGGTATAGAGTGTAGGGTATAGAGTGTAGGGTATAGAGTGTAGGGTATAGAGTGTAGGGTATAGAGTGTAGGGTATAGAGTGTAGAGTGTAGGGTATAGAGTGTAGGGTTTAGAGAGTTGGGTATAGAGTGTAGAGTGTAGGGTATAGAGTATAGAGTGTAGGGTATAGAGTGTAGGGTATACAGTGTAGAGTGTAGGGTACAGAGTGTAGGGTATAGAGTGTAAGGTATAGAGTGTAGGGTATAGAGTGTAGGGTATAGAGTGTAGGGTATAGAGTGTAGGGTGTTGAGTGTAGGGTATAGAGTGTAGGGTATAGGGTGTAGGGTATAGAGTGTAGGGTGTAGAGTGTAGGGTATAGAGTGTAGGGTATAGAGTGTAGGGTATAGAGTGTAGGGTATAGCGTGTAGGGTATAGAGTGAAGGGTATAGAGTGTAGGGTATAGAGTTTAGGGTATAAAGTGTAGAGTGTAGGGTGTAGAGTGTAGAGTGTAGGGTATAGAGTTTAGGGTATAGAGTGTAGGGTATAAAGTGTAGAGTGTAGGGTATAGAGTAAAGGGTATATAGTGTAGGGTATAGAGTGTAGAGTGTAGGGTATAGAGTGTAGGGTATAGAGTGTAGGGTATAGAGTGTAGGGTATAGAGTGTAGGGTATAAAGTGTAGAGTGTAGGGTATAGAGTGTAGGGTATAGAGTGTAGGGTATAGAGTGTAGGGTATAGAGTGTAGAGTGTAGGGTATAGAGTGTAGAGTGTAGGGTATATAGTGTAGGGTGTAGAGTGTAGGGTATAGAGTGTACAGTGTATGGTATAGAGTGTAGGGGATAGAGTGTATGGTATAGAGTGTATGGTATAGATTGTAGGGTATAGAGTGTTGGGTATCGAGTGTAGAGTGTAGGGTATAGAGTGTAGAGTGTAGGGTATAGAGTGTAGGGTATAGAGTGTAGGGTATAGAGTGTAGGGTATAGAGTGTAGGGTGTTGAGTGAAGGGTATAGAGTGTAGGGTATAGGGTGTAGGGTATAGAGTGTAGGGTGTAGAGTGTAGGGTATAGAGTGTAGGGTATAGAGTGTAGGGTATAGCGTGTAGGGTATAGAGTGAAGGGTATAGAGTGTAGGGTATAGAGTGTAGGGTATAAAGTGTAGAGTGTAGGGTGTAGAGTGTAGAGTGTAGGGTATAGAGTGGAGGGTATAGAGTGTAGGGTATTGAGTGTAGGGTATAAAGTGTAGAAATTAGGGTATAGAGTGTAGGGTATAGAGTGTAAGGTATAGAGTGTAGGGTATAGAGTGTAGGGTATAGAGTGTAGGGTATAGAGTGTAGGGTGTTGAGTGTAGGGTATAGAGTGTAGGGTATAGGGTGTAGGGTATAGAGTGTAGGGTGTAGAGTGTAGGGTATAGAGTGTAGGGTATAGAGTGTAGGGTATAGAGTGTAGGGTATAGCGTGTAGGGTATAGAGTGTAGGGTATAGAGTGTAGGGTGTTGAGTGTAGGGTATAGAGTGTAGGGTATAGGGTGTAGGGTATAGAGTGTAGGGTGTAGAGTGTAGGGTATAGAGTGTAGGGTATAGAGTGTAGGGTATCGAGTGTAGAGTGTAGGGTATAGAGTGTAGAGTGTAGGGTATAGAGTGTAGGGTATAGAGTGTAGGGTATAGAGTGTAGGGTATAGAGTGTAGGGTGTTGAGTGTAGGGTATAGAGTGTAGGGTATAGGGTGTAGGGTATAGAGTGTAGGGTGTAGAGTGTAGGGTATAGAGTGTAGGGTATAGAGTGTAGGGTATAGAGTGTAGGGTATAGCGTGTAGGGTATAGAGTGAAGGGTATAGAGTGTAGGGTATAGAGTGTAGGGTATAAAGTGTAGAGTGTAGGGTGTAGAGTGTAGAGTGTAGGGTATAGAGTGGAGGGTATAGAGTGTAGGGTATAGAGTGTAGGGTATAAAGTGTAGAGTGTAGGGTATAGAGTGTATGGTATAGAGTGTAGGGTATAGAGTGTAGGGTATAGAGTGTAGGGTATAGAGTGTAGGGTATAGAGTGTAGGGTGTTGAGTGTAGGGTATAGAGTGTAGGGTATAGGGTGTAGGGTATAGAGTGTAGGGTATAGAGTGTAGGGTATAGAGTGTAGGGTATAAAGTGTAGGGTATAAAGTGTAGAGTGTAGGGTATAGAGTGTAGGGTATAGAGTGTAGGGTATAGAGTGTAGAGTGTAGGGTATAGAGTGTAGGGTATAGAGTGTAGGGTATAAAGTGTAGAGTGTAGGGTATAGAGTGTAGGGTATAGAGTGTATGGTATAGAGTGTAGGGTATAGAGTGTAGGGTATAGAGTGTAGGGTATAGAGTGTAGGGTATAGAGTGTAGGGTATAGAGTGTAGGGTATAAAGTGTAGAGTGTAGGGTATAGAGTGTAGGGTATAGAGTGTAGGGTATAGAGTGTAGGGTATAATGTGTAGAGTGTAGGGTATAGAGTGTAGGATATAGAGTGTAGAGTGTAGGGTATAGAGTGTAGGGTATAGAGTGTAGGGTATAGAGTGTATGGTATAGAGTTTAGGGTATAGAGTGTAGGGTATAGAGTGTAAGCTATAAAGTGTAGGGTGTAGAGTGTAGGGTATAGAGTGTAGGGTATAGAGTGTAAGGTATAGAGTGTAGGGTATAGAGTGTAGGGTATAGAGTGTAGAGTGTAGGGTATAGAGTGTGGGGTATAGAGTGTAGAGTGTAGGGTATAGAGTGTAGGGTTTAGAGAGTAGGGTATAGAGTGTAGAGTGTAGGGTATAGAGTGTAGGGTATAGAGTGTAGGGTATAGAGTGTAGGGTATAGAGTGTAGAGTGTAGGGTATAGAGTGTAGGGTATAGAGTGTAGAGTGTAGGGTATAGAGTGTAGGGTTTAGAGAGTTGGGTATAGAGTGTAGAGTGTAGGGTATAGAGTGTAGGGTATAGAGTGTAGAGTGTATGGTATAAAGTGCAGGGGATAGAGTGTAGAGTGTGAGGTATAGAGTGTAGGGTATAGAGTGTATGGTATAGAGTGTATGGTATAGATAGTAGGGTATAGAGTGTAGGGTATAGAGTGTAGAGTGTAGGGTATAGAGTGTAGAGTGTAGGGTATAGAGTGTAGGGTATAGAGTGTAGGGTATAGAGTGTAGAGTGTAGGGTATAGAGTGTAGGGTATAGAGTGTAGGGTATAGAGTGTAGAGTGTAGGGTATAGAGTGTAGGGTATAGAGTGTATGGTATATAGTGTATGGTATAGATTGTAGGGTATATAGTGTAGGGTATAGAGTGTAGAGTGTAGGGTATAGAGTGTAGAGTGTAGGTTATAGAGTGTAGGGTATAGAGTGTAGAGTGTAGGGTATAGAGTGTAGGGAATAGAGTGTAGAGTGTATGGTATAGAATGCAGGGGATATAGTGTAGAGTGTGAGGTATAGAGTGTAGGGTATAGAGTGTAGGGTATAGAGTGTAGGGTATAGAGTGTAGGGTATAGAGTGTAGAGTGTAGGGTATAGAGTGTAGGGTGTAGAGTGTATGGTATAGAGTGTATGGTATAGAGTGTAGGGTATAGAGTGTAGAGTGTAGGGTATAGAGTGTAGGGTGTAGAGTGTATGGTATAGAGTGTATGGTATAGATTGTAGGGTATAGAGTGTAGGGTATAGAGTGTAGAGTGTAGGGTATAGAGTGTAGAGTGTAGGGTATAGAGTGTAGGGTATAGAGTGTAGAGTGTAGGGTATAGAGTGTAGGGTATAGAGTGTAGAGTGTGTGGTATAGAGTGCAGGGGATAGAGTGTAGAGTGTGAGGTATAGAGTGTAGGGTATAGAGTGTATGGTATGGAGTGTATGGTATAGATTGTAGGGTATAGAGTGTAGGGTATAGAGTGCAGAGTGTAGGGTATAGAGTGTATGGTATAGAGTGTATGGTATAGATTGTAGGGTATAGAGTGTAGGGTATAGGGTGTAGAGTGTAGGGTATAGAGTGTAGAGTGTACGGTATAGAGTGTAGGGTATAGAGTGTAGAGTGTATGGTATAGAGTGCAGGGGATAGAGTGTAGAGTGTGAGGTATAGAGTGTAGGGTATAGAGTGTATGGTATAGAGTGTATGGTATAGATTGTAGGGTATAGAGTGTAGGGTATAGACTGTAGAGTGTAGGGTATAGAGTGTAGAGTGTAGGGTTTAGAGTGTAGGGTATAGAGTGTAGGGGATAGAGTGTAGAGTGTGAGGTATAGAGTGTAGGGTAAAGAGTGTATGGTAAGGAGTGTATGGTATAGATTGTACGGTATAGAGTGTAGGGTATAGAGTGTAGAGTGTAGGGTATAAAGTTTAGAGTGTAGGGTATAGAGTGTAGAGTGTAGGGTATAGAATGTAGGGTATAGAGTGTAGAGTGTATGGTATAGAGTGCAGGGGATAGAGTGTAGAGTGTGAGGTATAGAGTGTAGGGTATAGAGTGTATGGTATAGAGTGTATGGTATAGATTGTAGGGTATGGAGTGTAGGGTATAGAGTGTAGATTGTAGGGTATAGAGTGTAGAGTGTAGGGTATAGAGTGTAGGGTATAGAGTGTAAGGTATAGAGTGTAGAGTGTAGGGTATAGAGGGGAGGGTATAGAGTGTATGGTATAGATTGTAGGGTATAGAGTGTAGGGTATAGAGTGTAGAGTGTAGGGTATAGAGTGTAGAGTGTATGGTATAGAGTGCAGGGGATAGAGTGTAGAGTGTGAGGTATAGAGTGTAGGGTATAGAGTGTATGGTATAGAGTGTAGGGTATAGAGTGTAGGGTATAGAGTGTAGGGTATAGAGTGTAGGGTGTAGAGTGTAAGGTATAGAGTGTAGGGTATAGAGTGTAGGGTATAGAGTGTAGAGTGTAGGGTATAGAGTGTAGGTTATAGAGTGTAGAGTGTAGGGTATAGAGTGTAGGGTTTAGAGAGTAGGGTATGGAGTGTAGAGTGTAGGGTATAGAGTGTAGGGTATAGAGTGTAGGGTATAGAGTGTAGGGTATAGAGTGTAGGGTATAGAGTGTAGAGTGTAGGGTATAGAGTGTAGAGTGTAGGGTATAGAGTGTAGGGTTTAGAGAGTTGGGTATAGAGTGTAGAGTGTAGGGTATAGAGTATAGAGTGTAGGGTATACAGTGTAGAGTGTAGGGTATAGAGTGTAGGGTATAGAGTGTAAGGTATAGAGTGTAGGGTATAGAGTGTAGGGTATAGAGTGTAGGGTGTTGAGTGTAGGGTATAGAGTGTAGGGTATAGGGTGTAGGGTATAGAGTGTAGGGTGTAGAGTGTAGGGTATAGAGTGTAGGGTATAGAGTGTAGGGTATAGAGTGTAGGGTATAGCTTGTAGGGTATAGAGTGAAGGGTATAGAGTGTAGGGTATAGAGTTTAGGGTATAAAGTGTAGAGTGTAGGGTGTAGAGTGTAGAGTGTAGGGTATAGAGTTTAGGGTATAGAGTGTAGGGTATAAAGTGTAGAGTGTAGGGTATAGAGTAAAGGGTATATAGTGTAGGGTATAGAGTGTAGAGTGTAGGGTATAGAGTGTAGGGTATAGAGTGTAGGGTATAGAGTGTAGGGTATAGAGTGTAGGGTATAAAGTGTAGAGTGTAGGGTATAGAGTGTAGGGTATAGAGTGTAGGGTATAGAGTGTAGAGTGTAGGGTATAGAGTGTAGAGTGTAGGGTATATAGTGTAGGGTGTAGAGTGTAGGGTATAGAGTGTACAGTGTATGGTATAGAGTGTAGGGGATAGAGTGTATGGTATAGAGTGTATGGTATAGAGTGTATGGTATAGATTGTAGGGTATAGAGTGTTGGGTATCGAGTGTAGAGTGTAGGGTATAGAGTGTAGAGTGTAGGGTATAGAGTGTAGGGTATAGAGTGTAGGGTATAGAGTGTAGGGTATAGAGTGTAGGGTGTTGAGTGTAGGGTATAGAGTGTAGGGTATAGGGTGTAGGGTATAGAGTGTAGGATGTAGAGTGTAGGGTATAGAGTGTAGGGTATAGAATGTAGGGTATAGCGTGTAGGGTATAGAGTGAAGGGTATAGAGTGTAGGGTAAAGAGTGTAGGGTATAAAGTGTAGAGTGTAGGGTGTAGAGTGTAGAGTGTAGGGTATAGAGTGGAGGGTATAGAGTGTAGGGTATTGAGTGTAGGGTATAAAGTGTAGAGTGTAGGGTATAGAGTGTAGGGTATAGAGTGTAAGGTATAGAGTGTAGGGTATAGAGTGTAGGGTATAGAGTGTAGGGTATAGAGTGTAGGGTGTTGAGTGTAGGGTATAGAGTGTAGGGTATAGGGTGTAGGGTATAGAGTGTAGGGTGTAGAGTGTAGGGTATAGAGTTTAGGGTATAAAGTGTAGAGTGTAGGGTGTAGAGTGTAGAGTGTAGGGTATAGAGTGTAGGGTAAAGAGTGTAGGGTATAAAGTGTAGAGTGTAGGGTATAGAGTAAAGGGTATATAGTGTAGGGTATAGAGTGTAGAGTGTAGGGTATAGAGTGTAGGGTATAGAGTGTAGGGCGTAGAGTGTAGGGTATAGAGTGTAGGGTATAGAGTGTAGGGTATAAAGTGTAGAGTGTAGGGTATAGAGTGTAGGGTATAGAGTGTAGGGTATAGAGTGTAGGGTATAGAGTGTAGAGTGTAGGGTATAGAGTGTAGAGTGTAGGGTATATAGTGTATGGTGTAGAGTGTATGGTATAGAGTGTAGAGTGTATGGTATAGAGTGTAGGGGATAGAGTGTATGGTATAGAGTGTATGGTATAGATTGTAGGGTATAGAGTGTAGGGTATCGAGTGTAGAGTGTAGGGTATAGAGTGTAGAGTGTAGGGTATAGAGTGTAGGGTATAGAGTGTAGGGTATAGAGTGTAGGGTATAGAGTGTAGGGTGTTGAGTGTAGGGTATAGAGTGTAGGGTATAGCGTGTAGGGTATAGAGTGAAGGGTATAGAGTGTAGGGTATAGAGTTTAGGGTATAAAGTGTAGAGTGTAGGGTGTAGAGTGTAGAGTGTAGGGTATAGAGTGTAGGGTAAAGAGTGTAGGGTATAAAGTGTAGAGTGTAGGGTATAGAGTAAAGGGTATATAGTGTAGGGTATAGAGTGTAGAGTGTAGGGTATAGAGTGTAGGGTATAGAGTGTAGGGTGTAGAGTGTAGGGTATAGAGTGTAGGGTATAGAGTGTAGGGTATAAAGTGTAGAGTGTAGGGTATAGAGTGTAGGGTATAGAGTGTAGGGTATAGAGTGTAGAGTGTAGGGTATAGAGTGTAGAGTGTAGGGTATATAGTGTATGGTGTAGAGTGTATGGTATAGAGTGTAGAGTGTATGGTATAGAGTGTAGGGGATAGAGTGTATGGTATAGAGTGTATGGTATAGATTGTAGGGTATAGAGTGTAGGGTATCGAGTGTAGGGTATAGAGTGTAGAGTGTAGGGTATAGAGTGTAGGGTATAGAGTGTAGGGTATAGAGTGTAGGGTATAGAGTGTAGGGTGTTGAGTGTAGGGTATAGAGTGTAGGGTATAGGGTGTAGGGTATAGAGTGTAGGGTGTAGAGTGTAGGGTATAGAGTGTAGGGTATAGAGTGTAGGGTATAGAGTGTAGGGTATAGCGTGTAGGGTATAGAGTGAACGGTATAGAGTGTAGGGTATAGAGTTTAGGGTATAAAGTGTAGAGTGTAGGGTGTAGAGTGTAGAGTGTAGGGTATAGAGTTTAGGGTATAGAGTGTAGGGTATAAAGTGTAGAGTGTAGGGTATAGAGTAAAGGGTATATAGTGTAGGGTATAGAGTGTAGAGTGTAGGGTATAGAGTGTAGGGTATAGAGTGTAGGGTATAGAGTGTAGGGTATAGAGTGTAGGGTATAAAGTGTAGAGTGTAGGGTATAGAGTGTAGGGTATAGAGTGTAGGGTATAGAGTGTAGGGTATAGAGTGTAGAGTGTAGGGTATAGAGTGTAGAGTGTAGGGTATATAGTGTAGGGTGTAGAGTGTAGGGTATAGAGTGTACAGTTTATGGTATAGAGTGTAGGGGATAGAGTGTATGGTATAGAGTGTATGGTATAGAGTGTATGGTATAGATTGTAGGGTATAGAGTGTTGGGTATCGAGTGTAGAGTGTAGGGTATAGAGTGTAGAGTGTAGGGTATAGAGTGTAGGGTATAGAGTGTAGGGTATAGAGTGTAGGGTATAGAGTGTAGGGTGTTGAGTGTAGGGTATAGAGTGTAGGGTATAGGGTGTAGGGTATAGAGTGTAGGGTGTAGAGTGTAGGGTATAGAGTGTAGGGTATAGAGTGTAGGGTATAGCGTGTAGGGTATAGAGTGAAGGGTATAGAGTGTAGGGTATAGAGTGTAGGGTATAAAGTGTAGAGTGTAGGGTGTAGAGTGTAGAGTGGAGGGTATAGAGTGGAGGGTATAGAGTGTAGGGTATTGAGTGTAGGGTATAAAGTGTAGAGTGTAGGGTATAGAGTGTAGGGTATAGAGTGTAAGGTATAGAGTGTAGGGTATAGAGTGTAGGGTATAGAGTGTAGGGTATAGAGTGTAGGGTGTTGAGTGTAGGGTATAGAGTGTAGGGTATAGGGTGTAGGGTATAGAGTGTAGGGTGTAGAGTGTAGGGTATAGAGTGTAGGGTATAGAGTGTAGGGTATAGAGTGTAGGGTATAGCGTGTAGGGTATAGAGTGTAGGGTATAGAGTGTAGGGTATCGAGTGTAGAGTGTAGGGTATAGAGTGTAGAGTGTAGGGTATAGAGTGTAGGGTATAGAGTGTAGGGTATAGAGTGTAGGGTATAGAGTGTAGCGTGTTGAGTGTAGGGTATAGAGTGTAGGGTATAGGGTGTAGGGTATAGAGTGTAGGGTGTAGAGTGTAGGGTATAGAGTGTAGGGTATAGAGTGTAGGGTATAGAGTGTAGGGTAAAGCGTGTAGGGTATAGAGTGAAGGGTATAGAGTGTAGGGTATAGAGTGTAGGGTATAAAGTGTAGAGTGTAGGTTGTAGAGTGTAGAGTGTAGGGTATAGAGTGGAGGGTATAGAGTGTAGGGTATAGAGTGTAGGGTATAAAGTGTAGAGTGTAGGGTATAGAGTGTATGGTATAGAGTGTAGGGTATAGAGTGTAGGGTATAGAGTGTAGGGTATAGAGTGTAGGGTATAGAGTGTAGGGTGTTGAGTGTAGGGTATAGAGTGTAGGGTATAGGGTGTAGGGTATAGAGTGTAGGGTATAGAGTGTAGGGTATAGAGTGTAGGGTATAAAGTGTAGGGTATAAAGTGTAGAGTGTAGGGTATAGAGTGTAGGGTATAGAGTGTAGGGTATAGAGTGTAGAGTGTAGGGTATAGAGTGTAGGGTATAGAGTGTAGGGTATAAAGTGTAGAGTGTAGGGTATAGAGTGTAGGGTATAGAGTGTAGGGTATAGAGTGTAGGGTATAGAGTGTAGGGTATAGAGTTTAGGGTATAAAGTGTAGAGTGTAGGGTATAGAGTGTAGGGTATAGAGTGTAGGGTATAGAGTGTAGGGTATAGAGTGTAGGGTATAATGTGTAGAGTGTAGGGTATAGAGTGTAGGATATAGAGTGTAGAGTGTAGGGTATAGAGTGTAGGGTATAGAGTGTAGGGTATAGAGTGTATGGTATAGAGTTTAGGGTATAGAGTGTAGGGTATAGAGTGTAAGCTATAAAGTGTAGGGTGTAGAGTGTAGGGTATAGAGTGTAGGGTATAGAGTGTAAGGTATAGAGTGTAGGGTATAGAGTGTAGGGTATAGAGTGTAGAGTGTAGGGTATAGAGTGTGGGGTATAGAGTGTAGAGTGTAGGGTATAGAGTGTAGGGTTTAGAGAGTAGGGTATAGAGTGTAGAGTTCTTCTTTGGGCACCTATACGACATGGGTAAGCATTGGGACGGTGATTAATGTTTGTGGGCATACTAGAGTTGTAATGATTGCTTTATTCCATGGAGGCACTAATTGATGGTATCATGCTTGGTGTGTCTACATTACCCTGACATTTTACATATGTATATGCTGCTGCTATACTCTGCCCCCCCATTAAAAGGCACTGCTCCCGGGGGTTTTTGTAGGGCTGCGGTAGCATAGCCACTTTGTCTGTCCCACTACACGTCCCGCTGGTAGCACACAGGTGCGGGCTACCTACCCTATGCACATGTCACTTGACAACTTTGGCATTGTCTGGTCGCGCCAATGTGCTTGTACATATGCCCATAGAATTGTTCTTCTTGTCTATCATCACCATACCTCTGTATTTATTTGTTTTGTCTTATATTTTGTTTTCTAATAAAATTTACATATTTTTATATGATTACTTCTTGTATTAGATCCATTCTTGGGGCATTTTGCTCCCTGTTCTCTGTAGGTTCATTATATTGTTAGGGAGTTTTGGTCCCGTTTTGTCCCTGGTGGTATGCCATGGGCATGCTGTATAAGAGGGATATTTTCACTTCTAGGTACGTCCGTAGTGCCAGTTTTTGTTTGTATATTATATTGTTTCTGTGTATTTTCACAGCCTCGCCAACTGACCGTATGGACCATAGAGCCCGTGAGAAAAAGTGGCTCACTAAATTGGAGGAGGTATTCGGTGATGATACTGTGTTGGTTTTAAATACTAGAGAAACAGAGGATTCTGTTATGAAACTAAAAACTTTATTGAATAAAAAAACACGCCTGTGGTGGAACCGGGCCTTCCTTGAACGATATATAACTAAGGGGCTGATCCCCAGAGGATTGAGGATACAGGTGTTTCCATCATTTAATGTAGAGGACGAGTCCCTTAGAAAGGAGTGGGAAGAGTTATCCTCCAAATGCTCCAAAGGGTTTATGGAACTACTGATTAGGTCCAATACCACCTCTATATTGGAGATTGAAAAAGAGATCGGTGCCCTACAGACCTCCCTGTGTAGCACTCTTTCAGCAAGTGCTGAGAAGAAACTCAATGATGAATTGGAGGGCGACTTTCAAAAATGGGAGAAGGATATTGTAACAGTAAAAACTAAGAAATATCAAAGGGATGTTCTCGATTATAAGAACAATCATGTGTACAAATGGAGAAAGAGACAGTCCACACAGTTTAAACCCTCTCAGCGTGGCTCGTTCTCATCAGCATCATCTATGGATGAAGAACAAGCTGGCAGTAGTCAGCCTAATAACACCTTTAATGACAGGCTTGGATTTGTAAAAGTGGGCAATCATAGAGGAAAAAATAAGCGCCGCTTTACTCCTCCCCAATCCCTCGAGAAAAAGGCGAAGTCTACTAATCATCTTGAGGTAATAAATTTGTCTGATCGTGTACTGACTAGGGACCAGCTGAGTGTCCTGGGCCTAGGACTGACGTTTGTCCCTACTAACAGTTTCAATTACTTTACAGCCATGAAGGACACACAGCTGTTCCTTAGAAAAGTCATCTTACGTAAACTGCATTTTAAATCTCGGGACGATTTGGGCCTCGACACTACTGTAGAACAAGAGGCGCTAGCCGTACTTGAGGAATTGGTGGAGGAGGCGGACTCACCTATTACAGGTACTTTTCCCACCTCTGTCACACGCAGATGTACCACGTTCCCCCCCTTTTCACTCTGCCCCCAAATTGACATTTTCAATAGATTAGTATTGGAGGACTTGAAAAAAGTTTCAAGTGACAAGAGGGGCAGTAATTTAACATCTACACAGTGTAGAGCTATAAAGGAACTTAGAGCTATGCAGGATATTGTGATTAAACCTGCGGATAAGGGGGGGAACGTGGTCATCTGGCCGACAGTTAAATATGAGAAGGAGGCCTTCCGCCAGCTGAGAGATCGAGAGGCTTATATTCCCCTGAATGATAACCCATTATCTAGATATTCGGGTGAGCTGTTTGAGATTTTGGACCGGGCCCTGACGCGGGGTATTATAACCAAGAAAGTATTTGATGGCCTGTTTGTGGAACATCCGGTGATCCCTACCCTCTACCTGCTGCCGAAGGTTCACAAAAATTCTGTCACACCCCCGGGGCGTCCGATTGTCTCGGGCATAGGGGGGTTATGCGACCCGGTGTGCAAATTCATCGAGCACTATTTACATCCCTTAGTGGAGTCGCTCCCCTCCTATGTCCGGGACACGACGGATGTCCTGGGAAAAATTGATGGCCTCACTCTGGAACCTGACATGATTTTTGCCACTGTCGACGTGGAATCTCTCTATACGAGTATTCAACATGGGGATGGCTTGGAGGCAGCGGAATTATTTCTGGGTATGAGTAATCTGGACTCCCTGTTGCAGGCCCTGATCCTGGAGCTCTTACAATTCATTTTAACACATAATTTCTTTTTATTTAAAGATCGGTTCTTCTTACAGAGACGCGGCACTGCCATGGGCGTGGCGTGTGCGCCCTCGTACGCTAACCTCTTTCTCGGACTTTGGGAGAGGGAGGTTTTCGGCGGGGGCGCGTGCGCCGCTTCCCATGTGCAGTGCTGGTATCGGTACATAGATGATGTGTTGATGATTTGGCAGGGTCCCGAGACAGCACTCATTGACTTCATCCAGGATTTGAACCATAATAACCATAACATCAAACTGACCCACAGGATAGCGGGTAGTGAGATTGATTTTTTGGACATTAAAATCATAAGAAGTATGGATGGGGAGATTCAGACCGACGTTTTTCGGAAGGAGACGTCGGTCAATTCTCTCCTACATTCCACTTCAGCGCATACACGGTCCACGATACGCGCTATTCCTGTGGGCCAGTTTCTTAGAATGAAAAGAATTTGTTCGTCGGATGAGGTTTTTGAGGAGCAGGCTCGGGACCTTGCCAAAAGGTTCCAGGATCGGGGTTATAGTAACCGGATTATCAAGAAAGGCTACTTCAGGGCCAGAGCCTCACCCAGATGTCAACTACTCCGGAGATCTCCGCGTCCGTCCCCTTCTAAATCTACCCAGCCGTTACGGTTTATCTCCACCTATAACAACAGGTGGGAGGAAATTAGAGAGATTCTTCAGAGACATTGGCCTGTATTGAGAACGGAACCAACCCTCAGTAAAATTCTACCTGACCACCCCCTTCTTACTGCAAGAAGGGGGAAGAGTCTTAAGGATCAGTTGGTAAGAAGTCATTATGTTCCGGCCACACCAGGCATCTTTGGATCAGGACCCAGGAGATGGGGGTGCTATCCCTGTGGGTCCTGTAAGGCCTGTCAGAATGTAATTAGAGCCACTAATTTCTCGGCGGCGGGTGGTGGTAGGGATTACCGGATTACCAGCTATATTTCCTGCACCACCACTTATGTGGTGTATTACGCCACATGTGCGTGTAATTTAATCTATGTTGGCCTTACGTCCCGGGAACTCCGTGTCAGGGTCCGGGAACATGTCAGGGGGATTCTAGCGGCAAAAGATGCGCTTGACATAGCAGAATTGCACACTATCCCAAGGCACTTCAGGCTATACCATGCCTGTAACCCATCATCGTTTCAGGTACGAGGAATAGATAAGGTCCATGCTGGAAACAGGGGAGGGGACCTTAAACGTTTACTAGCACAAATTGAGTGCCGGTGGATAGTCGCCTTGGGTACCATGGCCCCCAATGGTCTCAATGAGCAGCTATCATTTGTCCCTTTTCTATTGGCGTAATGGGGATATCCTCTGTCCTCTTTGTTTTTAACTCTGCTTGTTTAATTTGGTTTTAATTATTGTGTCTGTTTATGTTGTTGCAGTATTTTAATTTCACTAGTGTTCGTTTTTTTGATACTCCTTACATCTTGGGCCGGGAATGAGGGCTTGCGGTTTTGGAGAAGAGGATAAAAACTATATGGACAGCTATATCGGGGTGAACTGGAGCTCTCTGCATCGACCTTTTAATGTGATATGGACATGACCAATATTAACATCACTCAAGGGTTGTGCTGCGTGGCACGAATGATTCATCACCATGACAGAATAAGGACTTGGAATTGAAAAACCCGGAATATCTCTGTATATATGCATACTTTAAGAATGAGTGGGGATGTCAATTCCATGTTTATATGTCTGGTTATATTTGTTGCAATATATCATTAGTCTAGGATAAGTCCCCATCAGGTTGTTATTATTGTAGCGATCTTTGTCCCTCTTGCCAGGGTGTTTGCCCTCTCTCAATATGGCCCCCGAAGTGGTGCGCATGCGCGGTGGAGTAGCGGTGACGCCGCGTTGCTGACGGCTTCCGTACATCGGCACTGAGCTGTACTGACGTCACGAGGGATTTCCCTCTTTGCTCGATGCCGATGGGAAGGCCGGAAGCTGCGCGTGGGGTGCCGGCTGCTCTGCGCGCATGCGCCGCATATCACTGCGGCTAATGGACTTCACATGCACACACACCATATAAGCTGGGTACATTTAGAGACCACACAGCCCCCCGAGGAAGCAAATTTATACGCGAAACGCGCGTCGGGGCTTCTAGGAGGACACTTCTTCTTTGGGCACCTATACGACATGGGTAAGCATTGGGACGGCGATTAATGTTTGTGGGCATACTAGAGTTGTAATGATTGCTTTATTCCATGGAGGCACTAATTGATGGTATCATGCTTGGTGTGTCTACATTACCCTGACATTTTACATATGTATATGCTGCTGCTATACTCTGCCCCCCCATTAAAAGGCACTGCTCCCGGGGGTTTTTGTAGGGCTGCGGTAGCATAGCCACTTTGTCTGTCCCACTACACGTCCCGCTGGTAGCACACAGGTGTGGGCTACCTACCCTATGCACATGTCACTTTATTTGGCATTGTCTGGTCGCGCCAATGTGCTTGTACATATGCCCATAGAATTGTACTTCTTGTCTATCATCACCATACCTCTGTATTTATTTGTTTTGTCTTATATTTTGTTTTCTAATAAAATTTACATATTTTTATATGATTACTTCTTGTATTAGATCCATTCTTGGGGCATTTTGCTCCCTGTTCTCTGTAGGTTCATTATAGAGTGTAGAGTGTAGGGTATAGAGTGTAGGGTATAGAGTGTAGGGTATAGAGTGTAGGGTATAGAGTGTAGAGTGTAGGGTATAGAGTGTAGGGTATAGAGTGTAGGGTATAGAGTGTAGGGTTTAGAGAGTTGGGTATAGAGTGTAGAGTGTAGGGTATAGAGTGTAGGGTATAGAGTGTAGAGTGTATGGTATAAAGTGCAGGGGATAGAGTGTAGAGTGTGAGGTATAGAGTGTAGGGTATAGAGTGTATGGTATAGAGTGTATGGTATAGATAGTAGGGTATAGAGTGTAGGGTATAGAGTGTAGAGTGTAGGGTATAGAGTGTAGAGTGTAGGGTATAGAGTGTAGGGTATAGAGTGTAGGGTATAGAGTGTAGAGTGTAGGGTATAGAGTGTAGGGTATAGAGTGTAGGGTATAGAGTGTAGAGTGTAGGGTATAGAGTGTAGGGTATAGAGTGTATGGTATAGAGTGTATGGTATAGATTGTAGGGTATATAGTGTAGGGTATAGAGTGTAGAGTGTAGGGTATAGAGTGTAGAGTGTAGGTTATAGAGTGTAGGGTATAGAGTGTAGAGTGTAGGGTATAGAGTGTAGGGAATAGAGTGTAGAGTGTATGGTATAGAATGCAGGGGATATAGTGTAGAGTGTGAGGTATAGAGTGTAGGGTATAGAGTGTAGGGTATAGAGTGTAGGGTATAGAGTGTAGGGTATAGAGTGTAGAGTGTAGGGTATAGAGTGTAGGGTGTAGAGTGTATGGTATAGAGTGTATGGTATAGAGTGTAGGGTATAGAGTGTAGGGTATAGAGTGTAGGGTATAGAGTGTAGAGTGTAGGGTATAGAGTGTAGGGTGTAGAGTGTATGGTATAGAGTGTATGGTATAGATTGTAGGGTATAGAGTGTAGGGTATAGAGTGTAGAGTGTAGGGTATAGAGTGTAGAGTGTAGGGTATAGAGTGTAGGGTATAGAGTGTAGAGTGTAGGGTATAGAGTGTAGGGTATAGAGTGTAGAGTGTGTGGTATAGAGTGCAGGGGATAGAGTGTAGAGTGTGAGGTATAGAGTGTAGGGTATAGAGTGTATGGTATGGAGTGTATGGTATAGATTGTAGGGTATAGAGTGTAGGGTATAGAGTGCAGAGTGTAGGGTATAGAGTGTATGGTATAGAGTGTATGGTATAGATTCTAGGGTATAGAGTGTAGGGTATAGGGTGTAGAGTGTAGGGTATAGAGTGTAGAGTGTAGGGTATAGAGTGTAGGGTATAGAGTGTAGAGTGTATGGTATAGAGTGCAGGGGATAGAGTGTAGAGTGTGAGGTATAGAGTGTAGGGTATAGAGTGTATGGTATAGAGTGTATGGTATAGATTGTAGGGTATAGAGTGTAGGGTATAGACTGTAGAGTGTAGGGTATAGAGTGTAGAGTGTAGGGTTTAGAGTGTAGGGTATAGAGTGTAGGGTATAGCGTGTAGAGTGTAGGGTATAGAGGGTAGGGTATAGAGTGTATGGCATAGAGTGTATGGTATAGATTGTAGGGTATAGAGTGTAGGGTATAGAGTGTAGAGTGTAGGGGATAGAGTGTAGAGTGTGAGGTATAGAGTGTAGGGTAAAGAGTGTATGGTAAGGAGTGTATGGTATAGATTGTAGGGTATAGAGTGTAGGGTATAGAGTGTAGAGTGTAGGGTATAAAGTTTAGAGTGTAGGGTATAGAGTGTAGAGTGTAGGGTATAGAATGTAGGGTATAGAGTGTAGAGTGTATGGTATAGAGTGCAGGGGATAGAGTGTAGAGTGTGAGGTATAGAGTGTAGGGTATAGAGTGTATGGTATAGAGTGTATGGTATAGATTGTAGGGTATGGAGTGTAGGGTATAGAGTGTAGATTGTAGGGTATAGAGTGTAGAGTGTAGGGTATAGAGTGTAGGGTATAGAGTGTAAGGTATAGAGTGTAGAGTGTAGGGTATAGAGGGGAGGGTATAGAGTGTATGGTATAGATTGTAGGGTATAGAGTGTAGGGTATAGAGTGTAGAGTGTAGGGTATAGAGTGTAGAGTGTATGGTATAGAGTGCAGGGGATAGAGTGTAGAGTGTGAGGTATAGAGTGTAGGGTATAGAGTGTATGGTATAGAGTGTAGGGTATAGAGTGTAGGGTATAGAGTGTAGGGTATAGAGTGTAGGGTATAGAGTGTAGGGTGTAGAGTGTAAGGTATAGAGTGTAGGGTATAGAGTGTAGGGTATAGAGTGTAGAGTGTAGGGTATAGAGTGTAGGTTATAGAGTGTAGAGTGTAGGGTATAGAGTGTAGGGTTTAGAGAGTAGGGTATGGAGTGTAGAGTGTAGGGTATAGAGTGTAGGGTATAGAGTGTAGGGTATAGAGTGTAGAGTGTAGGGTATAGAGTGTAGGGTATAGAGTGTAGAGTGTAGGGTATAGAGTGTAGGGTTTAGAGAGTTGGGTATAGAGTGTAGAGTGTAGGGTATAGAGTATAGAGTGTAGGGTATACAGTGTAGAGTGTAGGGTATAGAGTGTAGGGTATAGAGTGTAAGGTATAGAGTGTAGGGTATAGAGTGTAGGGTATAGAGTGTAGGGTATAGAGTGTAGGGTGTTGAGTGTAGGGTATAGAGTGTAGGGTATAGGGTGTAGGGTATAGAGTGTAGGGTGTAGAGTGTAGGGTATAGAGTGTAGGGTATAGAGTGTAGGGTATAGAGTGTAGGGTATAGCGTGTAGGGTATAGAGTGAAGGGTATAGAGTGTAGGGTATAGAGTTTAGGGTATAAAGTGTAGAGTGTAGGGTGTAGAGTGTAGAGTGTAGGGTATAGAGTTTAGGGTATAGAGTGTAGGGTATAGAGTGTAGGGTATAGAGTGTAGGGTATAGAGTGTAGGGTATAGAGTGTAGGGTATAAAGTGTAGAGTGTAGGGTATAGAGTGTAGGGTATAGAGTGTAGGGTATAGAGTGTAGGGTATAGAGTGTAGAGTGTAGGGTATAGAGTGTAGAGTGTAGGGTATATAGTGTAGGGTGTAGAGTGTAGGGTATAGAGTGTACAGTGTATGGTATAGAGTGTAGGGGATAGAGTGTATGGTATAGAGTGTATGGTATAGAGTGTATGGTATAGATTGTAGGGTATAGAGTGTTGGGTATCGAGTGTAGAGTGTAGGGTATAGAGTGTAGAGTGTAGGGTATAGAGTGTAGGGTATAGAGTGTAGGGTATAGAGTGTAGGGTATAGAGTGTAGGGTGTTGAGTGTAGGGTATAGAGTGTAGGGTATAGGGTGTAGGGTATAGAGTGTAGGGTGTAGAGTGTAGGGTATAGAGTGTAGGGTATAGAGTGTAGGGTATAGCGTGTAGGGTATAGAGTGAAGGGTATAGAGTGTAGGGTATAGAGTGTAGGGTATAAAGTGTAGAGTGTAGGGTGTAGAGTGTAGAGTGTAGGGTATAGAGTGGAGGGTATAGAGTGTAGGGTATTGAGTGTAGGGTATAAAGTGTAGAGTGTAGGGTATAGAGTGTAGGGTATAGAGTGTAAGGTATAGAGTGTAGGGTATAGAGTGTAGGGTATAGAGTGTAGGGTATAGAGTGTAGGGTGTTGAGTGTAGGGTATAGAGTGTAGGGTATAGGGTGTAGGGTATAGAGTGTAGGGTGTAGAGTGTAGGGTATAGAGTGTAGGGTATAGAGTGTAGGGTATAGCGTGTAGGGTATAGAGTGAAGGGTATAGAGTGTAGGGTATAGAGTTTAGGGTATAAAGTGTAGAGTGTAGGGTGTAGAGTGTAGAGTGTAGGGTATAGAGTGTAGGGTAAAGAGTGTAGGGTATAAAGTGTAGAGTGTAGGGTATAGAGTAAAGGGTATATAGTGTAGGGTATAGAGTGTAGAGTGTAGGGTATAGAGTGTAGGGTATAGAGTGTAGGGTGTAGAGTGTAGGGTATAGAGTGTAGGGTATAGAGTGTAGGGTATAAAGTGTAGAGTGTAGGGTATAGAGTGTAGGGTATAGAGTGTAGGGTATAGAGTGTAGGGTATAGAGTGTAGAGTGTAGGGTATAGAGTGTAGAGTGTAGGGTATATAGTGTATGGTGTAGAGTGTATGGTATAGAGTGTAGAGTGTATGGTATAGAGTGTAGGGGATAGAGTGTATGGTATAGAGTGTATGGTATAGATTGTAGGGTATAGAGTGTAGGGTATCGAGTGTAGAGTGTAGGGTATATAGTGTAGAGTGTAGGGTATAGAGTGTAGGGTATAGAGTGTAGGGTATAGAGTGTAGGGTATAGAGTGTAGGGTGTTGAGTGTAGGGTATAGAGTGTAGGGTATAGGGTGTAGGGTATAGAGTGTAGGGTGTAGAGTGTAGGGTATAGAGTGTAGGGTATAGAGTGTAGGGTATAGAGTGTAGGGTATAGCGTGTAGGGTATAGAGTGAAGGGTATAGAGTGTAGGGTATAGAGTGTAGGGTATAAAGTGTAGAGTGTAGGGTGTAGAGTGTAGAGTGTAGGGTATAGAGTGGAGGGTATAGAGTGTAGGGTATAGAGTGTAGGGTATAAAGTGTAGAGTGTAGGGTATAGAGTGTATGGTATAGAGTGTAGAATATAGAGTGTAGGGTATAGAGTGTAGGGTATAGAGTGTAGGGTATAGAGTGTAGGGTATAGAGTGTAGGGTATAGAGTGTAGGGTGTTGAGTGTAGGGTATAGAGTGTAGGGTATAGGGTGTAGGGTATAGAGTGTAGGGTATAGAGTGTAGGGTATAGAGTGTAGGGTATAAAGTGTAGGGTATAAAGTGTAGAGTGTAGGGTATAGAGTGTAGGGTATAGAGTGTAGGGTATAGAGTGTAGAGTGTAGGGTATAGAGTGTAGGGTATAGAGTGTAGGGTATAAAGTGTAGAGTGTAGGGTATAGAGTGTAGGGTATAGAGTGTATGGTATAGAGTGTAGGGTATAGAGTGTAGGGTATAGAGTGTAGGGTATAGAGTGTAGGGTATAGAGTGTAGGGTATAGAGTGTAGGGTATAGAGTGTAGGGTATAGAGTGTAGGGTATAGAGTGTAGGGTGTTGAGTGTAGGGTATAGAGTGTAGGGTATAGGGTGTAGGGTATAGAGTGTAGGGTGTAGAGTGTAGGGTATAGAGTGTAGGGTATAGAGTGTAGGGTATAGCGTGTAGGGTATAGAGTGAAGGGTATAGAGTGTAGGGTATAGAGTGTAGGGTATAAAGTGTAGAGTGTAGGGTGTAGAGTGTAGAGTGTAGGGTATAGAGTGGAGGGTATAGAGTGTAGGGTATTGAGTGTAGGGTATAAAGTGTAGAGTGTAGGGTATAGAGTGTAGGGTATAGAGTGTAAGGTATAGAGTGTAGGGTATAGAGTGTAGGGTATAGAGTGTAGGGTATAGAGTGTAGGGTGTTGAGTGTAGGGTATAGAGTGTAGGGTATAGGGTGTAGGGTATAGAGTGTAGGGTGTAGAGTGTAGGGTATAGAGTGTAGGGTATAGAGTGTAGGGTATAGAGTGTAGGGTATAGCGTGTAGGGTATAGAGTGAAGGGTATAGAGTGTAGGGTATAGAGTTTAGGGTATAAAGTGTAGAGTGTAGGGTGTAGAGTGTAGAGTGTAGGGTATAGAGTGTAGGGTAAAGAGTGTAGGGTATAAAGTGTAGAGTGTAGGGTATAGAGTAAAGGGTATATAGTGTAGGGTATAGAGTGTAGAGTGTAGGGTATAGAGTGTAGGGTATAGAGTGTAGGGTGTAGAGTGTAGGGTATAGAGTGTAGGGTATAGAGTGTAGGGTATAAAGTGTAGAGTGTAGGGTATAGAGTGTAGGGTATAGAGTGTAGGGTATAGAGTGTAGGGTATAGAGTGTAGAGTGTAGGGTATAGAGTGTAGAGTGTAGGGTATATAGTGTATGGTGTAGAGTGTATGGTATAGAGTGTAGAGTGTATGGTATAGAGTGTAGGGGATAGAGTGTATGGTATAGAGTGTATGGTATAGATTGTAGGGTATAGAGTGTAGGGTATCGAGTGTAGAGTGTAGGGTATAGAGTGTAGAGTGTAGGGTATAGAGTGTAGGGTATAGAGTGTAGGGTATAGAGTGTAGGGTATAGAGTGTAGGGTGTTGAGTGTAGGGTATAGAGTGTAGGGTATAGGGTGTAGGGTATAGAGTGTAGGGTGTAGAGTGTAGGGTATAGAGTGTAGGGTATAGAGTGTAGGGTATAGAGTGTAGGGTATAGCGTGTAGGGTATAGAGTGAAGGGTATAGAGTGTAGGGTATAGAGTGTAGGGTATAAAGTGTAGAGTGTAGGGTGTAGAGTGTAGAGTGTAGGGTATAGAGTGGAGGGTATAGAGTGTAGGGTATAGAGTGTAGGGTATAAAGTGTAGAGTGTAGGGTATAGAGTGTATGGTATAGAGTGTAGAATATAGAGTGTAGGGTATAGAGTGTAGGGTATAGAGTGTAGGGTATAGAGTGTAGGGTATAGAGTGTAGGGTATAGAGTGTAGGGTGTTGAGTGTAGGGTATAGAGTGTAGGGTATAGGGTGTAGGGTATAGAGTGTAGGGTATAGAGTGTAGGGTATAGAGTGTAGGGTATAAAGTGTAGGGTATAAAGTGTAGAGTGTAGGGTATAGAGTGTAGGGTATAGAGTGTAGGGTATAGAGTGTAGAGTGTAGGGTATAGAGTGTAGGGTATAGAGTGTAGGGTATAAAGTGTAGAGTGTAGGGTATAGAGTGTAGGGTATAGAGTGTATGGTATAGAGTGTAGGGTATAGAGTGTAGGGTATAGAGTGTAGGGTATAGAGTGTAGGGTATAGAGTGTAGGGTATAGAGTGTAGGGTATAGAGTGTAGGGTATAATGTGTAGAGTGTAGGGTATAGAGTGTAGGATATAGAGTGTAGAGTGTAGGGTATAGAGTGTAGGGTATAGAGTGTAGGGTATAGAGTGTATGGTATAGAGTTTAGGGTATAGAGTGTAGGGTATAGAGTGTAAGCTATAAAGTGTAGGGTGTAGAGTGTAGGGTATAGAGTGTAGGGTATAGAGTGTAAGGTATAGAGTGTAGGGTATAGAGTGTAGGGTATAGAGTGTAGAGTGTAGGGTATAGAGTGTGGGGTATAGAGTGTAGAGTGTAGGGTATAGAGTGTAGGGTTTAGAGAGTAGGGTATAGAGTGTAGAGTGTAGGGTATAGAGTGTAGGGTATAGAGTGTAGGGTATAGAGTGTAGGGTATAGAGTGTAGGGTATAGAGTGTAGAGTGTAGGGTATAGAGTGTAGGGTATAGAGTGTAGAGTGTAGGGTATAGAGTGTAGGGTTTAGAGAGTTGGGTATAGAGTGTAGAGTGTATGGTATAAAGTGCAGGGGATAGAGTGTAGAGTGTGAGGTATAGAGTGTAGGGTATAGAGTGTATGGTATAGAGTGTATGGTATAGATAGTAGGGTATAGAGTGTAGGGTATAGAGTGTAGAGTGTAGGGTATAGAGTGTAGAGTGTAGGGTATAGAGTGTAGGGTATAGAGTGTAGGGTATAGAGTGTAGAGTGTAGGGTATAGAGTGTAGGGTATAGAGTGTAGAGTGTAGGTTATAGAGTGTAGGGTATAGAGTGTAGAGTGTAGGGTATAGAGTGTAGGGAATAGAGTGTAGAGTGTATGGTATAGAATGCAGGGGATATAGTGTAGAGTGTGAGGTATAGAGTGTAGGGTATAGAGTGTAGGGTATAGAGTGTAGGGTATAGAGTGTAGGGTATAGAGTGTAGAGTGTAGGGTATAGAGTGTAGGGTGTAGAGTGTATGGTATAGAGTGTATGGTATAGAGTGTAGGCTATAGAGTGTAGGGTATAGAGTGTAGGGTATAGAGTGTAGAGTGTAGGGTATAGAGTGTAGGGTGTAGAGTGTATGGTATAGAGTGTATGGTATAGATTGTAGGGTGTAGAGTGTAGGGTATGGAGTGTAGAGTGTAGGGTATAGAGTGTAGAGTGTAGGGTATAGAGTGTAGGGTATAGAGTGTAGAGTGTAGGGTATAGAGTGTAGGGTGTAGAGTGTGTGGTATAGAGTGCAGGGGATAGAGTGTAGAGTGTGAGGTATAGAGTGTAGGGTATAGAGTGTATGGTATGGAGTGTATGGTATAGATTGTAGGGTATAGAGTGTAGGGTATAGAGTGCAGAGTGTAGGGTATAGAGTGTATGGTATAGAGTGTATGGTATAGATTGTAGGGTATAGAGTGTAGGGTATAGGGTGTAGAGTGTAGGGTATAGAGTGTAGAGTGTAGGGTATAGAGTGTAGGGTATAGAGTGTAGAGTGTATGGTATAGAGTGCAGGGGATAGAGTGTAGAGTGTGAGGTATAGAGTGTAGGGTATAGAGTGTATGGTATAGAGTGTATGGTATAGATTGTAGGGTATAGAGTGTAGGGTATAGACTGTAGAGTGTAGGGTATAGAGTGTAGAGTGTAGGGTTTAGAGTGTAGGGTATAGAGTGTAGGGTATAGCGTGTAGAGTGTAGGGTATAGAGGGTAGGGTATAGAGTGTATGGCATAGAGTGTATGGTATAGATTGTAGGGTATAGAGTGTAGGGTATAGAGTGTAGAGTGTAGGGGATAGAGTGTAGAGTGTGAGGTATAGAGTGTAGGGTAAAGAGTGTATGGTAAGGAGTGTATGGTATAGATTGTAGGGTATAGAGTGTAGGGTATAGAGTGTAGAGTGTAGGGTATAAAGTTTAGAGTGTAGGGTATAGAGTGTAGAGTGTAGGGTATAGAATGTAGGGTATAGAGTGTAGAGTGTATGGTATAGAGTGCAGGGGATAGAGTGTAGAGTGTGCGGTATAGAGTGTAGGGTATAGAGTGTATGGTATAGAGTGTATGGTATAGATTGTAGGGTATGGAGTGTAGGGTATAGAGTGTAGATTGTAGGGTATAGAGTGTAGGGTATAGAGTGTAGGGTATAGAGTGTAAGGTATAGAGTGTAGAGTGTAGGGTATAGAGGGGAGGGTATAGAGTGTATGGTATAGATTGTAGGGTATAGAGTGTAGGGTATAGAGTGTAGAGTGTAGGGTATAGAGTGTAGAGTGTATGGTATAGAGTGCAGGGGATAGAGTGTAGAGTGTGAGGTATAGAGTGTAGGGTATAGAGTGTATGGTATAGAGTGTAGGGTATAGAGTGTAGGGTATAGAGTGTAGGGTATAGAGTGTAGGGTATAGAGTGTAGGGTGTAGAGTGTATGATATAGAGTGTATGGTATAGATTGTAGGGTATAGAGTGTAGGGTATAGAGTGTAGAGTGTAGGGTATAGAGTGTAGAGTGTAGGGTATAGAGTGTAGGGTATAGAGTGTAGAGTGTAGGGTGTAGAGCGTAGGGTATAGAGTGTAGAGTGTATGTTATAGAGTGCAGGGGATAGAGTGTAGAGTGTGAGGTTTAGAGTGTAGGGTATAGAGTGTATGGTATGGAGTGTATGGTATAGATTGTAGGGTATAGAGTGTAGGGTATAGAGTGCAGAGTGTAGGGTATAGAGTGTATGGTATAGAGTGTATGGTATAGATTGTAGGGTATAGAGTGTAGGGTATAGAGTGTAGAGTGTAGGGTATAGAGTGTAGAGTGTAGGGTATAGAGTGTAGGGTATAGAGTGTAGAGTGTATGGTATAGAGTGCAGGGGATAGAGTGTAGAGTGTGAGGTATACAGTGTAGGGTATAGAGTGTATGGTATAGAGTGTATGGTATAGATTGTAGGGTATAGAGTGTAGGGTATAAACTGTAGAGTGTAGGGTATAGAGTGTAGAGTGTAGGGTTTAGAGTGTAGGGTATAGAGTGTAGGGTATAGCGTGTAGAGTGTAGGGTATAGAGGGTAGGGTATAGAGTGTATGGCATAGAGTGTATGGTATAGATTGTAGGGTATAGAGTGTAGGGTATAGAGTGTAGATTGTAGGGGATAGAGTGTAGAGTGTGAGGTATAGAGTGTAGGGTATAGAGTGTATGGTAAGGAGTGTATGGTATAGATTGTAGGGTATAGAGTGTAGGGTATAGAGTGTAGAGTGTAGGGTATAAAGTTTAGAGTGTAGGGTATAGAGTGTAGAGTGTAGGGTATAGAATGTTGGGTATAGAGTGTAGAGTGTATGGTATAGAGTGCAGGGGATAGAGTGTAGAGTGTGAGGTATAGAGTGTAGGGTATAGAGTGTATGGTATAGAGTGTATGGTATAGATTGTAGGGTATGGAGTGTAGGGTATAGAGTGTAGATTGTAGGGTATAGAGTGTAGAGTGTAGGGTATAGAGTGCAGGGGATAGAGTGTAGAGTTTGAGGTATAGAGTGTAGGGTATAGAGTGTAGGGTATAGAGTGTAGGGTATAGAGTGTAGGGTATAGAGTGTAGTGTGTAGAGTGTATGGTATAGAGTGTATGGTATAGATTGTAGGGTATAGAGTGTAGGGTATAGAGTGTAGAGTGTAGGGTATAGAGTGTAGAGTGTAGGGTATAGAGTGTAGGGTATAGAGTGTAGAGTGTAGGGTGTAGAGTGTAGGGTATAGAGTGTAGAGTGTATGGTATAGAGTGCAGGGGATAGAGTGTAGAGTGTGGGTTTAGAGTGTAGGGTATAGAGTGTATGGTATAGAGTGTATGGTATAGATTGTAGGGCATAGAGTGTAGGGTATAGAGTGTAGAGTGTAGGGTATAGAGTGTAGAGTGTAGGTTATAGAGTGTAGGGTATAGAGTGTAGAGTGTATGGTATAGAGTGCAGGGGATAGAGTGTAGAGTGTGAGGTATAGAGTGTAGGGTATAGAGTGTATGGTATAGAGTGTATGGTATAGATTGTAGGGTATGGAGTGTAGGGTATAGAGTGTAGATTGTAGGGTATAGAGTGTAGAGTGTAGGGTATAGAGTGTAGGGTATAGAGTGTAAGGTATAGAGTGTAGAGTGTAGGGTATAGAGGGTAGGGTATAGAGTGTATGGTATAGAGTGTATGGTATAGATTGTAGGGTATAGAGTGTAGGGTATAGAGTGTAGAGTGTAGGGTATAGAGTGTAGAGTGTATGGTATAGAGTGCAGGGGATAGAGTGTAGAGTGTGAGGTATAGAGTGTAGGGTATAGAGTGTATGGTATAGAGTGTAGGGTATAGATTGTAGGGTATAGAGTGCAGGGTATAGAGTGTAGGGTGTAGAGTGTATGGTATAGAGTGTATGGTATAGACTGTAGGGTATAGAGTGTAGGGTATAGAGTGTAGAGTGTAGGGTATAGAGTGTAGAGTGTAGGGTATAGAGTGTAGGGTATAGAGTGTAGAGTGTAGGGTGTAGAGTGTAGGGTATAGAGTGTAGAGTGTATGGTATAGAGTGCAGGGGATAGAGTGTAAAGTGTGAGGTTTAGAGTGTAGGGTATAGAGTGTATGGTATAGAGTGTATGGTATAGATTGTAGGGCATAGAGTGCAGGGGATAGAGTGTAGAGTGTGAGGTATAGAGTGTAGGGTATAGAGTGTATGGTATAGAGTGTATGGTATAGATTGTAGGGTATAGAGTGTAGGGTATAGACTGTAGAGTGTAGGGTATAGAGTGTAGAGTGTAGGGTTTAGAGTGTAGGGTATAGAGTGTAGGGTATAGCGTGTAGAGTGTAGGGTATAGAGGGTAGGGTATAGAGTGTATGGCATAGAGTGTATGGTATTGATTGTAGGGTATAAACTGTAGGGTATAGAGTGTAGATTGTAGGGGACAGAGTGTAGAGTGTGAGGTATAGAGTGTAGGGTATAGAGTGTATGGTAAGGAGTGTATGGTATAGATTGTAGGGTATAGAGTGTAGGGTATAGAGTGTAGAGTGTAGGGTATAAAGTTTAGAGTGTAGGGTATAGAGTGTAGAGTGTAGGGTATAGAATGTAGGGTATAGAGTGTAGAGTGTATGGTATAGAGTGCAGGGGATAGAGTGTAGAGTGTGAGGTATAGAGTGTAGGGTATAGAGTGTATGGTATAGAGTGTGTGGTATAGATTGTAGGTATGGAGTGTAGGGTATAGAGTGTAGATTGTAGGGTATAGAGTGTAGAGTGTAGGGTATAGAGTGTAGGGTATAGAGTGTAATGTATAGAGTGTAGAGTGTAGGGTATAGAGGGTAGGGTATAGAGTGTATGGTATAGAGTGTATGGTATAGATTGTAGGGTATAGAGTGTAGGGTATAGAGTGTAGAGTGTAGGGTATAGAGTGTAGAGTGTATGGTATAGAGTGCAGGGGATAGAGTGTAGAGTTTGAGGTATAGAGTGTAGGGTATAGAGTGTATGGTATAGAGTGTAGGGTATAGAGTGTAGGGTATAGAGTGTAGGGTATAGAGTGTAGGGTATAGAGTGTAGTGTGTAGAGTGTATGGTATAGAGTGTATGGTATAGATTGTAGGGTATAGAGTGTAGGGTATAGAGTGTAGAGTGTAGGGTATAGAGTGTAGAGTGTAGGGTATAGAGTGTAGGGTATAGAGTGTAGAGTGTAGGGTGTAGAGTGTAGGGTATAGAGTGTAGAGTGTATGGTATAGAGTGCAGGGGATAGAGTGTAGAGTGTGAGGTTTAGAGTGTAGGGTATAGAGTGTATGGTATAGAGTGTATGGTATAGATTGTAGGGCATAGAGTGTAGGGTATAGAGTGTAGAGTGTAGGGTATAGAGTGTAGAGTGTAGGGTATAGAGTGTAGGGTATAGAGTGTATGGTATAGAGTGTATGGTATAGATTGTAGGGTATAGAGTGTAGGGTATAGAGTGTAGAGTGTAGGGTATAGAGTGTAGAGTGTAGGTTATAGAGTGTAGGGTATAGAGAGTAGAGTGTATGGTATAGAGTGCAGGGGATAGAGTGTAGAGTGTGTGATACCGTGCCGCACAAGAGGTTGGTACACAAAATGAGAATGCTTGGTCTGGGGGAAAATGTGTGTAAATGGGTTAGTAACTGGCTTAGTGATAGAAAGCAGAGGGTGGTTATAAATGGTATAGTCTCTAACTGGGTCGCTGTGACCAGTGGGGTACCGCAGGGGTCAGTATTGGGACCTGTTCTCTTCAACATATTCATTAATGATCTGGTAGAAGGTTTACACAGTAAAATATCGATATTTGCAGATGATACAAAACTATGTAAAGCAGTTAATACAAGAGAAGATAGTATTCTGCTACAGATGGATCTGGATAAGTTGGAAACTTGGGCTGAAAGGTGGCAGATGAGGTTTAACAATGATAAATGTAAGGTTATACACATGGGAAGAGGGAATCAATATCACCATTACACACTGAACGGGAAACCACTGGGTAAATCTGACAGGGAGAAGGACTTGGGGATCCTAGTTAATGATAAACTTACCTGGAGCAGCCAGTGCCAGGCAGCAGCTGCCAAGGCAAACAGGATCATGGGGTGCATTAAAAGAGGTCTGGATACACATGATGAGAGCATTATACTGCCTCTGTACAAATCCCTAGTTAGACCGCACATGGAGTACTGTGTCCAGTTTTGGGCACCGGTGCTCAGGAAGGATATAATGGAACTAGAGAGAGTACAAAGGAGGGCAACAAAATTAATAAAGGGGATGGGAGAACTACAATACCCAGATAGATTAGCGAAATTAGGATTATTTAGTCTAGAAAAAAGACGACTGAGGGGCGATCTAATAACCATGTATAAGTATATAAGGGGACAATACAAATATCTCGCTGAGGATCTGTTTATACCAAGGAAGGTGACGGGCACAAGGGGGCATTCTTTGCGTCTGGAGGAGAGAAGGTTTTTCCACCAACATAGAAGAGGATTCTTTACTGTTAGGGCAGTGAGAATCTGGAATTGCTTGCCTGAGGAGGTGGTGATGGCGAACTCAGTCGAGGGGTTCAAGAGAGGCCTGGATGTCTTCCTGGAGCAGAACAATATTGTATCATACAATTATTAGGTTCTGTAGAAGGACGTAGATCTGGGTATTTATTATGATGGAATATAGGCTGAACTGGATGGACAAATGTCTTTTTTCGGCCTTACTAACTATGTTACTATGTTACTATGTATAGAGTGTAGGGTATAGAGTGTATGGTATAGAATGTATGGTATAGATTGTAGGGTATGGAGTGTAGGGTATAGAGTGTAGATTGTAGGGTATAGAGTGTAGAGTGTAGGGTATAGAGTGTAGGGTATAGAGTGTAAGGTATAGAGTGTAGAGTGTAGGGTATAGAGGGTAGGGTATAGAGTGTATGGTATAGAGTGTATGGTATAGATTGTAGGGTATAGAGTGTAGGGTAAAGAGTGTAGAGTGTAGGGTATAGAGTGTAGAGTGTATGGTATAGAGTGCAGGGGATAGAGTGTAGAGTGTGAGGTATAGAGTGTAGGGTATAGAGTGTATGGTATAGAGTGTAGGGTATAGAGTGTAGGGTATAGAGTGTAGGGTATAGAGTGTAGGGTGTAGAGTGTATGGTATAGAGAGTATGGTATAGACTGTAGGGTATAGAGTGTAGGGAATAGAGTGTAGGGTATAGAGTGTAGGGTATAGAGTGTAGAGTGTAGGGTGTAGAGTGTAGGGTATAGAGTGTAGAGTGTATGGTATAGAGTGCAGGGGATAGAGTGTAAAGTGTGAGGTTTAGAGTGTAGGGTACAAAGTGTATGGTATAGAGTGTATGGTATAGATTGTAGGGCATAGAGTGTAGGGTATAGAGTGTAGAGTGTAGGGTATAGAGTGTAGAGTGTAGGGTATAGAGTGTAGGGTATAGAGTGTATGGTATAGAGTGTATGCTATAGATTGTAGGGTATAGAGTGTAGGGTATAGAGTGTAGAGTGTAGGGTATAGAGTGTAGAGTGTAGGTTATAGAGTGTAGGGTATAGAGTGCAGAGTGTAGGGTATAGAGTGTAGGGTATAGAGTGTATAGTGTATGGTATAGAGTGTAGGGGATAAAGTGTATGGTATAGAGTGTATGGTATAGAGTGTATGGTATAGAGTGTAGGGTATAGAGTGTAGAGTGTAGGGTATAGAGTGTAGGGTATAGAGTGTAGGGTATAGAGTGTAGGGTGTAGAGATTAGGGTATAGAGTGTAGGGTATAGGGTGTAGGGTATAGAGTGTAGGGTGTAGAGTGTAGGGTATATAGTGTAGGGTATAGAGTGTAGGGTATAGAGTGTAGGGTATAGCGTGTAGGGTATAGAGTGTAGGTTATAGAGTGTAGGGTATAGAGTGTAGGGTATAAAGTGTAGAGTGTAGGGTATAGAGTGTATGATATAGAGTGTAGAGTGTAGGGTATAGAGTGTATGGTATAGATTGTAGGGTGTAGAATGTATGTTATAGAGTGTAGGGTATAGAGCGTATGGTATAGAGATTAGAGTGTAGGGTATAGAGTGTAGGGTATAGAGTGTATGGTATAGAGTCTAGGGTATAGAGTGTATGGTATAGAGTCTAGGGTATAGAGTGTAGAGTGTAGGGTATAGAGTATATGGTATAGAGTGTAGGGTATAGAGTGTAGGGTATAGAGTGTAGGGTGTAGAGTGTATGGTATAGAGTGTAGGGTATAGTGTGTAGAGTGTATGGTATAGAGTGTAGAGTATAGAGTGTAGGGTATAGAGTGTATGGTATGGAGTGTATGGTATAGATTGTAGGGTATAGAGTGTAGGGTATAGAGTGCAGAGTGTAGGGTATAGAGTGTATGGTATAGAGTGTATGGTATAGATTGTAGGGTATAGAGTGTAGGGTATAGAGTGTAGAGTGTAGGGTATAGAGTGTAGGGTATAGAGTGTAGGGTATAGAGTGTAGAGTGTATGGTATAGAGTGCAGGGGATAGAGTGTAGAGTGTGAGGTATAGAGTGTAGGTTATAGAGTGTATGGTATAGAGTGTATGGTATAGATTGTAGGGTATAGAGTGTAGGGTATAAACTGTAGAGTGTAGGGTATAGAGTGTAGAGTGTAGGGTTTAGAGTGTAGGGTATAGAGTGTAGGGTATAGCGTGTAGAGTGTAGGGTATAGAGGGTGGGGTATAGAGTGTATGGTATAGAGTGTATGGTATAGATTGTAGGGTATAGAGTGTAGGGTATAGAGTGTAGAGTGTAGGGGATAGAGTGTAGAGTGTGAGGTATAGAGTGTAGGGTATAGAGTGTATGGTAAGGAGTGTATGGTATAGATTGTAGGGTATAGAGTGTAGGGTATAGAGTGTAGATTGTAGGGTATAGCGTGTAGAGTGTAGGATATAAAGTGTAGAGTGTAGGGTATAGAGTGTAGAGTGTAGGGTATAGAATGTAGGGTATAGAGTGTAGAGTGTATGGTATAGAGTGCAGGGGATAGAGTGTAGAGTGTGAGGTTTAGAGTGTAGGGTATAGAGTGTATGGTATAGAGTGTATGGTATAGATTGTAGGGTATAGAGTGTAGGGTATAGAGTGTAGATTGTAGGGTATAGAGTGTAGAGTGTAGGGTATAGAGTGTAGGGTATAGAGTGTAGGGTATAGAGTGTAGAGTGTAGGGTATAGAGGGTAGGGTATAGAGTGTATGGTATAGAGTGTATGGTATAGATTGTAGGGTTTAGAGTGTAGGGCATAGAGTGTAGAGTGTAGGGTATAGAGTGTAGAGTGTATGGTATAGAGTGCAGGGGATAGAGTGTAGAGTGTGAGGTATAGAGTGTAGGGTATAGAGTGTATGGTATAGAGTGTAGGGTATAGAGTGTAGGGTATAGAGTGTAGGGTATAGAGTGTAGGGTATAGAGTGTAGGGTGTAGAGTGTATGGTATAGAGTGTATGGTATAGATTGTAGGGTATAGAGTGTAGGGTATAGAGTGTAGAGTGTAGGGTATAGAGTGTAGAGTGTAGGGTATAGAGTGTAGGGTATAGAGTGTAGAGTGTAGGGTGTAGAGTGTAGGGTATAGAGTGTAGAGTGTATGGTATAGAGTGCAGGGGATAGAGTGTAGAGTGTGAGGTATAGAGTGTAGGGTATAGAGTGTATGGTATAGAGTGTATGGTATAGATTGTAGGGCATAGAGTGTAGGGTATAGAGTGTAGAGTGTAGGGTATAGAGTGTAGAGTGTAGGGTATAGAGTGTAGGGTATAGAGTGCATGGTATAGAGTGTATGGTATAGATTGTAGGGTATAGAGTGTAGGGTATAGAGTGTAGAGTGTAGGGTATAGAGTGTAGAGTGTAGGTTATAGAGTGTAGGGTATAGAGTGCAGAGTGTAGGGTATAGAGTGTAGGGTATAGAGTGTAGAGTGTATGGTATAGAGTGTAGGGGATAAAGTGTATGGTATAGAGTGTATGGTATAGAGTGTAGGGTATAGAGTGTACGGTATAGAGTGTAGAGTGTAGGGTATAGAGTGTAGGGTATAGAGTGTAGGGTATAGAGTGTAGGGTGTAGAGATTAGGGTATAGAGTGTAGGGTATAGGGTGTAGGGTATAGAGTGTAGTGTGTAGAGTGTAGGGTATATAGTGTAGGGCATAGAGTGTAGGGTATAGAGTGTAGAGTGTAGGGTATAGAGTGTAGAGTGTAGGGTATAGAGTGTAGGGTATAGAGTGTATGGTATAGAGTGTATGCTATAGATTGTAGGGTATAGAGTGTAGGGTATAGAGTGTAGAGTGTAGGGTATAGAGTGTAGAGTGTAGGGTATAGAGTGTAGGGTATAGAGTGCAGAGTGTAGGGTATAGAGTGTATGGTATAGAGTGTATAGTGTATGGTATAGAGTGTAGGGGATAAAGTGTATGGTATAGAGTGTATGGTATAGAGTGTATGGTATAGAGTGTAGGGTATAGAGTGTAGAGTGTAGGGTATAGAGTGTAGGGTATAGAGTGTAGGGTATAGAGTGTAGGGTGTAGAGATTAGGGTATAGAGTGTAGGGTATAGGGTGTAGGGTATAGAGTGTAGGGTGTAGAGTGTAGGGTATATAGTGTAGGGTATAGAGTGTAGGGTATAGAGTGTAGGGTATAGCGTGTAGGGTATAGAGTGTAGGTTATAGAGTGTAGGGTATAGAGTGTAGGGTATAAAGTGTAGAGTGTAGGGTATAGAGTGTATGATATAGAGTGTAGAGTGTAGGGTATAGAGTGTATGGTATAGATTGTAGGGTGTAGAATGTATGTTATAGAGTGTAGGGTATAGATCGTATGGTATAGAGATTAGAGTGTAGGGTATAGAGTGTAGGGTATAGAGTGTATGGTATAGAGTCTAGGGTATAGAGTGTATGGTATAGAGTCTAGGGTATAGAGTGTAGAGTGTAGGGTATAGAGTATATGGTATAGAGTGTAGGGTATAGAGTGTAGGGTATAGAGTGTAGGGTGTAGAGTGTATGGTATAGAGTGTAGGGTATAGTGTGTAGAGTGTATGGTATAGAGTGTAGAGTATAGAGTGTAGGGTATAGAGTGTATGGTATGGAGTGTATGGTATAGATTGTAGGGTATAGAGTGTAGGGTATAGAGTGCAGAGTGTAGGGTATAGAGTGTATGGTATAGAGTGTATGGTATAGATTGTAGGGTATAGAGTGTAGGGTATAGAGTGTAGAGTGTAGGGTATAGAGTGTAGGGTATAGAGTGTAGGGTATAGAGTGTAGAGTGTATGGTATAGAGTGCAGGGGATAGAGTGTAGAGTGTGAGGTATAGAGTGTAGGGTATAGTGTGTAGAGTGTATGGTATAGAGTGTAGAGTATAGAGTGTAGGGTATAGAGTGTATGGTATGGAGTGTATGGTATAGATTGTAGGGTATAGAGTGTAGGGTATAGAGTGCAGAGTGTAGGTTATAGAGTGTATGGTATAGAGTGTATGGTATAGATTGTAGGGTATAGAGTGTAGGGTATAAACTGTAGAGTGTAGGGTATAGAGTGTAGAGTGTAGGGTTTAGAGTGTAGGGTATAGAGTGTAGGGTATAGCGTGTAGAGTGTAGGGTATAGAGGGTGGGGTATAGAGTGTATGGTATAGAGTGTATGGTATAGATTGTAGGGTATAGAGTGTAGGGTATAGAGTGTAGAGTGTAGGGGATAGAGTGTAGAGTGTGAGGTATAGAGTGTAGGGTATAGAGTGTATGGTAAGGAGTGTATGGTATAGATTGTAGGGTATAGAGTGTAGGGTATAGAGTGTAGATTGTAGGGTATAGCGTGTAGAGTGTAGGATATAAAGTGTAGAGTGTAGGGTATAGAGTGTAGAGTGTAGGGTATAGAATGTAGGGTATAGAGTGTAGAGTGTATGGTATAGAGTGCAGGGGATAGAGTGTAGAGTGTGAGGTTTAGAGTGTAGGGTATAGAGTGTATGGTATAGAGTGTATGGTATAGATTGTAGGGTATAGAGTGTAGGGTATAGAGTGTAGATTGTAGGGTATAGAGTGTAGAGTGTAGGGTATAGAGTGTAGGGTATAGAGTGTAGGGTATAGAGTGTAAAGTGTAGGGTATAGAGGGTAGGATATAGAGTGTATGGTATAGAGTGTATGGTATAGATTGTAGGGTTTAGAGTGTAGGGCATAGAGTGTAGAGTGTAGGGTATAGAGTGTAGAGTGTATGGTATAGAGTGCAGGGGATAGAGTGTAGAGTGTGAGGTATAGAGAGTAGGGTATAGAGTGTATGGTATAGAGTGTAGGGTATAGAGTGTAGGGTATAGAGTGTAGGGTATAGAGTGTAGGGTATAGAGTGTAGAGTGTAGAGTGTATGGTATAGAGTGTATGGTATAGATTGTAGGGTATAGAGTGTAGGGTATAGAGTGTAGAGTGTAGGGTATAGAGTGTAGAGTGTAGGGTATAGAGTGTAGGGTATAGAGTGTAGAGTGTAGGGTGTAGAGTGTAGGGTATAGAGTGTAGAGTGTATGGTATAGAGTGCAGGGGATAGAGTGTAGAGTGTGAGGTATAGAGTGTAAGGTATAGAGTGTATGGTATAGAGTGTATGGTATAGATTGTAGGGCATAGAGTGTAGGGTATAGAGTGTAGAGTGTAGGGTATAGAGTGTAGAGTGTAGGGTATAGAGTGTAGGGTATAGAGTGCATGGTATAGAGTGTATGGTATAGATTGTAGGGTATAGAGTGTAGGGTATAGAGTGTAGAGTGTAGGGTATAGAGTGTAGAGTGTAGGTTATAGAGTGTAGGGTATAGAGTGCAGAGTGTAGGGTATAGAGTGTAGGGTATAGAGTGTAGAGTGTATGGTATAGAGTGTAGGGTATAGAGTGTAGGGTATAGAGTGTAGAGTGTAGGGTATAGAGTGTAGGGTATAGAGTGTAGGGTATAGAGTGTAGGGTGTAGAGATTAGGGTATAGAGTGTAGGGTATAGGGTGTAGGGTATAGAGTGTAGTGTGTAGAGTGTAGGGTATATAGTGTAGGGCATAGAGTGTAGGGTATAGAGTGTAGAGTGTAGGGTATAGAGTGTAGAGTGTATGCTATAGATTGTAGGGTATAGAGTGTAGGGTATAGAGTGTAGAGTGTAGGGTATAGAGTGTAGAGTGTAGGTTATAGAGTGTAGGGTATAGAGTGCAGAGTGTAGGGTATAGAGTGTATGGTATAGAGTGTATAGTGTATGGTATAGAGTGTAGGGGATAAAGTGTATGGTATAGAGTGTATGGTATAGAGTGTATGGTATAGAGTGTAGGGTATAGAGTGTAGAGTGTAGGGTATAGAGTGTAGGGTATAGAGTGTAGGGTATAGAGTGTAGGGTGTAGAGATTAGGGTATAGAGTGTAGGGTATAGGGTGTAGGGTATAGAGTGTAGGGTGTAGAGTGTAGGGTATATAGTGTAGGGTATAGAGTGTAGGGTATAGCGTGTAGGGTATAGAGTGTAGGTTATAGATTGTAGGGTATAGAGTGTAGGGTATAAAGTGTAGAGTGTAGGGTATAGAGTGTATGATATAGAGTGTAGAGTGTAGGGTATAGAGTGTATGGTATAGATTGTAGGGTTTAGAATGTATGTTATAGAGTGTAGGGTATAGAGCGTATGGTATAGAGATTAGAGTGTAGGGTATAGAGTGTAGGGTATAGAGTGTATGGTATAGAGTCTAGGGTATAGAGTGTATGGTATAGAGTCTAGGGTATAGAGTGTAGAGTGTAGGGTATAGAGTATATGGTATAGAGTGTAGGGTATAGAGTGTAGGGTATAGAGTGTAGGGTGTAGAGTGTATGGTATAGAGTGTAGGGTATAGTGTGTAGAGTGTATGGTATAGAGTGTAGAGTATAGAGTGTAGGGTATAGAGTGTATGGTATGGAGTGTATGGTATAGATTGTAGGGTATAGAGTGTAGGGTATAGAGTGCAGAGTGTAGGGTATAGAGTGTATGGTATAGAGTGTATGGTATAGATTGTAGGGTATAGAGTGTAGGGTATAGAGTGTAGAGTGTAGGGTATAGAGTGTAGGGTATAGAGTGTAGGGTATAGAGTGTAGAGTGTATGGTATAGAGTGCAGGGGATAGAGTGTAGAGTGTGAGGTATAGAGTGTAGGTTATAGAGTGTATGGTATAGAGTGTATGGTATAGATTGTAGGGTATAGAGTGTAGGGTATAAACTGTAGAGTGTAGGGTATAGAGTGTAGAGTGTAGGGTTTAGAGTGTAGGGTATAGAGTGTAGGGTATAGCGTGTAGAGTGTAGGGTATAGAGGGTGGGGTATAGAGTGTATGGTATAGAGTGTATGGTATAGATTGTAGGGTATAGAGTGTAGAGTGTAGGGGATAGAGTGTAGAGTGTGAGGTATAGAGTGTAGGGTATAGAGTGTATGGTAAGGAGTGTATGGTATAGATTGTAGGGTATAGAGTGTAGGGTATAGAGTGTAGATTGTAGGGTATAGCGTGTAGAGTGTAGGATATAAAGTGTAGAGTGTAGGGTATAGAGTGTAGAGTGTAGGGTATAGAATGTAGGGTATAGAGTGTAGAGTGTATGGTATAGAGTGCAGGGGATAGAGTGTAGAGTGTGAGGTTTAGAGTGTAGGGTATAGAGTGTATGGTATAGAGTGTATGGTATAGATTGTAGGGTATAGAGTGTAGGGTATAGAGTGTAGATTGTAGGGTATAGAGTGTAGAGTGTAGGGTATAGAGTGTAGGGTATAGAGTGTAGGGTATAGAGTGTAGAGTGTAGGGTATAGAGGGTAGGGTATAGAGTGTATGGTATAGAGTGTATGGTATAGATTGTAGGGTTTAGAGTGTAGGGCATAGAGTGTAGAGTGTAGGGTATAGAGTGTAGAGTGTATGGTATAGAGTGCAGGGGATAGAGTGTAGAGTGTGAGGTATAGAGTGTAGGGTATAGAGTGTATGGTATAGAGTGTAGGGTATAGAGTGTAGGGTATAGAGTGTAGGGTATAGAGTGTAGGGTATAGAGTGTAGGGTGTAGAGTGTATGGTATAGAGTGTATGGTATAGATTGTAGGGTATAGAGTGTAGGGTATAGAGTGTAGAGTGTAGGGTATAGAGTGTAGAGTGTAGGGTATAGAGTGTAGGGTATAGAGTGTAGAGTGTAGGGTGTAGAGTGTAGGGTAAAGAGTGTAGAGTGTATGGTATAGAGTGCAGGGGATAGAGTGTAGAGTGTGAGGTATAGAGTGTAGGGTATAGAGTGTATGGTATAGAGTGTATGGTATAGATTGTAGGGCATAGAGTGTAGGGTATAGAGTGTAGAGTGTAGGGTATAGAGTGTAGAGTGTAGGGTATAGAGTGTAGGGTATAGAGTGCATGGTATAGAGTGTATGGTATAGATTGTAGGGTATAGAGTGTAGGGTATAGAGTGTAGAGTGTAGGGTATAGAGTGTAGAGTGTAGGTTATAGAGTGTAGGGTATAGAGTGCAGAGTGTAGGGTATAGAGTGTAGGGTATAGAGTGTAGAGTGTATGGTATAGAGTGTAGGGGATAAAGTGTATGGTATAGAGTGTATGGTATAGAGTGTAGGGTATAGAGTGTAGGGTATAGAGTGTAGAGTGTAGGGTATAGAGTGTAGGGTATAGAGTGTAGGGTATAGAGTGTAGGGTGTAGAGATTAGGGTATAGAGTGTAGGGTATAGGGTGTAGGGTATAGAGTGTAGTGTGTAGAGTGTAGGGTATATAGTGTAGGGCATAGAGTGTAGGGTATAGAGTGTAGAGTGTAGAGTATAGAGTGTAGAGTGTAGGGTATAGAGTGTAGGGTATAGAGTGTATGGTATAGAGTGTATGCTATAGATTGTAGGGTATAGAGTGTAGGGTATAGAGTGTAGAGTGTAGGGTATAGAGTGTAGAGTGTAGGTTATAGAGTGTAGGGTATAGAGTGCAGAGTGTAGGGTATAGAGTGTATGGTATAGAGTGTATAGTGTATGGTATAGAGTGTAGGGGATAAAGTGTATGGTATAGAGTGTATGGTATAGAGTGTATGGTATAGAGTGTAGGGTATAGAGTGTAGAGTGTAGGGTATAGAGTGTAGGGTATAGAGTGTAGGGTATAGAGTGTAGGGTGTAGAGATTAGGGTATAGAGTGTAGGGTATAGGGTGTAGGGTATAGAGTGTAGGGTGTAGAGTGTAGGGTATATAGTGTAGGGTATAGAGTGTAGGGTATAGAGTGTAGGGTATAGCGTGTAGGGTATAGAGTGTAGGTTATAGAGTGTAGGGTATAGAGTGTAGGGTATAAAGTGTAGAGTGTAGGGTATAGAGTGTATGATATAGAGTGTAGAGTGTAGGGTATAGAGTGTATGGTATAGATTGTAGGGTGTAGAATGTATGTTATAGAGTGTAGGGTATAGAGTGTATGGTATAGAGATTAGAGTGTAGGGTATAGAGTGTAGGGTATAGAGTGTATGGTATAGAGTCTAGGGTATAGAGTGTATGGTATAGAGTCTAGGGTATAGAGTGTAGAGTGTAGGGTATAGAGTATATGGTATAGAGTGTAGGGTATAGAGTGTAGGGTATAGAGTGTAGGGTGTAGAGTGTATGGTATAGAGTGTAGGGTATAGTGTGTAGAGTGTATGGTATAGAGTGTAGAGTATAGAGTGTAGGGTATAGAGTGTATGGTATGGAGTGTATGGTATAGATTGTAGGGTATAGAGTGTAGGGTATAGAGTGCAGAGTGTAGGGTATAGAGTGTATGGTATAGAGTGTATGGTATAGATTGTAGGGTATAGAGTGTAGGGTATAGAGTGTAGAGTGTAGGGTATAGAGTGTAGGGTATAGAGTGTAGGGTATAGAGTGTAGAGTGTATGGTATAGAGTGCAGGGGATAGAGTGTAGAGTGTGAGGTATAGAGTGTAGGTTATAGAGTGTATGGTATAGAGTGTATGGTATAGATTGTAGGGTATAGAGTGTAGGGTATAAACTGTAGAGTGTAGGGTATAGAGTGTAGAGTGTAGGGTTTAGAGTGTAGGGTATAGAGTGTAGGGTATGGCGTGTAGAGTGTAGGGTATAGAGGGTGGGGTATAGAGTGTATGGTATAGCGTGTATGGTATAGATTGTAGGGTATAGAGTGTAGGGTATAGAGTGTAGAGTGTAGGGGATAGAGTGTAGAGTGTGAGGTATAGAGTGTAGGGTATAGAGTGTATGGTAAGGAGTGTATGGTATAGATTGTAGGGTATAGAGTGTAGGGTATAGAGTGTAGATTGTAGGGTATAGCGTGTAGAGTGTAGGATATAAAGTGTAGAGTGTAGGGTATAGAGTGTAGAGTGTAGGGTATAGAATGTAGGGTATAGAGTGTAGAGTGTATGGTATAGAGTGCAGGGGATAGAGTGTAGAGTGTGAGGTTTAGAGTGTAGGGTATAGAGTGTATGGTATAGAGTGTATGGTATAGATTGTAGGGTATAGAGTGTAGGGTATAGAGTGTAGATTGTAGGGTATAGAGTGTAGAGTGTAGGGTATAGAGTGTAGGGTATAGAGTGTAGGGTATAGAGTGTAGAGTGTAGGGTATAGAGGGTAGAGTATAGAGTGTATGGTATAGAGTGTATGGTATAGATTGTAGGGTTTAGAGTGTAGGGCATAGAGTGTAGAGTGTAGGGTATAGAGTGTAGAGTGTATGGTATAGAGTGCAGGGGATAGAGTGTAGAGTGTGAGGTATAGAGTGTAGGGTATAGAGTGTATGGTATAGAGTGTAGGGTATAGAGTGTAGGGTATAGAGTGTAGGGTATAGAGTGTAGGGTGTAGAGTGTATGGTATAGAGTGTATGGTATAGATTGTAGGGTATAGAGTGTAGGGTATAGAGTGTAGAGTGTAGGGTATAGAGTGTAGAGTGTAGGGTATAGAGTGTAGGGTATAGAGTGTAGAGTGTAGGGTGTAGAGTGTAGGTTATAGAGTGTAGAGTGTATGGTATAGAGTGCAGGGGATAGAGTGTAGAGTGTGAGGTATAGAGTGTAGGGTATAGAGTGTATGGTATAGAGTGTATGGTATAGATTGTAGGGCATAGAGTGTAGGGTATAGAGTGTAGAGTGTAGGGTATAGAGTGTAGAGTGTAGGGTATAGAGTGTAGGGTATAGAGTGCATGGTATAGAGTGTATGGTATAGATTGTAGGGTATAGAGTGTAGGGTATAGAGTGTAGAGTGTAGGGTATAGAGTGTAGAGTGTAGGTTATAGAGTGTAGGGTATAGAGTGCAGAGTGTAGGGTATAGAGTGTAGGGTATAGAGTGTAGAGTGTATGGTATAGAGTGTAGGGGATAAAGTGTATGGTATAGAGTGTATGGTATAGAGTGTAGGGTATAGAGTGTAGGGTATAGAGTGTAGAGTGTAGGGTATAGAGTGTAGGGTATAGAGTGTAGGGTATAGAGTGTAGGGTGTAGAGATTAGGGTATAGAGTGTAGGGTATAGGGTGTAGGGTATAGAGTGTAGTGTGTAGAGTGTAGGGTATATAGTGTAGGGTATAGAGTGTAGGGTATAGAGTGTAGGGTATAGAGTGTAGGGTATAGAGTGTAGGGTATAGCGTGTAGGGTATAGAGTGTAGGTTATAGAGTGTAGGGTATAGAGTGTAGGGTATAAAGTGTAGAGTGTAGGGTATAGAGTGTATGGTATAGAGTGTAGAGTGTAGGGTATAGGGTGTAGGGTATAGAGTGTAGGGTGTAGAGTGTAGGGTAAAGAGTGTAGGGTATAGAGTGTAGGGTATAGAGTGTAGGGTATGGCGTGTAGGGTATAGAGTGAAGGGTATAGAGTGTAGGGTATAGAGTGTAGGGTATAAAGTGTAGAGTGTAGGGTGTAGAGTGTAGAGTGTAGGGTATAGAGTGGAGGGTATAGAGTGTAGGGTATAGAGTGTAGGGTATAAAGTGTAGAGTGTAGGGTATAGAGTGTAGGGTATATAGTGTAGGGTATAGAGTGTAGAGTGTAGGGTATAGAGTGTAGGGTATAGAGTGTAGGGTATAGAGTGTAGGGTATAGAGTGTAGGGTATAGAGTGTAGGGTATAAAGTGTAGAGTGTAGGGTATAGAGTGTAGGGTATAGAGTGTAGTGTATAGAGTGTAGAGTGTAGGGTATAGAGTGTAGGGTATAGAGAGTATGGTATAGAGTGTAGGGTATAGAGTGTAGATTGTAGGGTATAGAGTGTAGGGTATACTGTGTAGAGTGTAGGGTATAGAGTGTAAGGTATAGAGGGTAGGGTATAGAGTGTATGGTGTAGAGTGTAGGGTATAGAGTGTAGGGTATAGAGTGTAGGGTATAGAGTGTATGGTATAGAGTTTAGGGTATAGAGTGTAGGGTATAGAGTGTAAGCTATAAAGTGTAGGGTGTAGAGTGTAGGGTATAGAGTGTAGGGTATAGAGTGTAGGGTATAGAGTGTAGGGTATAGAGTGTAGGATATAGAGTGTAGAGTGTAGGGTATAGAGTGTAGGGTATAGAGTGTAGAGTGTAGGGTATAGAGTGTAGGGTTTAGAGAGTAGGGTATAGAGTGTAGAGTGTAGGGTATAGAGTGTAGAGTGTAGGGTATAGAGTGTAGGGTATAGAGTGTAGAGTGTAGGGTATAGAGTGTAGGGTTTAGAGAGTTGGGTATAGAGTGTAGAGTGTAGGGTATAGAGTATAGAGTGTAGGGTATAGAGTGTAGGGTATAGAGTGTAGAGTGTAGGATATAGAGTGTAGGGTATAGAGTGTAGAGTGTAGGGTATAGAGTGTAGTGTATAGATTGTAGGGTATAGAGTGTAGATTGTAGGGTATAGAGTGTAGGGTATAGAGTGTATGGTATAGAGTGTAGAGAGTAGGGTATAGAGTGTATAGTGTAGGGTATAGAAAGTAGGGTATAGAGTGTATGGTATAGAGTGTAGGGAATAGAGTGTAGGCTATAGAGTGTATGATATAGAGTGTAGGGTATAGAGTGTATGGTATAGAGTGTAGGGTATAGAGTGTAGGGTATAGAGTGTAGGGTATAGAGTGTATGGTATAGAGTGTATGGTATAGATTGTAGGGTATAGAGTGTAGAGTATAGAGTGTAGAGTGTAGGGTATAGAGTGTAGAGTGTAGGGTATAGAGTGTAGTTTATAGAGTGTAGAGTGTAGGGTATAGAGTGTAGGGTATAGAGTGTAGAGTGTATGGTATAGAGTGCAGGGGATAGAGTGTAGAGTGTGAGGTATAGAATGTAGGGTATAGAGTGTATGGTATAGAGTGTATGGTATAGATTGTAGGGTATAGAGTGTAGGGTATAGAGTGTAGAGTGTAGGGTATAGAGTGTAGAGTGTAGGGTATAGAGTGTATGGTATAGAGTGTATGGTATAGATTGTAGGGTATAGAGTGTAGGGTATAGAGTGTAGAGTGTAGGGTATAGAGTGTAGAGTGTAGGGTATAGAGTGTAGGGTATAGAGTGTAGAGTGTAGGGTATAGAGTGTAGAGTATAGAGTGTAGAGTGTATGGTATAGAGTGCAGGGGATAGAGTGTAGAGTGTAGGGTATAGAGTGTAGGGTATAGAGTGTAGAGTGTAGGGTATAGAGTGTAGGGTTTAGAGAGTAGGGCATAGAGTGTAGAGTGTAGGGTATAGAGTGTAGAGTGTAGGGTATAGAGTGTAGGGTATAGAGTGTGGAGTGTAGGGTATAGAGTGTAGTGTTTAGAGAGTTGGGTATAGAGTGTAGAGTGTAGGGTATAGAGTATAGAGTGTAGGGTATAGAGTGTAGGGTATAGAGTGTAGAGTGTAGGGTATAAAGTGTAGAGAGTAGGGTGTAGAGTGTAGGGTATAGAGTGTAGGTTATAGAATGTAGGGTTTAGATTGTAGATTGTAGGGTGTAGAGTGTAGGGTATAGAGTGTAAGGTATAGAGTGTAGGGTATAAAGTGTATGTTATAGAGTGTAGGGAATAGAGTGTAGAGTGTAGGGTATAGAGTGTACGGTATAGAGTGTAGGGTAAAGAGTGTATGGTATAGAGTGTAGAGTGTAGGGTATAGAGTGTATAGTGTAGGGTATATAGTGTAGGGTATAGAGTGTATGGTATAGAGTGTAGGGAATAGAGTGTAGGCTATTGAGTGTATGATATAGAGTGTAGGGTATAGAGTGTATGGTATAGAGTGTAGGGTATAGAGTGTAGGGTATAGAGTGTATGGTATAGAGTGTATGGTATAGATTGTAGGGTATAGAGTGTAGGGTATAGAGTGTAGAGTGTAGGGTATAGAGTGTAGGGTATAGAGTGTAGAGTGTAGGGTATAGAGTGTAGGGTATAGAGTGTAGAGTGCATGGTATAAAGTGCAGGGGATAGAGTGTAGAGTGTGAGGTATAGAGTGTAGGGTATAGAGTGTATGGTATAGAGTGTATGGTATAGATTGTAGGGTATAGAGTGTAGGGTATAGAGTGTAGAGTGTAGGGTATAGAGTGTAGAGTGTAGGGTATAGAGTGTAGAGTATAGAGTGTAGGGTATAGAGTGTAGAGTGTAGGGTATAGAGTGTAGGGTATAGAGTGTAGGATATAGAGTGTAGAGTGTAGGGTATAGAGTGTAGGGTATAGAGTGTATGGTATAGAGTGTATGGTATAGATTGTAGGGTATATAGTGTAGGGTATAGAGTGTAGAGTGTAGGGTATAGAGTGTATATTCCCTACACTCTATACCATACACTCTATACCCTACACTCTATACCCTACACTATACACTCTATACCCTACTCTCTACACTCTATACCATACACTCTATACCCTACACTCTATACCCTACAATCTACACTCTATACCCTACAATCTATACACTACACTCTATACCCTACACTCTACACTCTATACCCTACACTCTATACCCTACACTCTACACTCTATACCCTACACTCTATACCCTACACTCTATACTCTATACCCTACACTCTACACTCTATACCCAACTCTCTAAACCCTACACTCTATACCCTACACTCTACACACTATACCCTACTCTCTAAACCCTACACTCTATACCCTACACTCTACACTCTATACCCTACACTCTATACCCTACACTCTACACTCTATACCCTACACTCTATACCCTACACTCTATACCCTACACTCTATACCCTACACTCTATACCCTACACTCTACACCCTACACTTTATAGCTTACACTCTATACCCTACACTCTATACCCTAAACTCTATACCATACACTCTATACCCTACACTCTATACCCTACACTCTATACCCTACACTCTACACCATACACTCTATACCCTACCCTCTATACCTTACACTCTATACCCTACACTCTACACAGTATACCCTACACTCTATACCCTACAATCTACACTCTATACCCTACACTCTATACCATACACTCTATACCCTACACTCTATACCCTACACTCTACACTCTATACACTACACTCTATACCCTACACTCTATACCCTACACTCTACACTTTATACCCTACACTCTATACCCTACACTCTATACCCTACACTCTATACCCTACACTCTATACCCTACACTCTATACCCTACACTCTACACTCTATACCCTACACTATATACCCTACACTCTATACCCTACACTCTACACTTTATACCCTACACTCTATACCCTACACTCTATACCCTCCACTCTATACCCTACACTCTACACTCTACACCCTACACTCTACACTTTATACCCTACACTCTATACCCTACACTCTATACCCTTCACTCTATACCCTACACGCTATATCCTACACTCTATACCCTACACTCTATACCCTACACTCTTTACCCTACACTCTACACCCTACACTCTATACCCTACACCCTATACCCTACACTCTACACTCTATACCATACACTCTATACCCTACACTCTACACTTTATACCCTACACTCTATACCCTACACTCTATGACCTACACTCTATACCCTACACGCTATACCCTACACTCTATACCCTACACTCTATACCCTACACTCTATACCCTACACTATATACCCTACACTCTACACACTACACTCTATACCCTACACCCTATACCCTACACTCTATACCCTAATCTCTACACCCTACACTCTATACCCTACACTCTATACCCTACACTCTATACCCTACACTCTACACTCTATACCCTACACTCTATACCATACACTCTATACCATACACTTTATCCCCTACACTCTATACCATACACTCTACACTCTATACCCTACACTCTATACCCTACACTCTGCACTCTATACCCTACACTCTATAACCTACACTCTACACTCTATACCCTACACTCTACACTCTATACCCTACACTCTATACCCTACAATCTCTACCATACACTCTATACCATACACTCTATACCCTACACTCTATACCCTACACTCTACACTCTATACCCTACACTCTACACTCTATACCCTACACTCTATGCCCTACAATCTATACCATACACTCTATACCATACACTCTATACCCTACACTCCATACCTCACACTCTACACTCTATCCCCTGCACTCTATACCATACACTCTACACTCTATACCCTACACTCTACACCCTACACTCTACACTCTATACCCTACACTCTATACCCTACACTCTACACTCTATACCCTACACTCTACACTCTATACCCTACACTCTATACCCTACAATCTATACCATACACTCTATACCATACACTCTACACCCTACACTCTATACCCTACACTCTATACCCTACACTCTATACCCTACACTCTATACCCTACACTCTATACCATACACTCTATACCCTACACTCTATACCTCACACTCTACACTCTATCCCCTGCACTCTATACCATACACTCTACACTCTATACCCTACACTCTACACTCTATGCCCTACACTCTATACCCTACAATCTATACCATACACTCTATACCATACACTCTACACCCTACACTCTATACCCTACACTCTATACCCTACACTCTATACCCTACACTCTATACCCTACACTCTATACCATACACTCTATACCCTACACTCTAAACCTCACACTCTACACTCTATCCCCTGCACTCTATACCATACACTCTACACTCTATACCCTACATTCTATACCCTACACTCTACACTCTATACCCTACACTCTACACTTTATATCCTACACTCTACACGTTATACCCTACAATCTACACTCTATACCCTACACTCTATACCCTACAATCTATACCATACACTCCTTACCATACACTCTATACCCTACACTCTATACCTCACACTCTACACTCTATCCCCTACACTCTACACTCTATACCCTACACTCTATACCCTACAATCTATACCATACACTCTATACCATACACTCTATACCCCACCCTCTATACCCTACACTCTACACGCTATGCCCTACACTCTATACCCTACACTCTAAACCCTACACTCTACACTCTATACCCTACACTCTACAGTCTATACCCTACACTCTATACCCTACAATCTATACCATACACTCTATACCATACACTCTATAACCTACACTCTATACCTCACACTCTACACTCTATCCCCTGCACTCTATACCATACACTCTACACTCTATACCCTACACTCTATACCCTACACTCTATACCCTACACTCTACACTCTATACCCTACACTCTATACCCTACAATCTATACCATACACTCTATACCATACACTCTATACCCTACACTCTGCACTCTATACCCTACACTCTATACCCTACAATCTATACCATACACTCCATACCATACACTCTATACCCTACACTCTATATTCTACACTCTATACCCTACACTATACACACTATACCCTACACTCTATACCATACACTCTACACCATACACTCTATACCCTACACTCTATACCCTACACTCTATACCATATACTCTATACCCTACACTCTACACTCTATACCCTAGACTCTATACCATACACTCTATACCCTAGACTCTATACCATACACTCTATACCCTACACTCTATACCCTACACTCTAATCTCTATACCATACACTCTATACCCTACACTCTATAACATACATTCTACACCCTACAATCTATACCATACACTCTTTACCCTACACTCTACACTCTATATCATACACTCTATACCCTACACTCTACACTTTATACCCTACACTCTATACCCTACACTCTATAACCTACACTCTATACCCTACACGCTATACCCTACACTCTATACCCTACACTCTATACCCTACACTATATACCCTAAACTCTACACCCTACACTCTATACCCTACACCCTATACCCTACACTCTATACCCTAATCTCTACACCCTACACTCTATACCCTACACTCTATACCCTACACTCTATACCCTACACTCTACACTCTATACCCTACACTCTATACCCTACACTCTATACCATACACTCTATACCATACACTTTATCCCCTACACTCTATACCATACACTATACACTCTATACCCTACACTCTATACCCTACACTCTGCACTCTATACCCTACACTCTATAACCTACACTCTACACTCTATACCCTACACTCTACACTCTATACCCTACACTCTATACCCTACAATCTATAGCATACACTCTATACCATACACTCTATACCCTACACTCTATACCCTACACTCTACACTCTATACCCTACACTCTACACTCTATACCCTACACTCTATGCCCTACAATCTATACCATACACTCTATACCATACACTCTATACCCTACACTCTAAACCTCACACTTTACACTCTATCCCCTGCACTCTATACCATACACTCTACACTCTATACCCTACACTCTACACCCTACACTCTACACTCTATACCCTACACTCTATACCCTACACTCTACACTCTATACCCTATACTCTACACTCTATACCCTACACTCTATACCCTACAGTCTATACCATACACTCTATACCATACACTCTACACCCTACACTCTATACCCTACACTCTATACCCTACACTCTATACCATACACTCTATACCCTACACTCTATACCTCACACTCTACACTCTATCCCCTGCACTCTATACCATACACTCTACAATCTATACCCTACACTCTACACTCTATACCCTACACTCTATACCCTACAATCTATACCATACACTCTATACCATACACTCTATACCCTACCCTCTATACCCTACACTCTATACCCTACACTCTACACTCTATACCCTACAATCTACACTCTATACCCTACAATCTATACTATACACTCTATACCATACACTCACACTCTATACCCTACACTCTATACCTCACACTCTACACTCTATCCCCTGCACTCTATACCATACACTCTACACTCTAAACCCTACACTCTATAACCTACACTCTACACTCTATACCCTACACTCTACACTCTATACCCTACACTCTATACCCTACAATCTGTACCATACACTCTATACCATACACTCTATAACCTACACTCTATACCTCACACTCTACACTCTATCCCCTGCACTCTATACCATACACTCTACACTCTATACCCTACACTCTATACCCTACACTCTATACCCTACACTCTACACTCTATACCCTACACTCTATACCCTACAATCTATACCATACACTCTATACCATACACTCTATACCCTACACTCTGCACTCTATACCCTACACTCTATACCCTACAATCTATACCATACACTCCATACCATACACTCTATACCCTACACTCTATATTCTACACTCTATACCCTACACTCTACACACTATACCCTACACTCTATACCATACACTCTACACCATACACTCTATACCCTACACTCTATACCCTACACTCTATACCATATACTCTATACCCTACACTCTACACTCTATACCCTAGACTCTATACCATACACTCTATACCCTAGACTCTATACCATACACTCTATACCCTACACTCTATACCCTACACTCTAATCTCTATACCATACACTCTATACCCTACACTCTATAACATACATTCTACACCCTACAATCTATACCATACACTCTTTACCCTACACTCTACACTCTATATCATACACTCTATACCCTACACTCTACACTTTATACCCTACACTCTATACCCTACACTCTATAACCTACACTCTATACCCTACACGCTATACCCTACACTCTATACCCTACACTCTATACCCTACACTATATACCCTAATCTCTACACCCTACACTCTATACCCTACACCCTATACCCTACACTCTATACCCTAATCTCTACACCCTACACTCTATACCCTACACTCTATACCCTGCACTCTATACCCTACACTCTACACTCTATACCCTACACTCTATACCCTACACTCTATACCATACACTCTATACCATACACTTTATCCCCTACACTCTATACCATACACTATACACTCTATACCCTACACTCTATACCCTACACTCTGCACTCTATACCCTACACTCTATAACCTACACTCTACACTCTATACCCTACACTCTACACTCTATACCCTACACTCTATACCCTACAATCTATAGCATACACTCTATACCATACACTCTATACCCTACACTCTATACCCTACACTCTACACTCTATACCCTACACTCTACACTCTATACCCTACACTCTATGCCCTACAATCTATACCATACACTCTATACCATACACTCTATACCCTACACTCTAAACCTCACACTTTACACTCTATCCCCTGCACTCTATACCATACACTCTACACTCTATACCCTACACTCTACACCCTACACTCTACACTCTATACCCTACACTCTATACCCTACACTCTACACTCTATACCCTATACTCTACACTCTATACCCTACACTCTATACCCTACAGTCTATACCATACACTCTATACCATACACTCTACACCCTACACTCTATACCCTACACTCTATACCCTACACTCTATACCATACACTCTATACCCTACACTCTATACCTCACACTCTACACTCTATCCCCTGCACTCTATACCATACACTCTACAATCTATACCCTACACTCTACACTCTATACCCTACAATCTATACCATACACTCTATACCATACACTCTATACCCTACCCTCTATACCCTACACTCTATACCCTACACTCTACACTCTATACCCTACAATCTACACTCTATACCCTACAATCTATACTATACACTCTATACCATACACTCACACTCTATACCCTACACTCTATACCTCACACTCTACACTCTATCCCCTGCACTCTATACCATACACTCTACACTCTAAACCCTACACTCTATAACCTACACTCTACACTCTATACCCTACACTCTACACTCTATACCCTACACTCTATACCCTACAATCTGTACCATACACTCTATACCATACACTCTATACCCTACACTCTATACCCTACACTCTACACTCTATACCCTACACTCTACACTCTATACCCTACACTCTATGCCCTACAATCTATACCATACACTCTATACCATACACTCTATACCCTACACTCTAAACCTCACACTCTACACTCTATCCCCTGCACTCTATACCATACACTCTACACTCTATACCCTACACTCTACACCCTACACTCTACACTCTATACCCTACACTCTATACCCTACACTCTACACTCTATACCCTACACTCTACACTCTATACCCTACACTCTATACCCTACAATCTATACCATACACTCTATACCATACACTCTACACACTACACTCTATACCCTACACTCTATACCCTACACTCTATACCCTACACTCTATACCATACACTCTATACCCTACACTCTATACCTCAAACTCTACACTCTATCCCCTGCACTCTATACCATACACTCTACACTCTATACCCTACACTCTACACTCTATACCCTACACTCTATACCCTACAATCTATACCATACACTCTATACCATACACTCTATACCCTACCCTCTATACCCTACACTCTACACTCTATACCTTACACTCTATACCCTACACTCTATACCCTACACTCTACACTCTATACCCTACAATCTACACTCTATACCCTACACTCCATACCCTACAATCTATACCATACACTCTATACCAAACACTCTATACCCTACACTCTATACCTCACACTCTACACTCTATCCCCTGCACTCTATACCATACACTCTACACTCTATACCCTACATTCTATACCCTACACTCTACACTCTATACCCTACACTCTAAACTTTATACCCTACACTCTACACTCTATACCCTACACTCTATACCCTACAATCTACACCATACACTCCTTACCATACACTCTATACCCTACACTCTATACCTCACACTCTACACTCTATCCCCTACAATCTACACTCTATACCCTACACTCTATACCCTACAATCTATACCATACACTCTATGCCATACACTCTATACCCTACCCTCTATACCCTACACTCTACACGCTATACCCTACACTCTATACCCTACACTCTAAACCCTACACTCTACACTCTATACCCTACACTCTACAGTCTATACCCTACACTCTATACCCTACAATCTATACCATACACTTTATACCATACACTCTATACCCTACACTCTATACCTCACACTCTACACTCTATCCCCTGCACTCTATGCCCTACAATCTATACCATACACTCTATACCATACACTCTATACCCTACACTCTAAACCTCACACTTTACACTCTATCCCCTGCACTCTATACCATACACTCTACACTCTATACCCTACACTCTACACCCTACACTCTACACTCTATACCCTACACTCTATACCCTACACTCTACACTCTATACCCTACACTCTACACTCTATACCCTACACTCTATACCCTACAGTCTATACCCTACACTCTACACCCTACACTCTATACCCTACACCCTATACCCTACACTCTATACCCTACACTCAACACCCTACACTCTATACCCTACACTCTATACCCTACACTCTATACCCTTCACTCTATACCTTACACTCTATACCCTACACTCTGTACCCTACACTCTACACTCTATACCCTACACTCTATACCCTACACTCTATACTCTATACCCTACACTCTACACTCTATACCCAACTCTCTAAACCCTACACTCTATACCCTACACTCTACACTCTATACCCTACACTCTATACCCTACACTCTACACTCTATACCCTACACTCTATACCCTACACTCTATACCCTACACTCTATACCCTACACTCTATACCCTACACTCTACACTCTATACCCTACTCTCTAAACCCTACACTCTATACCCTACACTCTACACTCTATAACCTACATTCTATACCCTACACTCTACACTCTATACCCTACACTCTATACCCTACACTCTATACCTTACACTCTATACCCTACACTCTATACCCTACACTCTACACCCTACACTTTATAGCTTACACTCTACACCCTACACTTTATAGCTTACACTCTATACCCTACACTCTATACCCTAAACTCTATACCATACACTCTATACCCTACACTCTATACCCTACACTCTATACCCTACACTCTACACCATACACTCTATACCCTACCCTCTATACCTTACACTCTATACCCTACACTCTACACAGTATACCCTACACTCTATACCCTACACTCTACACTCTATTCCCTACACTCTATACCATACACTCTATACCCTACACTCTATACCCTACACTCTACACTCTATACCCTACACTCTATACCCTACACTCTATACCCTACACTCTACACTTTATACCCTACACTCTATACCCTACACTCTATACCCTACACTCTATACCCTACACTCTACACTCTATACCCTACACTCTATACCCTACACTCTATACCCTACACTCTATACCCTACACTCTATACCCTACACTCTACACATTATACCCTACACTCTATACCCTACACTCTGTACCCTACACTCTATACCCTACACTCTATACCCTACACTCTACACTTTATACCCTACACTCTATACCCTACACTCTATACCCTCCACTCTATACCCTACACTCTACACTCTACACCCTACACTCTACACTTTATACCCTACACTCTATACCCTACACTCTATACCCTTCACTCTATACCCTACACGCTATACCCTACACTCTATACCCTACACTATATACCCTACACTCTATACCCTAGACTCTGCACCCTACACTCTATACCCTACACCCTATACCCTACACTCTATACCCTACACTCAACACCCTACACTCTATACCCTACACTCTATACCCTACACTCTATACCCTACACTCTATACCCTACACTCTACACTCTATACCCTACACTCTACACTCGATACCCTACACTCTATACCCTACAATCTATACCATACACTCTATACCATACACTCTATCCCCTACTCTCTATACCATACACTCTACACTCTATACCCTACACTCTACACCCTACACTATATACCCTACACTCTACACTCTATACCCTACATTCTCTACCCTACACTCTATACCATACACTCCATACCATACACTCTATCACCTACACTCTATACCATACACTTTACACTCTATACCCTACTTTCTATACCCTACACTCTACACTCTATACCCTACACTCTACACTCTATACCCTACACTCTACACTCTATACCCTACACTCTACACCCTACACTCTATACCATGCACTCTATACCCTACACTCTACACTCTATACCCTACACTCTATACCTACACTCTATACCCTACACCCTACGCTCTATACCCTACACTCTATACCCTACACTCTACACTCTATACCCAACACTCTATTCCATACACTCTATACCCTACACTCTACACTCTATACCCTACACTCAACACTTTACACTCTATACCCTACACTCTATACTCTATTCCCTACACTCTATACCGTACATTCTACACTCTATACCCTACACTCTATACCCTACACTCTAATCCCTACACTCTACACTCTATACCCTACACTCTATACCCTACACTCTAAACCCTACACTCTATACCCTACACTCTATACCCTACACTCTATACCCTACACTCTACACTCTATACCCTACACTCTATACCATACACTCTACACTCTATTCCCTACACTCTATACCATACACTCTATACCCTACACTCTATACCCTACACTATACACTCTATACCCTACACTCTACACTCTATACCCTACAATCTATACCCTACACTCTATACCCTACACTCTACACCCTACACTCTATACCCTACAATCTACACTCTATACCCTACACTCTATACCATACACTCTATACCCTACACTCTATACCATACACTCTACACCATACACTCTATACCATACACTCTATACCCCACACTCTACACTCTATACCTTACACTCTATACCCTACACTCTATACTATACACTCTATACCCTACACTCTATACCCTACACTATACACTCTATACCCTACACTCTACACCATACACTCTATACCCTACACTCTATACTCTACGCTATACACTCTATACCTTATAATCTAAACCTTACACTCTTTACCCTACACTCTATACCCTACACTCTATACCCTACACTCTACACTCTATAACCTACACTCTATACCATACACTCTATATCCTACACTCTATACCCTACACTCTATACCCTACACTCTACACTCTATACCCTACACTCTATACCATACACTCTATACCCTACACTCTATAACATACATTCTACACCCTACACTCTATACCATACACTCTATACCATACACTCTACACTCTATACCATACACTCTATACCCTACACTCTACACTTTATACCCTACACTCTTTACCCTACAATCTATACCCTACACTCTATACCCTACACGCTATACCCTACACTCTATACCCTACACTCTATACCCTACACTCTACACTCTATACCCTACACTCTATACCCTACACTCTATACAATACACTCTATACCATACACTCTGTCCCCTACACTCTATACCATACACTATACACTCTAAACCCTACACTCTATACCCTACACTCTGCACTCTATACCCTACACTCTATACCCTACACTCTACACTCTATACCCTACACTCTACACTCTATACCCTACACTCTATACATTACAATCTATACCATACACTCTATACCCTACACTCTATACCCTACACTATACACTCTATACCCTACTCTCTACACTCTATACCATACACTCTATACCCTACACTCTATACCCTACAATCTACACTCTATACCCTACAATCTATACACTACACTCTATACCCTACACTCTACATTCTATACCCTACACTCTATACCCTACACTCTACACTCTATACCCTACACTCTATACCCTACACTCTATACTCTATACCCTACACTCTACACTCTATACCCAACTCTCTAAACCCTACACTCTATACCCTACACTCTACACTCTATACCCTACACTCTATACCCTACACTCTACACTCTATACCCTACACTCTACACTCTATACCCTACTCTCTAAACCCTACACTCTATACCCTACACTCTACACTCTATACCCTACACTCTATACCCTACACTCTACACTCTATACCCTACACTCTATACCCTACACTCTATACCCTACACTCTATACCCTACACTCTATACCCTACACTCTACACCCTACACTTTATAGCTTACACTCTATACCCTACACTCTATACCCTAAACTCTATACCATACACTCTATACCTACACTCTATACCCTACACTCTATACCCTACACTCTACACCATACACTCTATACCCTGTCCTCTATACCTTACACTCTATACCCTACACTCTACACAGTATACCCTACACTCTATACCCTACAATCTACACTCTATACCCTACACTCTATACCATACACTCTATACCCTACACTCTATACCCTACACTCTACACTTTATACCCTACACTCTATACCCTACACTCTATACCCTACACTCTATACCCTACACTCTACACTCTATACCCTACACTATATACCCTACACTCTATACCCTACACTCTACACTTTATACCCTACACTCTATACCCTACACTCTATACCCTCCACTCTATACCCTACACTCTACACTCTACACCCTACACTCTACACTTTATACCCTACACTCTATACCCTACACTCTATACCCTTCACTCTATACCCTACACGCTATACCCTACACTCTATACCCTACACTCTATACCCTACACTCTATACCCTACACTCTATACCCTACACTCTACACTCTATACCCTACACTATATACCCTACACTCTATACCCTACACTCTACACTTTATACCCTACACTCTATACCCTACACTCTATACCCTCCACTCTATACCCTACACTCTACACTCTACACCCTACACTCTACACTTTATACCCTACACTCTATACCCTACACTCTATACCCTTCACTCTATACCCTACACGCTATACCCTACACTCTATACCCTACACTCTATACCCTACACTCTACACCCTACACTCTATACCCTACACCCTATACCCTATTCCCTACACTCTATACCATACACTCTATACCCTACACTCTATACCCTACACTATACACTCTATACCCTACACTCTACACTCTATACCCTACAATCTATACCCTACACTCTATACCCTACACTCTACACCCTACACTCTATACCCTACAATCTACACTCTATACCCTACACTCTATACCATACACTCTATACCCTACACTCTATACCATACACTCTACACCATACACTCTATACCATACACTCTATACCCCACACTCTACACTCTATACCCTACACTCTATACCCTACACTCTATACTATACACTCTATACCCTACACTCTATACCCTACACTATACACTCTATACCCTACACTCTACACCATACACTCTATACCCTACACTCTATACTCTACGCTATACACTCTATACCTTACAATCTAAACCTTACACTCTTTACCCTACACTCTATACCCTACACTCTATACCCTACACTCTACACTCTATAACCTACACTCTATACCATACACTCTATATCCTACACTCTATACCCTACACTCTATACCCTACACTCTACACTCTATACCCTACACTCTATACCATACACTCTATACCCTACACTCTATAACATACATTCTACACCCTACACTCTATACCATACACTCTATACCATACACTCTACACTCTATACCATACACTCTATACCCTACACTCTACACTTTATACCCTACACTCTTTACCCTACAATCTATACCCTACACTCTATACCCTACACTCTATACCCTACACTCTATACCCTACACTCTATACCCTACACTCTACACTCTATACCCTACACTCTATACCCTACACTCTATACAATACACTCTATACCATACACTCTGTCCCCTACACTCTATACCATACACTATACACTCTATACCCTACACTCTATACCCTACACTCTGCACTCTATACCCTACACTCTATACCCTACACTCTACACTCTATACCCTACACTCTACACTCTATACCCTACACTCTATACATTACAATCTATACCATACACTCTATACCATACACTCTATACCCTACACTCTATACCCTACAATCTACACTCTATACCCTACAATCTATACACTACACTCTATACCCTACACTCTACACTCTATACCCTACACTCTATACCCTACACTCTACACTCTATACCCTACACTCTATACCCTACACTCTATACTCTATACCCTACACTCTACACTCTATACCCAACTCTCTAAACCCTACACTCTATACCCTACACTCTACACTCTATACCCTACACTCTATACCCTACACTCTACACTCTATACCCTACACTCTACACTCTATACCCTACTCTCTAAACCCTACACTCTATACCCTACACTCTACACTCTATACCCTACACTCTATACCCTACACTCTACACTCTATACCCTACACTCTATACCCTACACTCTATACCCTACACTCTATACCCTACACTCTATACCCTACACTCTACACCCTACACTTTATAGCTTACACTCTATACCCTACACTCTATACCCTAAACTCTATACCATACACTCTATACCCTACACTCTATACCCTACACTCTATACCCTACACTCTACACCATACACTCTATACCCTGTCCTCTATACCTTACACTCTATACCCTACACTCTACACAGTATACCCTACACTCTATACCCTACAATCTACACTCTATACCCTACACTCTATACCATACACTCTATACCCTACACTCTATACCCTACACTCTACACTCTATACACTACACTCTATACCCTACACTCTATACCCTACACTCTACACTTTATACCCTACACTCTATACCCTACACTCTATACCCTACACTCTATACCCTACACTCTATACCCTACACTCTACACTCTATACCCTACACTATATACCCTACACTCTATACCCTACACTCTACACTTTATACCCTACACTCTATACCCTACACTCTATACCCTCCACTCTATACCCTACACTCTACACTCTACACCCTACACTCTACACTTTATACCCTACACTCTATACCCTACACTCTATACCCTTCACTCTATACCCTACACGCTATACCCTACACTCTATACCCTACACTCTATACCCTACACTCTTTACCCTACACTCTACACCCTACACTCTATACCCTACACCCTATACCCTACACTCTACACTCTATACCATACACTCTATACCCTACACTCTACACTTTATACCCTACACTCTATACCCTACACTCTATAACCTACACTCTATACCCTACACGCTATACCCTACACTCTATACCCTACACTCTATACCCTACACTCTATACCCTACACTATATACCCTACACTCTACACACTACACTCTATACCCTACACCCTATACCCTACACTCTATACCCTAATCTCTACACCCTACACTCTATACCCTACACTCTATACCCTACACTCTACACTCTATACCCTACACTCTATACCCTACACTCTATACCATACACTCTATACCATACACTTTATCCCCTACACTCTATACCATACACTCTACACTCTATACCCTACACTCTATACCCTACACTCTGCACTCTATACCCTACACTCTATAACCTACACTCTACACTCTATACCCTACACTCTACACTCTATACCCTACACTCTATACCCTACAATCTATACCATACACTCTATACCATACACTCTATACCCTACACTCTATACCCTACACTCTACACTCTATACCCTACACTCTACACTCTATACCCTACACTCTACACTCTATACCCTACACTCTATGCCCTACAATCTATACCATACACTCTATACCATACACCCTATACCCTACACTCTATACCTCACACTCTACACTCTATCCCCTGCACTCTATACCATACACTCTACACTCTATACCCTACACTCTACACCCTACACTCTACACTCTATACCCTACACTCTATACCCTACACTCTACACTCTATACCCTACACTCTACACTCTATACCCTACACTCTATACCCTACAATCTATACCATACACTCTATACCATACACTCTACACCCTACACTCTATACCCTACACTCTATACCCTACACTCTATACCCTACACTCTATACCCTACACTCTATACCATACACTCTATACCCTACACTCTATACCTCACACTCTACACTCTATCCCCTGCACTCTATACCATACACTCTACACTCTATACCCTACACTCTACACTCTATGCCCTACACTCTAAACCCTACAATCTATACCATACACTCTATACCATACACTCTATACCCTACCCTCTATACCCTACACTCTACACTCTATACCCTACACTCTATACCCTACACTCTATACCCTACACTCTACACTCTATACCCTACAATCTACACTCTATACCCTACACTCTATACCCTACACTCTACACTCTATAACCTACACTCTATACCATACACTCTATATCCTACACTCTATACCCTACACTCTATACCCTACACTCTACACTCTATACCCTACACTCTATACCATACACTCTATACCCTACACTCTATAACATACATTCTACACCCTACACTCTATACCATACACTCTATACCATACACTCTACACTCTATACCATACACTCTATACCCTACACTCTACACTTTATACCCTACACTCTTTACCCTACAATCTATACCCTACACTCTATACCCTACACTCTATACCCTACACTCTATACCCTACACTCTATACCCTACACTCTACACTCTATACCCTACACTCTATACCCTACACTCTATACAATACACTCTATACCATACACTCTGTCCCCTACACTCTATACCATACACTATACACTCTATACCCTACACTCTATACCCTACACTCTGCACTCTATACCCTACACTCTATACCCTACACTCTACACTCTATACCCTACACTCTACACTCTATACCCTACACTCTATACATTACAATCTATACCATACACTCTATACCATACACTCTATACCCTACACTCTATACCCTACAATCTACACTCTATACCCTACAATCTATACACTACACTCTATACCCTACACTCTACACTCTATACCCTACACTCTATACCCTACACTCTACACTCTATACCCTACACTCTATACCCTACACTCTATACTCTATACCCTACACTCTACACTCTATACCCAACTCTCTAAACCCTACACTCTATACCCTACACTCTACACTCTATACCCTACACTCTATACCCTACACTCTACACTCTATACCCTACACTCTACACTCTATACCCTACTCTCTAAACCCTACACTCTATACCCTACACTCTACACTCTATACCCTACACTCTATACCCTACACTCTACACTCTATACCCTACACTCTATACCCTACACTCTATACCCTACACTCTATACCCTACACTCTATACCCTACACTCTACACCCTACACTTTATAGCTTACACTCTATACCCTACACTCTATACCCTAAACTCTATACCATACACTCTATACCCTACACTCTATACCCTACACTCTATACCCTACACTCTACACCATACACTCTATACCCTGTCCTCTATACCTTACACTCTATACCCTACACTCTACACAGTATACCCTACACTCTATACCCTACAATCTACACTCTATACCCTACACTCTATACCATACACTCTATACCCTACACTCTATACCCTACACTCTACACTCTATACACTACACTCTATACCCTACACTCTATACCCTACACTCTACACTTTATACCCTACACTCTATACCCTACACTCTATACCCTACACTCTATACCCTACACTCTATACCCTACACTCTACACTCTATACCCTACACTATATACCCTACACTCTATACCCTACACTCTACACTTTATACCCTACACTCTATACCCTACACTCTATACCCTCCACTCTATACCCTACACTCTACACTCTACACCCTACACTCTACACTTTATACCCTACACTCTATACCCTACACTCTATACCCTTCACTCTATACCCTACACGCTATACCCTACACTCTATACCCTACACTCTATACCCTACACTCTTTACCCTACACTCTACACCCTACACTCTATACCCTACACCCTATACCCTACACTCTACACTCTATACCATACACTCTATACCCTACACTCTACACTTTATACCCTACACTCTATACCCTACACTCTATAACCTACACTCTATACCCTACACGCTATACCCTACACTCTATACCCTACACTCTATACCCTACACTCTATACCCTACACTATATACCCTACACTCTACACACTACACTCTATACCCTACACCCTATACCCTACACTCTATACCCTAATCTCTACACCCTACACTCTATACCCTACACTCTATACCCTACACTCTACACTCTATACCCTACACTCTATACCCTACACTCTATACCATACACTCTATACCATACACTTTATCCCCTACACTCTATACCATACACTCTACACTCTATACCCTACACTCTATACCCTACACTCTGCACTCTATACCCTACACTCTATAACCTACACTCTACACTCTATACCCTACACTCTACACTCTATACCCTACACTCTATACCCTACAATCTATACCATACACTCTATACCATACACTCTATACCCTACACTCTATACCCTACACTCTACACTCTATACCCTACACTCTACACTCTATACCCTACACTCTACACTCTATACCCTACACTCTATGCCCTACAATCTATACCATACACTCTATACCATACACCCTATACCCTACACTCTATACCTCACACTCTACACTCTATCCCCTGCACTCTATACCATACACTCTACACTCTATACCCTACACTCTACACCCTACACTCTACACTCTATACCCTACACTCTATACCCTACACTCTACACTCTATACCCTACACTCTACACTCTATACCCTACACTCTATACCCTACAATCTATACCATACACTCTATACCATACACTCTACACCCTACACTCTATACCCTACACTCTATACCCTACACTCTATACCCTACACTCTATACCCTACACTCTATACCATACACTCTATACCCTACACTCTATACCTCACACTCTACACTCTATCCCCTGCACTCTATACCATACACTCTACACTCTATACCCTACACTCTACACTCTATGCCCTACACTCTAAACCCTACAATCTATACCATACACTCTATACCATACACTCTATACCCTACCCTCTATACCCTACACTCTACACTCTATACCCTACACTCTATACCCTACACTCTATACCCTACACTCTACACTCTATACCCTACAATCTACACTCTATACCCTACACTCTATACCCTACAATCTATACCATACACTCTATACCATACACTCTATACCCTACACTCTAAACCTCACACTCTACACTCTATCCCCTGCACTCTATACCATACACTCTACACTCTATACCCTACATTCTATACCCTACACTCTACACTCTATACCCTACACTCTACACTTTATATCCTACACTCTACACGCTATACCCTACAATCTACACTCTATTCCCTACACTCTATAACCTACACTCTATACCATACACTCTATATCCTACACTCTATACCCTACACTCTATACCCTACACTCTACACTCTATACCCTACACTCTATACCATACACTCTATACCCTACACTCTATAACATACATTCTACACCCTACACTCTATACCATACACTCTATACCATACACTCTACACTCTATACCATACACTCTATACCCTACACTCTACACTTTATACCCTACACTCTTTACCCTACAATCTATACCCTACACTCTATACCCTACACTCTATACCCTACACTCTATACCCTACACTCTATACCCTACACTCTACACTCTATACCCTACACTCTATACCCTACACTCTATACAATACACTCTATACCATACACTCTGTCCCCTACACTCTATACCATACACTATACACTCTATACCCTACACTCTATACCCTACACTCTGCACTCTATACCCTACACTCTATACCCTACACTCTACACTCTATACCCTACACTCTACACTCTATACCCTACACTCTATACATTACAATCTATACCATACACTCTATACCCTACACTCTATACCCTACACTATACACTCTATACCCTACTCTCTACACTCTATACCATACACTCTATACCCTACACTCTATACCCTACAATCTACACTCTATACCCTACAATCTATACACTACACTCTATACCCTACACTCTACACTCTATACCCTACACTCTATACCCTACACTCTACACTCAATACCCTACACTCTATACCCTACACTCTATACTCTATACCCTACACTCTACACTCTATACCCAACTCTCTAAACCCTACACTCTATACCCTACACTCTACACTCTATACCCTACACTCTATATCCTACACTCTACACTCTATACCCTACACTCTACACTCTATACCCTACTCTCTAAACCCTACACTCTATACCCTACACTCTACACTCTATACCCTACACTCTATACCCTACACTCTACACTCTATACCCTACACTCTATACCCTACACTCTATACCCTACACTCTATACCCTACACTCTATACCCTACACTCTACACCCTACACTTTATAGCTTACACTCTATACCCTACACTCTATACCCTAAACTCTATACCATACACTCTATACCCTACACTCTATACCCTACACTCTATACCCTACACTCTACACCATACACTCTATACCCTGTCCTCTATACCTTACACTCTATACCCTACACTCTACACAGTATACCCTACACTCTATACCCTACAATCTACACTCTATACCCTACACTCTATACCATACACTCTATACCCTACACTCTATACCCTACACTCTACACTCTATACACTACACTCTATACCCTACACTCTATACCCTACACTCTACACTTTATACCCTACACTCTATACCCTACACTCTATACCCTACACTCTATACCCTACACTCTATACCCTACACTCTACACTCTATACCCTACACTATATACCCTACACTCTATACCCTACACTCTACACTTTATACCCTACACTCTATACCCTACACTCTATACCCTCCACTCTATACCCTACACTCTACACTCTACACCCTACACTCTACACTTTATACCCTACACTCTATACCCTACACTCTATACCCTTCACTCTATACCCTACACGCTATACCCTACACTCTATACCCTACACTCTATACCCTACACTCTTTACCCTACACTCTACACCCTACACTCTATACCCTACACCCTATACCCTACACTCTACACTCTATACCATACACTCTATACCCTACACTCTACACTTTATACCCTACACTCTATACCCTACACTCTATAACCTACACTCTATACCCTACACGCTATACCCTACACTCTATACCCTACACTCTATACCCTACACTCTATACCCTACACTATATACCCTACACTCTACACACTACACTCTATACCCTACACCCTATACCCTACACTCTATACCCTAATCTCTACACCCTACACTCTATACCCTACACTCTATACCCTACACTCTACACTCTATACCCTACACTCTATACCCTACACTCTATACCATACACTCTATACCATACACTTTATCCCCTACACTCTATACCATACACTCTACACTCTATACCCTACACTCTATACCCTACACTCTGCACTCTATACCCTACACTCTATAACCTACACTCTACACTCTATACCCTACACTCTACACTCTATACCCTACACTCTATACCCTACAATCTATACCATACACTCTATACCCTACACTCTATACCCTACACTCTACACTCTATACCCTACACTCTACACTCTATACCCTACACTCTACACTCTATACCCTACACTCTATGCCCTACAATCTATACCATACACTCTATACCATACACCCTATACCCTACACTCTATACCTCACACTCTACACTCTATCCCCTGCACTCTATACCATACACTCTACACTCTATACCCTACACTCTACACCCTACACTCTACACTCTATACCCTACACTCTATACCCTACACTCTACACTCTATACCCTACACTCTACACTCTATACCCTACACTCTATACCCTACAATCTATACCATACACTCTATACCATACACTCTACACCCTACACTCTATACCCTACACTCTATACCCTACACTCTATACCCTACACTCTATACCCTACACTCTATACCATACACTCTATACCCTACACTCTATACCTCACACTCTACACTCTATCCCCTGCACTCTATACCATACACTCTACACTCTATACCCTACACTCTACACTCTATGCCCTACACTCTAAACCCTACAATCTATACCATACACTCTATACCATACACTCTATACCCTACCCTCTATACCCTACACTCTACACTCTATACCCTACACTCTATACCCTACACTCTATACCCTACACTCTACACTCTATACCCTACAATCTACACTCTATACCCTACACTCTATACCCTACAATCTATACCATACACTCTATACCATACACTCTATACCCTACACTCTAAACCTCACACTCTACACTCTATCCCCTGCACTCTATACCATACACTCTACACTCTATACCCTACATTCTATACCCTACACTCTACACTCTATACCCTACACTCTACACTTTATATCCTACACTCTACACGCTATACCCTACAATCTACACTCTATACCCTACACTCTATACCCTACAATCTATACCATACACTCCTTACCATACACTCTATACCCTACACTCTATACCTCACACTCTACACTCTATCCCCTACACTCTACACTCTATACCCTACACTCTATACCCTACAATCTATACCATACACTCTATACCATACACTCTATATCCCACCCTCTATACCCTACACTCTACACGCTATACCCTACACTCTATACCCTACACTCTAAACCCTACACTCTACACTCTATACCCTTCACTCTACAGTCTATACCCTACACTCTATACCCTACAATCTATACCATACACTCTATACCATACACTCTATAACCTACACTCTATACCTCACACTCTACACTCTATCCCCTGCACTCTATACCATACACTCTACACTCTATACCCTACACTCTATACCCTACACTCTATACCCTACACTCTACACTCTATACCCTACACTCTATACCCTACAATCTATACCATACACTCTATACCATACACTCTATACCCTACACTCTGCACTCTATACCCTACACTCTATACCCTACAATCTATACCATACACTCCATACCATACACTCTATACCCTACACTCTATACTCTACACTCTATACCCTACACTCTACACACTATACCCTACACTCTATACCATACACTCTACACCCTACACTCTATACCCTACACTCTATACCCTACACTCTATACCATATACTCTATACCCTACACTCTACACTCTATTCCCTAGACTCTATACCATACACTCTATACCCTAGACTCTATACCATACACTCTATACCCTACACTCTATACCCTACACTCTAATCTCTATACCATACACTCTATACCCTACACTCTATAACATACATTCTACACCCTACAATCTATACCATACACTCTATACCCTACACTCTACACTCTATATCATACACTCTATACCCTACACTCTACACTTTATACCCTACACTCTATACCCTACACTCTATAACCTACACTCTATACCCTACACGCTATACCCTACACTCTATACCCTACACTCTATACCCTACACTATATACCCTAAACTCTACACCCTACACTCTATACCCTACACCCTATACCCTACACTCTATACCCTAATCTCTACACCCTACACTCTATACCCTACACTCTATACCCTACACTCTATACCCTACACTCTACACTCTATACCCTACACTCTATACCCTACACTCTATACCATACACTCTATACCATACACTTTATCCCCTACACTCTATACCATACACTATACACTCTATACCCTACACTCTATACCCTACACTCTGCACTCTATACCCTACACTCTATAACCTACACTCTACACTCTATACCCTACACTCTACACTCTATACCCTACACTCTATACCCTACAATCTATAGCATACACTCTATACCATACACTCTATACCCTACACTCTATACCCTACACTCTACACTCTATACCCTACACTCTACACTCTATACCCTACACTCTATGCCCTACAATCTATACCATACACTCTATACCATACACTCTATACCCTACACTCTAAACCTCACACTTTACACTCTATCCCCTGCACTCTATACCATACACTTTACACTCTATACCCTACACTCTACACCCTACACTCTACACTCTATACCCTACACTCTATACCCTACACTCTACACTCTATACCCTACACTCTACACTCTATACCCTACACTCTATACCCTACAGTCTATACCATACACTCTATACCATACACTCTACACCCTACACTCTATACCCTACACTCTATACCCTACACTCTATACCATACACTCTATACCCTACACTCTATACCTCACACTCTACACTCTATCCCCTGCACTCTATACCATACACTCTACACTCTATACCCTACACTCTACACTCTATACCCTACACTCTATACCCTACAATCTATACCATACACTCTATACCATACACTCTATACCCTACCCTCTATACCCTACACTCTACACTCTATACCTTACACTCTATACCCTACACTCTATACCCTACACTCTACACTCTATACCCTACAATCTACACTCTATACCCTACACTCCATACCCTACAATCTATACCATACACTCTATACCATACACTCTATACCCTACACTCTATACCTCACACTCTACACTCTATCCCCTGCACTCTATACCATACACTCTACACTCTATAACCTACACTCTACACTCTATACCCTACACTCTACACTCTATACCCTACACTCTATACCCTACAATCTATACCATACACTCTATACCATACACTCTATACCCTACACTCTATACCCTACACTCTACACTCTATACCCTACACTCTACACTCTATACCCTACACTCTATGCCCTACAATCTATACCAAACACTCTATACCATACACTCTATACCCTACACTCTAAACCTCACACTCTACACTCTATCCCCTGCACTCTATACCATACACTCTACACTCTATACCCTACACTCTACACCCTACACTCTACACTCTATACCCTACACTCTATACCCTACACTCTACACTCTATACCCTACACTCTACACTCTATACCCTACACTCTATACCCTACAATCTATACCATACACTCTATACCATACACTCTACACACTACACTCTATACCCTACACTCTATACCCTACACTCTATACCCTACACTCTATACCATACACTCTATACCCTACACTCTATACCTCAAACTCTACACTCTATCCCCTGCACTCTATACCATACACTCTACACTCTATACCCTACACTCTACACTCTATACCCTACACTCTATACCCTACAATCTATACCATACACTCTATACCATACACTCTATACCCTACCCTCTATACCCTACACTCTACACTCTATACCTTACACTCTATACCCTACACTCTATACCCTACACTCTACACTCTATACCCTACAATCTACACTCTATACCCTACACTCCATACCCTACAATCTATACCATACACTCTATACCATACACTCTATACCCTACACTCTATACCTCACACTCTACACTCTATCCCCTGCACTCTATACCATACACTGTACACTCTATACCCTACATTCTATACCCTACACTCTACACTCTATACCCTACACTCTAAACTTTATACCCTACACTCTACACTCTATACCCTACACTCTATACCCTACAATCTATACCATACACTCCTTACCATACACTCTATACCCTACACTCTATACCTCACGCTCTACACTCTATCCCCTACAATCTACACTCTATACCCTACACTCTATACCCTACAATCTATACCATACACTCTATGCCATACACTCTATACCCTACCCTCTATACCCTACACTCTACACGCTATACCCTACACTCTATACCCTACACTCTAAACCCTACACTCTACACTCTATACCCTACACTCTACAGTCTATACCCTACACTCTATACCCTACAATCTATACCATACACTCTATACCTCACACTCTACACTCTATCCCCTGCACTCTATGCCCTACAATCTATACCATACACTCTATACCATACACTCTATACCCTACACTCTAAACCTCACACTTTACACTCTATCCCCTGCACTCTATACCATACACTCTACACTCTATACCCTACACTCTACACCCTACACTCTACACTCTATACCCTACACTCTATACCCTACACTCTACACCCTACACTCTACACTCTATACCCTACACTCTATACCCTACACTCTACACTCTATACCCTACACTCTACACTCTATACCCTACACTCTATACCCTACAGTCTATACCATACACTCTATACCATACACTCTACACCCTACACTCTATACCCTACACTCTATACCCTACACTCTATACCATACACTCTATACCCTACACTCTATACCTCACACTCTACACTCTATCCCCTGCACTCTATACCATACACTCTACACTCTATACCCTACACTCTACACTCTATACCCTACACTCTATACCCTACAATCTATACCATACACTCTATACCATACACTCTATACCCTACCCTCTATACCCTACACTCTACACTCTATACCTTACACTCTATACCCTACACTCTATACCCTACACTCTACACTCTATACCCTACAATCTACACTCTATACCCTACACTCCATACCCTACAATCTATACCATACACTCTATACCATACACTCTATACCCTACACTCTATACCTCACACTCTACACTCTATCCCCTGCACTCTATACCATACACTCTACACTCTATACCCTACACTCTATAACCTACACTCTACACTCTATACCCTACACTCTACACTCTATACCCTACACTCTATACCCTACAATCTATACCATACACTCTATACCATACACTCTATACCCTACACTCTATACCCTACACTCTACACTCTATACCCTACACTCTACACTCTATACCCTACACTCTATGCCCTACAATCTATACCATACACTCTATACCATACACTCTATACCCTACACTCTAAACCTCACACTCTACACTCTATCCCCTGCACTCTATACCATACACTCTACACTCTATACCCTACACTCTACACCCTACACTCTACACTCTATACCCTACACTCTATACCCTACACTCTACACTCTATACCCTACACTCTACACTCTATACCCTACACTCTATACCCTACAATCTATACCATACACTCTATACCATACACTCTACACACTACACTCTATACCCTACACTCTATACCCTACACTCTATACCCTACACTCTATACCCTACACTCTATACCATACACTCTATACCCTACACTCTATACCTCAAACTCTACACTCTATCCCCTGCACTCTATACCATACACTCTACACTCTATACCCTACACTCTACACTCTATACCCTACACTCTATACCCTACAATCTATACCATACACTCTATACCATACACTCTATACCCTACCCTCTATACCCTACACTCTACACTCTATACCTTACACTCTATACCCTACACTCTATACCCTACACTCTACACTCTATACCCTACAATCTACACTCTATACCCTACACTCCATACCCTACAATCTATACCATACACTCTATACCATACACTCTATACCCTACACTCTATACCTCACACTCTACACTCTATACCCTACATTCTATACCCTACACTCTACACTCTATACCCTACACTCTAAACTTTATACCCTACACTCTACACTCTATACCCTACACTCTATACCCTACAATCTATACCATACACTCCTTACCATACACTCTATACCCTACACTCTATACCTCACACTCTACACTCTATCCCCTACAATCTACACTCTATACCCTACACTCTATACCCTACAATCTATACCATACACTCTATGCCATACACTCTATACCCTACCCTCTATACCCTACACTCTACACGCTATACCCTACACTCTATACCCTACACTCTAAACCCTACACTCTACACTCTATACCCTACACACTACAGTCTATACCCTACACTCTATACCCTACAATCTATACCATACACTCTATACCTCACACTCTACACTCTATCCCCTGCACTCTATGCCCTACAATCTATACCATACACTCTATACCATACACTCTATACCCTACACTCTAAACCTCACACTTTACACTCTATCCCCTGCACTCTATACCATACACTCTACACTCTATACCCTACACTCTACACCCTACACTCTACACTCTATACCCTACACTCTATACCCTACACTCTACACTCTATACCCTACACTCTACACTCTATACCCTACACTCTATACCCTACAGTCTATACCATACACTCTATACCATACTCTCTACACCCTACACTCTATACCCTACACTCTATACCCTACACTCTATACCCTCCACTCTATACCATACACTCTATACCCTACACTCTATACCTCACACTTTACACTCTATCGCCTGCACTCTATACCATACACTCTACACTCTATACCCTACACTCTACACTCTATACCCTACACTCTATACCCTACAATCTATACCATACACTCTATACCATACACTCTATACCCTACCCTCTATACCCTACACTCTACACTCTATACCTTACACTCTATACCCTACACTCTATACCCTACACTCTACACTCTATACCCTACAATCTACACTCTATACCCTACACTCCATACCCTACAATCTATACCATACACTCTATACCATACACTCTATACCCTACACTCTATACCTCACACTCTACACTCTATCCCCTGCACTCTATACCATACACTCTACACTCTATACCCTACACTCTATAACCTACACTCTACACTCTATACCCTACACTCTACACTCTATACCCTACACTCTATACCCTACAATCTATACCATACACTCTATACCATACACTCTATACCCTACACTCTATACCCTACACTCTACACTCTATACCCTACACTCTACACTCTATACCCTACACTCTATGCCCTACAATCTATACCATACACTCTATACCATACTCTCTATACCCTACACTCTAAACCTCACACTCTACACTCTATCCCCTGCACTCTATACCATACACTCTACACTCTATACCCTACACTCTACACCCTACACTCTACACTCTATACCCTACACTCTATACCCTACACTCTACACTCTATACCCTACACTCTACACTCTATACCCTACACTCTATACCCTACAATCTATACCATACACTCTATACCATACACTCTACACACTACACTCTATACCCTACACTCTATACCCTACACTCTATACCCTACACTCTATACCATACACTCTATACCCTACACTCTATACCCTACACTCTACACTCTATACCCTACACTCTACACTCTATACCCTACACTCTATGCCCTACAATCTATACCATACACTCTATACCATACACTCTATACCCTACACTCTAAACCTCACACTCTACACTCTATCCCCTGCACTCTATACCATACACTCTACACTCTATACACTACACTCTACACCCTACACTCTACACTCTATACCCTACACTCTATACCCTACACTCTACACTCTATACCCTACACTCTCCACTCTATACCCTACACTCTATACCCTACAATCTATACCATACACTCTATACCATACACTCTACACACTACACTCTATACCCTACACTCTATACCCTACACTCTATACCCTACACTCTATACCCTACACTCTATACCATACACTCTATACCCTACACTCTATACCTCAAACTCTACACTCTATCCCCTGCACTCTATACCATACACTCTACACTCTATACCCTACACTCTACACTCTATACCCTACACTCTATACCCTACAATCTATACCATACACTCTATACCATACACTCTATACCCTACCCTCTATACCCTACACTCTACACTCTATACCTTACACTCTATATCCTACACTCTATACCCTACACTCTACACTCTATACCCTACAATCTACACTCTATACCCTACACTCCATACCCTACAATCTATACCATACACTCTATACCATACACTCTATACCCTACACTCTATACCTCACACTCTACACTCTATCCCCTGCACTCTATACCATACACTCTACACTCTATACCCTACATTCTATACCCTACACTCTACACTCTATACCCTACACTCTAAACTTTATACCCTACACTCTACACTCTATACCCTACACTCTATACCCTACAATCTATACCATACACTCCTTACCATACACTCTATACCCTACACTCTATACCTCACACTCTACACTCTATCCCCTACAATCTACACTCTATACCCTACACTCTATACCCTACAATCTATACCATACACTCTATGCCATACACTCTATACCCTACCCTCTATACCCTACACTCTACACGCTATACCCTACACTCTATACCCTACACTCTAAACCCTACACTCTACACTCTATACCCTACACTCTACAGTCTATACCCTACACTCTATACCCTACAATCTATACCATACACTCTATACCATACACTCTATACCCTACACTCTATACCTCACACTCTACACTCTATCCCCTGCACTCTATACCATACACTCTACACTCTATACCCTACACTCTATACCCTACACTCTACACTCTATACCCTACACTCTACACTCTATACCCTACACTCTATACCCTACAATCTATACCATACACTCTATACCATACACTCTATACCCTACACTCTGCACTCTATACCCTACACTCTATACCCTACAATCTATACCATACACTCCATACCATACACTCTATACCCTACACTCTATACCCTACACTCTGCACTCTATACCCTACACTCTACACTCTATACCCTACACTCTATGCCCTACAATCTATACCATACACTCTATACCCTACACTCTAAACCTCACACTCTACACTCTATCCCCTGCACTCTATAACATACACTCTACACTCTATACCCTACGCTCTACACCCTACACTCTACACTCTATACCCTACACTCTATACCCTACACTCTACACCCTACACTCTACACTCTATACCCTACACTCTATACCCTACAATCTATACCATACACTCTATACTATACACTCTACACCCTACACTCTATACCCTACACTCTATACCCTACACTCTATACCCTACACTCTATACCCTACACTCTATACCATACACTCTATAACCTACACTCTATACCTCACACTCTACACTCTATCCCCTGCACTCTATACCATACACTCTACACTCTATACCCTACACTCTACACTCTATACCCTACACTCTATACCCTACAATCTATACCATACACTCTATACCCTACCCTCTATACCCTACACTCTACACTCTATACCTTACACTCTATACCCTACACTCTATACCCTACACTCTACACTCTATACCCTACAATCTACACTCTATACCCTACACTCCATACCCTACAATCTATACCATACACTCTATACCATACACTCTATACCCTACACTCTATACCTCACACTCTACACTCTATCCCCTGCACTCTATACCATACACTCTACACTCTATACCCTACATTCTATACCCTACACTCTATACCCTACACTCTAAACTTTATACCCTACACTCTACACTCTATACCCTACACTCTATACCCTACAATCTATACCATACACTCCTTACCATACACTCTATACCCTACACTCTATACCTCACACTCTACACTCTATCCCCTACAATCTACACTCTATACCCTACACTCTATACCCTACAATCTATACCATACACTCTATGCCATACACTCTATACCCTACCCTCTATACCCTACACTCTACACGCTATACCCTACACTCTATACCCTACACTCTAAACCCTACACTCTACACTCTATACCCTACACTCTACAGTCTATACCCTACACTCTATACCCTACAATCTATACCATACACTCTATACCTCACACTCTACACTCTATCCCCTGCACTCTATGCCCTACAATCTATACCATACACTCTATACCATACACTCTATACCCTACACTCTAAACCTCACACTTTACACTCTATCCCCTGCACTCTATACCATACACTCTACACTCTATACCCTACACTCTACACCCTACACTCTACACTCTATACCCTACACTCTATACCCTACACTCTACACTCTATACCCTACACTCTACACTCTATACCCTACACTCTATACCCTACAGTCTATACCATACACTCTATACCATACTCTCTACACCCTACACTCTATACCCTACACTCTATACCCTACACTCTATACCCTACACTCTATACCATACACTCTATACCCTACACTCTATACCTCACACTCTACACTCTATCGCCTGCACTCTATACCATACACTCTACACTCTATACCCTACACTCTACACTCTATACCCTACACTCTATACCCTACAATCTATACCATACACTCTATACCATACACTCTATACCCTACCCTCTATACCCTACACTCTACACTCTATACCTTACACTCTATACCCTACACTCTATACCCTACACTCTACACTCTATACCCTACAATCTACACTCTATACCCTACACTCCATACCCTACAATCTATACCATACACTCTATACCATACACTCTATACCCTACACTCTATACCTCACACTCTACACTCTATCCCCTGCACTCTATACCATACACTCTACACTCTATACCCTACACTCTATAACCTACACTCTACACTCTATACCCTACACTCTACACTCTATACCCTACACTCTATACCCTACAATCTATACCATACACTCTATACCATACACTCTATACCCTACACTCTATACCCTACACTCTACACTCTATACCCTACACTCTATGCCCTACAATCTATACCATACACTCTATACCATACTCTCTATACCCTACACTCTAAACCTCACACTCTACACTCTATCCCCTGCACTCTATACCATACACTCTACACTCTATACCCTACACTCTACACCCTACACTCTACACTCTATACCCTACACTCTATACCCTACACTCTACACTCTATACCCTACACTCTACACTCTATACCCTACACTCTATACCCTACAATCTATACCATACACTCTATACCATACACTCTACACACTACACTCTATACCCTACACTCTATACCCTACACTCTATACCCTACACTCTATACCATACACTCTATACCCTACACTCTATACCCTACACTCTACACTCTATACCCTACACTCTACACTCTATACCCTACACATTAATGCCCTACAATCTATACCATACACTCTATACCATACACTCTATACCCTACACTCTAAACCTCACACTCTACACTCTATCCCCTGCACTCTATACCATACACTCTACACTCTATACACTACACTCTACACCCTACACTCTACACTCTATACCCTACACTCTATACCCTACACTCTACACTCTATACCCTACACTCTACACTCTATACCCTACACTCTATACCCTACAATCTATACCATACACTCTATACCATACACTCTACACACTACACTCTATACCCTACACTCTATACCCTACACTCTATACCCTACACTCTATACCCTACACTCTATACCATACACTCTATACCCTACACTCTATACCTCAAACTCTACACTCTATCCCCTGCACTCTATACCATACACTCTACACTCTATACCCTACACTCTACACTCTATACCCTACACTCTATACCCTACAATCTATACCATACACTCTATACCATACACTCTATACCCTACCCTCTATACCCTACACTCTACACTCTATACCTTACACTCTATATCCTACACTCTATACCCTACACTCTACACTCTATACCCTACAATCTACACTTTATACCCTACACTCCATACCCTACAATCTATACCATACACTCTATACCATACACTCTATACCCTACACTCTATACCTCACACTCTACACTCTATCCCCTGCACTCTATACCATACACTCTACACTCTATACCCTACATTCTATACCCTACACTCTACACTCTATACCCTACACTCTAAACTTTATACCCTACACTCTACACTCTATACCCTACACTCTATACCCTACAATCTATACCATACACTCCTTACCATACACTCTATACCCTACACTCTATACCTCACACTCTACACTCTATCCCCTACAATCTACACTCTATACCCTACACTCTATACCCTACAATCTATACCATACACTCTATACCATACACTCTATACCCTACACTCTATACCCTACACTCTACACTCTATACCCCTACACTCTACACTCTATACCCTACACTCTATGCCCTACAATCTATACCATACACTCTATACCATACTCTCTATACCCTACACTCTAAACCTCACACTCTACACTCTATCCCCTGCACTCTATACCATACACTCTACACTCTATACCCTACACTCTACACCCTACACTCTACACTCTATACCCTACACTCTATACCCTACACTCTACACTCTATACCCTACACTCTACACTCTATACCCTACACTCTATACCCTACAATCTATACCATACACTCTATACCATACACTCTACACACTACACTCTATACCCTACACTCTATACCCTACACTCTATACCCTACACTCTATACCCTACACTCTATACCATACACTCTATACCCTACACTCTATACCCTACACTCTACACTCTATACCCTACACTCTACACTCTATACCCTACACTCTATGCCCTACAATCTATACCATACACTCTATACCATACACTCTATACCCTACACTCTAAACCTCACACTCTACACTCTATCCCCTGCACTCTATACCATACACTCTACACTCTATACACTACACTCTACACCCTACACTCTACACTCTATACCCTACACTCTATACCCTACACTCTACACTCTATACCCTACACTCTACACTCTATACCCTACACTCTATACCCTACAATCTATACCATACACTCTATACCATACACTCTACACACTACACTCTATACCCTACACTCTATACCCTACACTCTATACCCTACACTCTATACCCTACACTCTATACCATACACTCTATACCCTACACTCTATACCTCAAACTCTACACTCTATCCCCTGCACTCTATACCATACACTCTACACTCTATACCCTACACTCTACACTCTATACCCTACACTCTATACCCTACAATCTATACCATACACTCTATACCATACACTCTATACCCTACCCTCTATACCCTACACTCTACACTCTATACCTTACACTCTATATCCTACACTCTATACCCTACACTCTACACTCTATACCCTACAATCTACACTCTATACCCTACACTCCATACCCTACAATCTATACCATACACTCTATACCATACACTCTATACCCTACACTCTATACCTCACACTCTACACTCTATCCCCTGCACTCTATACCATACACTCTACACTCTATACCCTACATTCTATACCCTACACTCTACACTCTATACCCTACACTCTAAACTTTATACCCTACACTCTACACTCTATACCCTACACTCTATACCCTACAATCTATACCATACACTCCTTACCATACACTCTATACCCTACACTCTATACCTCACACTCTACACTCTATCCCCTACAATCTACACTCTATACCCTACACTCTATACCCTACAATCTATACCATACACTCTATACCATACACTCTATACCCTACACTCTATACCCTACACTCTACACTCTATACCCTACACTCTACACTCTATACCCTACACTCTATGCCCTACAATCTATACCATACACTCTATACCATACTCTCTATACCCTACACTCTAAACCTCACACTCTACACTCTATCCCCTGCACTCTATACCATACACTCTACACTCTATACCCTACACTCTACACCCTACACTCTACACTCTATACCCTACACTCTATACCCTACACTCTACACTCTATACCCTACACTCTACACTCTATACCCTACACTCTATACCCTACAATCTATACCATACACTCTATACCATACACTCTACACACTACACTCTATACCCTACACTCTATACCCTACACTCTATACCCTACACTCTATACCCTACACTCTATACCATACACTCTATACCCTACACTCTATACCCTACACTCTACACTCTATACCCTACACTCTACACTCTATACCCTACACTCTATGCCCTACAATCTATACCATACACTCTATACCATACACTCTATACCCTACACTCTAAACCTCACACTCTACACTCTATCCCCTGCACTCTATACCATACACTCTACACTCTATACACTACACTCTACACCCTACACTCTACACTCTATACCCTACACTCTATACCCTACACTCTACACTCTATACCCTACACTCTACACTCTATACCCTACACTCTATACCCTACAATCTATACCATACACTCTATACCATACACTCTACACACTACACTCTATACCCTACACTCTATACCCTACACTCTATACCCTACACTCTATACCCTACACTCTATACCATACACTCTATACCCTACACTCTATACCTCAAACTCTACACTCTATCCCCTGCACTCTATACCATACACTCTACACTCTATACCCTACACTCTACACTCTATACCCTACACTCTATACCCTACAATCTATACCATACACTCTATACCATACACTCTATACCCTACCCTCTATACCCTACACTCTACACTCTATACCTTACACTCTATATCCTACACTCTATACCCTACACTCTACACTCTATACCCTACAATCTACACTCTATACCCTACACTCCATACCCTACAATCTATACCATACACTCTATACCATACACTCTATACCCTACACTCTATACCTCACACTCTACACTCTATCCCCTGCACTCTATACCATACACTCTACACTCTATACCCTACATTCTATACCCTACACTCTACACTCTATACCCTACACTCTAAACTTTATACCCTACACTCTACACTCTATACCCTACACTCTATACCCTACAATCTATACCATACACTCCTTACCATACACTCTATACCCTACACTCTATACCTCACACTCTACACTCTATCCCCTACAATCTACACTCTATACCCTACACTCTATACCCTACAATCTATACCATACACTCTATGCCATACACTCTATACCCTACCCTCTATACCCTACACTCTACACGCTATACCCTACACTCTATACCCTACACTCTAAACCCTACACTCTACACTCTATACCCTACACTCTACAGTCTATACCCTACACTCTATACCCTACAATCTATACCATACACTCTATACCATACACTCTATACCCTACACTCTATACCTCACACTCTACACTCTATCCCCTGCACTCTATACCATACACTCTACACTCTATACCCTACACTCTATACCCTACACTCTACACTCTATACCCTACACTCTACACTCTATACCCTACACTCTATACCCTACAATCTATACCATACACTCTATACCATACACTCTATACCCTACACTCTGCACTCTATACCCTACACTCTATACCCTACAATCTATACCATACACTCCATACCATACACTCTATACCCTACACTCTATACCCTACACTCTGCACTCTATACCCTACACTCTACACTCTATACCCTACACTCTATGCCCTACAATCTATACCATACACTCTATACCCTACACTCTAAACCTCACACTCTACACTCTATCCCCTGCACTCTATAACATACACTCTACACTCTATACCCTACGCTCTACACCCTACACTCTACACTCTATACCCTACACTCTATACCCTACACTCTACACCCTACACTCTACACTCTATACCCTACACTCTATACCCTACAATCTATACCATACACTCTATACTATACACTCTACACCCTACACTCTATACCCTACACTCTATACCCTACACTCTATACCCTACACTCTATACCCTACACTCTATACCATACACTCTATACCCTACACTCTATACCTCACACTCTACACTCTATCCCCTGCACTCTATACCATACACTCTACACTCTATACCCTACACTCTACACTCTATACCCTTCACTCTATACCCTACAATCTATACCATACACTCTATACCCTACCCTCTATACCCTACACTCTACACTCTATACCTTACACTCTATACCCTACACTCTATACCCTACACTCTACACTCTATACCCTACAATCTACACTCTATACCCTACACTCCATACCCTACAATCTATACCATACACTCTATACCATACACTCTATACCCTACACTCTATACCTCACACTCTACACTCTATCCCCTGCACTCTATACCATACACTCTACACTCTATACCCTACATTCTATACCCTACACTCTATACCCTACACTCTAAACTTTATACCCTACACTCTACACTCTATACCCTACACTCTATACCCTACAATCTATACCATACACTCCTTACCATACACTCTATACCCTACACTCTATACCTCACACTCTACACTCTATCCCCTACACTCTACACTCTATACCCTACACTCTATACCCTACAATCTATACCATACACTCTATGCCATACACTCTATACCCTACCCTCTATACCCTACACTCTACACGCTATACCCTACACTCTATACCCTACACTCTAAACCCTACACTCTACACTCTATACCCTACACTCTACAGTCTATACCCTACACTCTATACCCTACAATCTATACAATACACTCTATACCATACACTCTATACCCTACACTCTATACCTCACACTCTACACTCTATCCCCTGCACTCTATACCATACACTCTACACTCTATACCCTACACTCTATACCCTACACTCTACACTCTATACCCTACACTCAACACTCTATACCCTACACTCTATACCCTACAATCTATACCATACACTCTATACCATACACTCTAAACCCTACACTCTGCACTCTATACCCTACACTCTATACCCTACAATCTATACCATACACTCCATACCATACACTCTATACCCTACACTCTATACCTCACACTCTACACTCTATCCCCTGCACTCTATACCACACACTCTACACTCTATACCCAACACTCTATACCCTACACTCTACACTCTATACCCTACACTCTATACCCTACACTCTACTCTCTATACCCTACACTCTACACTCTATACCCTACACTCTATACCCTACAATCTATACCATACACTCTATACCATACACTCTACACCCTACACTCTATACCCTACACTCTACACTCTATACCCTACACTCTATACCCTACACTCTATACCCTACACTCTATACCATACACTCTATACCATACACTCTACACCCTACACTCTATACCCTACACTCTACACTCTATACCCTACACTCTATATCCTACACTCTGCACTCTATACCCTACACTCTACACTCTATACCCTACACTCTATGCCCTACAATCTATACCATACACTCTATACCCTACACTCTAAACCTCACACTCTACACTCTATCCCCTGCACTCTATAACATACACTCTACACTCTATACCCTACGCTCTACACCCTACACTCTACACTCTATACCCTACACTCTATACCCTACACTCTACACCCTACACTCTACACTCTATACCCTACACTCTATACCCTACAATCTATACCATACACTCTATACTATACACTCTACACCCTACACTCTATACCCTACACTCTATACCCTACACTCTATACCCTACACTCTATACCATACACTCTATACCCTACACTCTATACCTCACACTCTACACTCTATCCCCTGCACTCTATACCATACACTCTACACTCTATACCCTACACTCTACACTCTATACCCTACACTCTATACCCTACAATCTATACCATACACTCTATACCCTACCCTCTATACCCTACACTCTACACTCTATACCTTACACTCTATACCCTACACTCTATACCCTACACTCTACACTCTATACCCTACAATCTACACTCTATACCCTACACTCCATACCCTACAATCTATACCATACACTCTATACCATACACTCTATACCCTACACTCTATACCTCACACTCTACACTCTATCCCCTGCACTCTATACCATACACTCTACACTCTATACCCTACATTCTATACCCTACACTCTATACCCTACACTCTAAACTTTATACCCTACACTCTACACTCTATACCCTAAACTCTATACCCTACAATCTATACCATACACTCCTTACCATACACTCTATACCCTACACTCTATACCTCACACTCTACACTCTATCCCCTACACTCTACACTCTATACCCTACACTCTATACCCTACAATCTATACCATACACTCTATGCCATACACTCTATACCCTACCCTCTATACCCTACACTCTACACGCTATACCCTACACTCTATACCCTACACTCTAAACCCTACACTCTACACTCTATACCCTACACTCTACAGTCTATACCCTACACTCTATACCCTACAATCTATACCATACACTCTATACCATACACTCTATACCCTACACTCTGCACTCTATACCCTACACTCTATACCCTACAATCTATACCATACACTCCATACCATACACTATATACCCTACACTCTATACCCTACACTCTGCACTCTATACCCTACACTCTACACTCTATACCCTACACTCTATGCCCTACAATCTATACCATACACTCTATACCCTACACTCTAAACCTCACACTCTACACTCTATCCCCTGCACTCTACAACATACACTCTACACTCTATACCCTACGCTCTACACCCTACACTCTACACTCTATACCCTACACTCTATACCCTACACTCTACACCCTACACTCTACACTCTATACCCTACACTCTATACCCTACAATCTATACCATACACTCTATACTATACACTCTACACCCTACACTCTATACCCTACACTCTATACCCTACACTCTATACCCTACACTCTATACCCTACACTCTACACCCTACACTCTACCCTCTATACCCTACACTCTATACCCTACAATCTATACCATACACTCTATACTATACACTCTACACCCTACACTCTATACCCTACACTTTATACCCTACACTCTATACCCTACACTCTATACCCTTCACTCTATACCCTACACGCTATACCCTACACTCTATACCCTACACTCTATACCCTACACTCTACACCCTACACTCTATACCCTACACCCTATACCCTATTCCCTACACTCTATACCATACACTCTATACCCTACACTCTATACCCTACACTATACACTCTATACCCTACACTCTACACTCTATACCCTACAATCTATACCCTACACTCTATACCCTACACTCTACACCCTACACTCTATACCCTACAATCTACACTCTATACCCTACACTCTATACCATACACTCTATACCCTACACTCTATACCATACACTCTACACCATACACTCTATACCATACACTCTATACCCCACACTCTACACTCTATACCCTACACTCTATACCCTACACTCTATACTATACACTCTATACCCTACACTCTATACCCTACACTATACACTCTATACCCTACACTCTACACCATACACTCTATACCCTACACTCTATACTCTACGCTATACACTCTATACCTTACAATCTAAACCTTACACTCTTTACCCTACACTCTATACCCTACACTCTATACCCTACACTCTACACTCTATAACCTACACTCTATACCATACACTCTATATCCTACACTCTATACCCTACACTCTATACCCTACACTCTACACTCTATACCCTACACTCTATACCATACACTCTATACCCTACACTCTATAACATACATTCTACACCCTACACTCTATACCATACACTCTATACCATACACTCTACACTCAATACCATACACTCTATACCCTACACTCTACACTTTATACCCTACACTCTTTACCCTACAATCTATACCCTACACTCTATACCCTACACTCTATACCCTACACTCTATACCCTACACTCTATACCCTACACTCTACACTCTATACCCTACACTCTATACCCTACACTCTATACAATACACTCTATACCATACACTCTGTCCCCTACACTCTATACCATACACTATACACTCTATACCCTACACTCTATACCCTACACTCTGCACTCTATACCCTACACTCTATACCCTACACTCTACACTCTATACCCTACACTCTACACTCTATACCCTACACTCTATACATTACAATCTATACCATACACTCTATACCCTACACTCTATACCCTACACTATACACTCTATACCCTACTCTCTACACTCTATACCATACACTCTATACCCTACACTCTATACCCTACAATCTACACTCTATACCCTACAATCTATACACTACACTCTATACCCTACACTCTACACTCTATACCCTACACTCTATACCCTACACTCTACACTCTATACCCTACACTCTATACCCTACACTCTATACTCTATACCCTACACTCTACACTCTATACCCAACTCTCTAAACCCTACACTCTATACCCTACACTCTACACTCTATACCCTACACTCTATACCCTACACTCTACACTCTATACCCTACACTCTACACTCTATACCCTACTCTCTAAACCCTACACTCTATACCCTACACTCTACACTCTATACCCTACACTCTATACCCTACACTCTACACTCTATACCCTACACTCTATACCCTACACTCTATACCCTACACTCTATACCCTACACTCTATACCCTACACTCTACACCCTACACTTTATAGCTTACACTCTATACCCTACACTCTATACCTTAAACTCTATACCATACACTCTATACCCTACACTCTATACCCTACACTCTATACCCTACACACTACACCATACACTCTATACCCTGTCCTCTATACCTTACACTCTATACCCTACACTCTACACAGTATACCCTACACTTTATACCCTACAATCTACACTCTATACCCTACACTCTATACCATACACTCTATACCCTACACTCTATACCCTACACTCTACACTCTATACACTACACTCTATACCCTACACTCTATACCCTACACTCTACACTTTATACCCTACACTCTATACCCTACACTCTATACCCTACACTCTATACCCTACACTCTATACCCTACACTCTACACTCTATACCCTACACTATATACCCTACACTCTATACCCTACACTCTACACTTTATACCCTACACTCTATACCCTACACTCTATACCCTCCACTCTATACCCTACACTCTACACTCTACACCCTACACTCTACACTTTATACCCTACACTCTATACCCTACACTCTATACCCTTCACTCTATACCCTACACGCTATACCCTACACTCTATACCCTACACTCTATACCCTACACTCTTTACCCTACACTCTACACCCTACACTCTATACCCTACACCCTATACCCTACACTCTACACTCTATACCATACACTCTATACCCTACACTCTACACTTTATACCCTACACTCTATACCCTACACTCTATAACCTACACTCTATACCCTACACGCTATACCCTACACTCTATACCCTACACTCTATACCCTACACTCTATACCCTACACTATATACCCTACACTCTACACACTACACTCTATACCCTACACCCTATACCCTACACTCTATACCCTAATCTCTACACCCTACACTCTATACCCTACACTCTATACCCTACACTCTACACTCTATACCCTACACTCTATACCCTACACTCTATACCATACACTCTATACCATACACTTTATCCCCTACACTCTATACCATACACTCTACACTCTATACCCTACACTCTATACCCTACACTCTGCACTCTATACCCTACACTCTATAACCTACACTCTACACTCTATACCCTACACTCTACACTCTATACCCTACACTCTATACCCTACAATCTATACCATACACTCTATACCATACACTCTATACCCTACACTCTATACCCTACACTCTACACTCTATACCCTACACTCTACACTCTATACCCTACACTCTACACTCTATACCCTACACTCTATGCCCTACAATCTATACCATACACTCTATACCATACACCCTATACCCTACACTCTATACCTCACACTCTACACTCTATCCCCTGCACTCTATACCATACACTCTACACTCTATACCCTACACTCTACACCCTACACTCTACACTCTATACCCTACACTCTATACCCTACACTCTACACTCTATACCCTACACTCTACACTCTATACCCTACACTCTATACCCTACAATCTATACCATACACTCTATACCATACACTCTACACCCTACACTCTATACCCTACACTCTATACCCTACACTCTATACCCTACACTCTATACCCTACACTCTATACCATACACTCTATACCCTACACTCTATACCTCACACTCTACACTCTATCCCCTGCACTCTATACCATACACTCTACACTCTATACCCTACACTCTACACTCTATGCCCTACACTCTAAACCCTACAATCTATACCATACACTCTATACCATACACTCTATACCCTACCCTCTATACCCTACACTCTACACTCTATACCCTACACTCTATACCCTACACTCTATACCCTACACTCTACACTCTATACCCTACAATCTACACTCTATACCCTACACTCTATACCCTACAATCTATACCATACACTCTATACCATACACTCTATACCCTACACTCTAAACCTCACACTCTACACTCTATCCCCTGCACTCTATACCATACACTCTACACTCTATACCCTACATTCTATACCCTACACTCTACACTCTATACCCTACACTCTACACTTTATATCCTACACTCTACACGCTATACCCTACAATCTACACTCTATACCCTACACTCTATAACCTACACTCTATACCATACACTCTATATCCTACACTCTATACCCTACACTCTATACCCTACACTCTACACTCTATACCCTACACTCTATACCATACACTCTATACCCTACACTCTATAACATACATTCTACACCCTACACTCTATACCATACACTCTATACCATACACTCTACACTCTATACCATACACTCTATACCCTACACTCTACACTTTATACCCTACACTCTTTACCCTACAATCTATACCCTACACTCTATACCCTACACTCTATACCCTACACTCTATACCCTACACTCTATACCCTACACTCTACACTCTATACCCTACACTCTATACCCTACACTCTATACAATACACTCTATACCATACACTCTGTCCCCTACACTCTATACCATACACTATACACTCTATACCCTACACTCTATACCCTACACTCTGCACTCTATACCCTACACTCTATACCCTACACTCTACACTCTATACCCTACACTCTACACTCTATACCCTACACTCTATACATTACAATCTATACCATACACTCTATACCCTACACTCTATACCCTACACTATACACTCTATACCCTACTCTCTACACTCTATACCATACACTCTATACCCTACACTCTATACCCTACAATCTACACTCTATACCCTACAATCTATACACTACACTCTATACCCTACACTCTACACTCTATACCCTACACTCTATACCCTACACTCTACACTCTATACCCTACACTCTATACCCTACACTCTATACTCTATACCCTACACTCTACACTCTATACCCAACTCTCTAAACCCTACACTCTATACCCTACACTCTACACTCTATACCCTACACTCTATACCCTACACTCTACACTCTATACCCTACACTCTACACTCTATACCCTACTCTCTAAACCCTACACTCTATACCCTACACTCTACACTCTATACCCTACACTCTATACCCTACACTCTACACTCTATACCCTACACTCTATACCCTACACTCTATACCCTACACTCTATACCCTACACTCTACACCCTACACTTTATAGCTTACACTCTATACCCTACACTCTATACCCTAAACTCTATACCATACACTCTATACCCTACACTCTATACCCTACACTCTATACCCTACACTCTACACCATACACTCTATACCCTGTCCTCTATACCTTACACTCTATACCCTACACTCTACACAGTATACCCTACACTCTATACCCTACAATCTACACTCTATACCCTACACTCTATGCCATACACTCTATACCCTACACTCTATACCCTACACTCTACACTCTATACACTACACTCTATACCCTACACTCTATACCCTACACTCTACACTTTATACCCTACACTCTATACCCTACACTCTATACCCTACACTCTATACCCTACACTCTATACCCTACACTCTACACTCTATACCCTACACTATATACCCTACACTCTATACCCTACACTCTACACTTTATACCCTACACTCTATACCCTACACTCTATACCCTCCACTCTATACCCTACACTCTACACTCTACACCCTACACTCTACACTTTATACCCTACACTCTATACCCTACACTCTATACCCTTCACTCTATACCCTACACGCTATACCCTACACTCTATACCCTACACTCTATACCCTACACTCTTTACCCTACACTCTACACCCTACACTCTATACCCTACACCCTATACCCTACACTCTACACTCTATACCATACACTCTATACCCTACACTCTACACTTTATACCCTACACTCTATACCCTACACTCTATAACCTACACTCTATACCCTACACGCTATACCCTACACTCTATACCCTACACTCTATACCCTACACTCTATACCCTACACTATATACCCTACACTCTACACACTACACTCTATACCCTACACCCTATACCCTACACTCTATACCCTAATCTCTACACCCTACACTCTATACCCTACACTCTATACCCTACACTCTACACTCTATACCCTACACTCTATACCCTACACTCTATACCATACACTCTATACCATACACTTTATCCCCTACACTCTATACCATACACTCTACACTCTATACCCTACACTCTATACCCTACACTCTGCACTCTATACCCTACACTCTATAACCTACACTCTACACTCTATACCCTACACTCTACACTCTATACCCTACACTCTATACCCTACAATCTATACCATACACTCTATACCATACACTCTATACCCTACACTCTATACCCTACACTCTACACTCTATACCCTACACTCTACACTCTATACCCTACACTCTACACTCTATACCCTACACTCTATGCCCTACAATCTATACCATACACTCTATACCATACACCCTATACCCTACACTCTATACCTCACACTCTACACTCTATCCCCTGCACTCTATACCATACACTCTACACTCTATACCCTACACTCTACACCCTACACTCTACACTCTATACCCTACACTCTATACCCTACACTCTACACTCTATACCCTACACTCTACACTCTATACCCTACACTCTATACCCTACAATCTATACCATACACTCTATACCATACACTCTACACCCTACACTCTATACCCTACACTCTATACCCTACACTCTATACCCTACACTCTATACCCTACACTCTATACCATACACTCTATACCCTACACTCTATACCTCACACTCTACACTCTATCCCCTGCACTCTATACCATACACTCTACACTCTATACCCTACACTCTACACTCTATGCCCTACACTCTAAACCCTACAATCTATACCATACACTCTATACCATACACTCTATACCCTACCCTCTATACCCTACACTCTACACTCTATACCCTACACTCTATACCCTACACTCTATACCCTACACTCTACACTCTATACCCTACAATCTACACTCTATACCCTACACTCTATACCCTACAATCTATACCATACACTCTATACCATACACTCTATACCCTACACTCTAAACCTCACACTCTACACTCTATCCCCTGCACTCTATACCATACACTCTACACTCTATACCCTACATTCTATACCCTACACTCTACACTCTATACCCTACACTCTACACTTTATATCCTACACTCTACACGCTATACCCTACAATCTACACTCTATACCCTACACTCTATACCCTACAATCTATACCATACACTCCTTACCATACACTCTATACCCTACACTCTATACCTCACACTCTACACTCTATCCCCTACACTCTACACTCTATACCCTACACTCTATACCCTACAATCTATACCATACACTCTATACCATACACTCTATACCCCACCCTCTATACCCTACACTCTACACGCTATACCCTACACTCTATACCCTACACTCTAAACCCTACACTCTACACTCTATACCCTACACTCTACAGTCTATACCCTACACTCTATACCCTACAATCTATACCATACACTCTATACCATACACTCTATAACCTACACTCTATACCTCACACTCTACACTCTATCCCCTGCACTCTATACCATACACTCTACACTCTATACCCTACACTCTATACCCTACACTCTATACCCTACACTCTACACTCTATACCCTACACTCTATACCCTACAATCTATACCATACACTCTATACCATACACTCTATACCCTACACTCTGCACTCTATACCCTACACTCTATACCCTACAATCTATACCATACACTCCATACCATACACTCTATACCCTACACTCTATACTCTACACTCTATACCCTACACTCTACACACTATACCCTACACTCTATACCATACACTCTACACCCTACACTCTATACCCTACACTCTATACCCTACACTCTATACCATATACTCTATACCCTACACTCTACACTCTATTCCCTAGACTCTATACCATACACTCTATACCCTAGACTCTATACCATACACTCTATACCCTACACTCTATACCCTACACTCTAATCTCTATACCATACACTCTATACCCTACACTCTATAACATACATTCTACACCCTACAATCTATACCATACACTCTATACCCTACACTCTACACTCTATATCATACACTCTATACCCTACACTCTACACTTTATACCCTACACTCTATACCCTACACTCTATAACCTACACTCTATACCCTACACGCTATACCCTACACTCTATACCCTACACTCTATACCCTACACTATATACCCTAAACTCTACACCCTACACTCTATACCCTACACCCTATACCCTACACTCTATACCCTAATCTCTACACCCTACACTCTATACCCTACACTCTATACCCTACACTCTATACCCTACACTCTACACTCTATACCCTACACTCTATACCCTACACTCTATACCATACACTCTATACCATACACTTTATCCCCTACACTCTATACCATACACTATACACTCTATACCCTACACTCTATACCCTACACTCTGCACTCTATACCCTACACTCTATAACCTACACTCTACACTCTATACCCTACACTCTACACTCTATACCCTACACTCTATACCCTACAATCTATAGCATACACTCTATACCATACACTCTATACCCTACACTCTATACCCTACACTCTACACTCTATATCCTACACTCTACACTCTATACCCTACACTCTATGCCCTACAATCTATACCATACACTCTATACCATACACTCTATACCCTACACTCTAAACCTCACACTTTACACTCTATCCCCTGCACTCTATACCATACACTTTACACTCTATACCCTACACTCTACACCCTACACTCTACACTCTATACCCTACACTCTATACCCTACACTCTACACTCTATACCCTACACTCTACACTCTATACCCTACACTCTATACCCTACAGTCTATACCATACACTCTATACCATACACTCTACACCCTACACTCTATACCCTACACTCTATACCCTACACTCTATACCATACACTCTATACCCTACACTCTATACCTCACACTCTACACTCTATCCCCTGCACTCTATACCATACACTCTACACTCTATACCCTACACTCTACACTCTATACCCTACACTCTATACCCTACAATCTATACCATACACTCTATACCATACACTCTATACCCTACCCTCTATACCCTACACTCTACACTCTATACCTTACACTCTATACCCTACACTCTATACCCTACACTCTACACTCTATACCCTACAATCTACACTCTATACCCTACACTCCATACCCTACAATCTATACCATACACTCTATACCATACACTCTATACCCTACACTCTATACCTCACACTCTACACTCTATCCCCTGCACTCTATACCATACACTCTACACTCTATACCCTACACTCTATAACCTACACTCTACACTCTATACCCTACACTCTACACTCTATACCCTACACTCTATACCCTACAATCTATACCATACACTCTATACCATACACTCTATACCCTACACTCTATACCCTACACTCTACACTCTATACCCTACACTCTACACTCTATACCCTACACTCTATGCCCTACAATCTATACCATACACTCTATACCATACACTCTATACCCTACACTCTAAACCTCACACTCTACATTCTATCCCCTGCACTCTATACCATACACTCTACACTCTATACCCTACACTCTACACCCTACACTCTACACTCTATACCCTACACTCTATACCCTACACTCTACACTCTATACCCTACACTCTACACTCTATACCCTACACTCTATACCCTACAATCTATACCATACACTCTATACCATACACTCTACACACTACACTCTATACCCTACACTCTATACCCTACACTCTATACCCTACACTCTATACCATACACTCTATACCCTACACTCTATACCTCAAACTCTACACTCTATCCCCTGCACTCTATACCATACACTCTACACTCTATACCCTACACTCTACACTCTATACCCTACACTCTATACCCTACAATCTATACCATACACTCTATACCATACACTCTATACCCTACCCTCTATACCCTACACTCTACACTCTATACCTTACACTCTATACCCTACACTCTATACCCTACACTCTACACTCTATACCCTACAATCTACACTCTATACCCTACACTCCATACCCTACAATCTATACCATACACTCTATACCATACACTCTATACCCTACACTCTATACCTCACACTCTACACTCTATCCCCTGCACTCTATACCATACACTGTACACTCTATACCCTACATTCTATACCCTACACTCTACACTCTATACCCTACACTCTAAACTTTATACCCTACACTCTACACTCTATACCCTACACTCTATACCCTACAATCTATACCATACACTCCTTACCATACACTCTATACCCTACACTCTATACCTCACGCTCTACACTCTATCCCCTACAATCTACACTCTATACCCTACACTCTATACCCTACAATCTATACCATACACTCTATGCCATACACTCTATACCCTACCCTCTATACCCTACACTCTACACGCTATACCCTACACTCTATACCCTACACTCTAAACCCTACACTCTACACTCTATACCCTACACTCTACAGTCTATACCCTACACTCTATACCCTACAATCTATACCATACACTCTATACCTCACACTCTACACTCTATCCCCTGCACTCTATGCCCTACAATCTATACCATACACTCTATACCATACACTCTATACCCTACACTCTAAACCTCACACTTTACACTCTATCCCCTGCACTCTATACCATACACTCTACACTCTATACCCTACACTCTACACCCTACACTCTACACTCTATACCCTACACTCTATACCCTACACTCTACACCCTACACTCTACACTCTATACCCTACACTCTATACCCTACACTCTACACTCTATACCCTACACTCTACACTCTATACCCTACACTCTATACCCTACAGTCTATACCATACACTCTATACCATACACTCTACACCCTACACTCTATACCCTACACTCTATACCCTACACTCTATACCATACACTCTATACCCTACACTCTATACCTCACACTCTACACTCTATCCCCTGCACTCTATACCATACACTCTACACTCTATACCCTACACTCTACACTCTATACCCTACACTCTATACCCTACAATCTATACCATACACTCTATACCATACACTCTATACCCTACCCTCTATACCCTACACTCTACACTCTATACCTTACACTCTATACCCTACACTCTATACCCTACACTCTACACTCTATACCCTACAATCTACACTCTATACCCTACACTCCATACCCTACAATCTATACCATACACTCTATACCATACACTCTATACCCTACACTCTATACCTCACACTCTACACTCTATCCCCTGCACTCTATACCATACACTCTACACTCTATACCCTACACTCTATAACCTACACTCTACACTCTATACCCTACACTCTACACTCTATACCCTACACTCTATACCCTACAATCTATACCATACACTCTATACCATACACTCTATACCCTACACTCTATACCCTACACTCTACACTCTATACCCTACACTCTACACTCTATACCCTACACTCTATGCCCTACAATCTATACCATACACTCTATACCATACACTCTATACCCTACACTCTAAACCTCACACTCTACACTCTATCCCCTGCACTCTATACCATACACTCTACACTCTATACCCTACACTCTACACCCTACACTCTACACTCTATACCCTACACTCTATACCCTACACTCTACACTCTATACCCTACACTCTACACTCTATACCCTACACTCTATACCCTACAATCTATACCATACACTCTATACCATACACTCTACACACTACACTCTATACCCTACACTCTATACCCTACACTCTATACCCTACACTCTATACCCTACACTCTATACCATACACTCTATACCCTACACTCTATACCTCAAACTCTACACTCTATCCCCTGCACTCTATACCCTACACTCTACACTCTATACCCTACACTCTATACCCTACAATCTATTCCATACACTCTATACCATACACTCTATACCCTACCCTCTATACCCTACACTCTACACTCTATACCTTACACTCTATACCCTACACTCTATACCCTACACTCTACACTCTATACCCTACAATCTACACTCTATACCCTACACTCCATACCCTACAATCTATACCATACACTCTATACCATACACTCTATACCCTACACTCTATACCTCACACTCTACACTCTATACCCTACATTCTATACCCTACACTCTACACTCTATACCCTACACTCTAAACTTTATACCCTACACTCTACACTCTATACCCTACACTCTATACCCTACAATCTATACCATACACTCCTTACCATACACTCTATACCCTACACTCTATACCTCACACTCTACACTCTATCCCCTACAATCTACACTCTATACCCTACACTCTATACCCTACAATCTATACCATACACTCTATGCCATACACTCTATACCCTACCCTCTATACCCTACACTCTACACGCTATACCCTACACTCTATACCCTACACTCTAAACCCTACACTCTACACTCTATACCCTACACTCTACAGTCTATACCCTACACTCTATACCCTACAATCTATACCATACACTCTATACCTCACACTCTACACTCTATCCCCTGCACTCTATGCCCTACAATCTATACCATACACTCTATAACCTACACTCTACACTCTATACCCTACACTCTACACTCTATACCCTACACTCTATACCCTACAATCTATACCATACACTCTATACCATACACTCTATACCCTACACTCTATACCCTACACTCTACACTCTATACCCTACACTCTACACTCTATACCCTACACTCTATGCCCTACAATCTATACCATACACTCTATACCATACACTCTATACCCTACACTCTAAACCTCACACTCTACACTCTATCCCCTGCACTCTATACCATACACTCTACACTCTATACCCTACACTCTACACCCTACACTCTACACTCTATACCCTACACTCTATACCCTACACTCTACACTCTATACCCTACACTCTACACTCTATACCCTACACTCTATACCCTACAATCTATACCATACACTCTATACCATACACTCTACACACTACACTCTATACCCTACACTCTATACCCTACACTCTATACCCTACACTCTATACCCTACACTCTATACCATACACTCTATACCCTACACTCTATACCTCAAACTCTACACTCTATCCCCTGCACTCTATACCCTACACTCTACACTCTATACCCTACACTCTATACCCTACAATCTATTCCATACACTCTATACCATACACTCTATACCCTACCCTCTATACCCTACACTCTACACTCTATACCTTACACTCTATACCCTACACTCTATACCCTACACTCTACACTCTATACCCTACAATCTACACTCTATACCCTACACTCCATACCCTACAATCTATACCATACACTCTATACCATACACTCTATACCCTACACTCTATACCTCACACTCTACACTCTATACCCTACATTCTATACCCTACACTCTACACTCTATACCCTACACTCTAAACTTTATACCCTACACTCTACACTCTATACCCTACACTCTATACCCTACAATCTATACCATACACTCCTTACCATACACTCTATACCCTACACTCTATACCTCACACTCTACACTCTATCCCCTACAATCTACACTCTATACCCTACACTCTATACCCTACAATCTATACCATACACTCTATGCCATACACTCTATACCCTACCCTCTATACCCTACACTCTACACGCTATACCCTACACTCTATACCCTACACTCTAAACCCTACACTCTACACTCTATACCCTACACTCTACAGTCTATACCCTACACTCTATACCCTACAATCTATACCATACACTCTATACCTCACACTCTACACTCTATCCCCTGCACTCTATGCCCTACAATCTATACCATACACTCTATACCATACACTCTATACCCTACACTCTAAACCTCACACTTTACACTCTATCCCCTGCACTCTATACCATACACTCTACACTCTATACCCTACACTCTACACCCTACACTCTACACTCTATACCCTACACTCTATACCCTACACTCTACACTCTATACCCTACACTCTACACTCTATACCCTACACTCTATACCCTACAGTCTATACCATACACTCTATACCATACTCTCTACACCCTACACTCTATACCCTACACTCTATACCCTACACTCTATACCCTACACTCTATACCATACACTCTATACCCTACACTCTATACCTCACACTCTACACTCTATCGCCTGCACTCTATACCATACACTCTACACTCTATACCCTACACTCTACACTCTATACCCTACACTCTATACCCTACAATCTATACCATACACTCTATACCATACACTCTATACCCTACCCTCTATACTCTACACTCTACACTCTATACCTTACACTCTATACCCTACACTCTATACCCTACACTCTACACTCTATACCCTACAATCTACACTCTATACCCTACACTCCATACCCTACAATCTATACCATACACTCTATACCATACACTCTATACCCTACACTCTATACCTCACACTCTACACTCTATCCCCTGCACTCTATACCATACACTCTACACTCTATACCCTACACTCTATAACCTACACTCTACACTCTATACCCTACACTCTACACTCTATACCCTACACTCTATACCCTACAATCTATACCATACACTCTATACCATACACTCTATACCCTACACTCTATACCCTACACTCTACACTCTATACCCTACACTCTACACTCTATACCCTACACTCTATGCCCTACAATCTATACCATACACTCTATACCATACTCTCTATACCCTACACTCTAAACCTCACACTCTACACTCTATCCCCTGCACTCTATACCATACACTCTACACTCTATACCCTACACTCTACACCCTACACTCTACACTCTATACCCTACACTCTATACCCTACACTCTACACTCTATACCCTACACTCTACACTCTATACCCTACACTCTATACCCTACAATCTATACCATACACTCTATACCATACACTCTACACACTACACTCTATACCCTACACTCTATACCCTACACTCTATACCCTACACTCTATACCATACACTCTATACCCTACACTCTATACCCTACACTCTACACTCTATACCCTACACTCTACACTCTATACCCTACACTCTATGCCCTACAATCTATACCATACACTCTATACCATACACTCTATACCCTACACTCTAAACCTCACACTCTACACTCTATCCCCTGCACTCTATACCATACACTCTACACTCTATACACTACACTCTACACCCTACACTCTACACTCTATACCCTACACTCTATACCCTACACTCTACACTCTATACCCTACACTCTACACTCTATACCCTACACTCTATACCCTACAATCTATACCATACACTCTATACCATACACTCTACACACTACACTCTATACCCTACACTCTATACCCTACACTCTATACCCTACACTCTATACCCTACACTCTATACCCTACACTCTATACCATACACTCTATACCCTACACTCTATACCTCAAACTCTACACTCGATCCCCTGCTCTCTATACCATACACTCTACACTCTATACCCTACACTCTACACTCTATACCCTACACTCTATACCCTACAATCTATACCATACACTCTATACCATACACTCTATACCCTACCCTCTATACCCTACACTCTACACTCTATACCTTACACTCTATATCCTACACTCTATACCCTACACTCTACACTCTATACCCTACAATCTACACTCTATACCCTACACTCCATACCCTACAATCTATACCATACACTCTATACCATACACTCTATACCCTACACTCTATACCTCACACTCTACACTCTATCCCCTGCACTCTATACCATACACTCTACACTCTATACCCTACATTCTATACCCTACACTCTACACTCTATACCCTACACTCTAAACTTTATACCCTACACTCTAAACTCTATACCCTACACTCTATACCCTACAATCTATACCATACACTCCTTACCATACACTCTATACCCTACACTCTATACCTCACACTCTACACTCTATCCCCTACAATCTACACTCTATACCCTACACTCTATACCCTACAATCTATACCATACACTCTATGCCATACACTCTATACCCTACCCTCTATACCCTACACTCTACACGCTATACCCTACACTCTATACCCTACACTCTAAACCCTACACTCTACACTCTATACCCTACACTCTACAGTCTATACCCTACACTCTATACCCTACAATCTATACCATACACTCTATACCATACACTCTATACCCTACACTCTATACCTCACACTCTACACTCTATCCCCTGCACTCTATACCATACACTCTACACTCTATACCCTACACTCTATACCCTACACTCTACACTCTATACCCTACACTCTACACTCTATACCCTACACTCTATACCCTACAATCTATACCATACACTCTATACCATACACTCTATACCCTACACTCTGCACTCTATACCCTACACTCTATACCCTACAATCTATACCATACACTCCATACCATACACTCTATACCCTACACGCTATACCCTACACTCTGCACTCTATACCCTACACTCTACACTCTATACCCTACACTCTATGCCCTACAATCTATACCATACACTCTATACCCTACACTCTAAACCTCACACTCTACACTCTATCCCCTGCACTCTATAACATACACTCTACACTCTATACCCTACGCTCTACACCCTACACTCTACACTCTATACCCTACACTCTATACCCTACACTCTACACCCTACACTCTACACTCTATACCCTACACTCTATACCCTACAATCTATACCATACACTCTATACTATACACTCTACACCCTACACTCTATACCCTACACTCTATACCCTACACTCTATACCCTACACTCTATACCCTACACTCTATACCATACACTCTATACCCTACACTCTATACCTCACACTCTACACTCTATCCCCTGCACTCTATACCATACACTCTACACTCTATACCCTACACTCTACACTCTATACCCTACACTCTATACCCTACAATCTATACCATACACTCTATACCCTACCCTCTATACCCTACACTCTACACTCTATACCTTACACTCTATACCCTACACTCTATACCCTACACTCTACACTCTATACCCTACAATCTACACTCTATACCCTACACTCCATACCCTACAATCTATACCATACACTCTATACCATACACTCTATACCCTACACTCTATACCTCACACTCTACACTCTATCCCCTGCACTCTATACCATACACTCTACACTCTATACCCTACATTCTATACCCTACACTCTATACCCTACACTCTAAACTTTATACCCTACACTCTACACTCTATACCCTACACTCTATACCCTACAATCTATACCATACACTCCTTACCATACACTCTATACCCTACACTCTATACCTCACACTCTACACTCTATCCCCTACAATCTACACTCTATACCCTACACTCTATACCCTACAATCTATACCATACACTCTATGCCATACACTCTATACCCTACCCTCTATACCCTACACTCTACACGCTATACCCTACACTCTATACCCTACACTCTAAACCCTACACTCTACACTCTATACCCTACACTCTACAGTCTATACCCTACACTCTATACCCTACAATCTATACCATACACTCTATACCTCACACTCTACACTCTATCCCCTGCACTCTATGCCCTACAATCTATACCATACACTCTATACCATACACTCTATACCCTACACTCTAAACCTCACACTTTACACTCTATCCCCTGCACTCTATACCATACACTCTACACTCTATACCCTACACTCTACACCCTACACTCTACACTCTATACCCTACACTCTATACCCTACACTCTACACTCTATACCCTACACTCTACACTCTATACCCTACACTCTATACCCTACAGTCTATACCATACACTCTATACCATACTCTCTACACCCTACACTCTATACCCTACACTCTATACCCTACACTCTATACCCTACACTCTATACCATACACTCTATACCCTACACTCTATACCTCACACTCTACACTCTATCGCCTGCACTCTATACCATACACTCTACACTCTATACCCTACACTCTACACTCTATACCCTACACTCTATACCCTACAATCTATACCATACACTCTATACCATACACTCTATACCCTACCCTCTATACCCTACACTCTACACTCTATACCTTACACTCTATACCCTACACTCTATACCCTACACTCTACACTCTATACCCTACAATCTACACTCTATACCCTACACTCCATACCCTACAATCTATACCATACACTCTATACCATACACTCTATACCCTACACTCTATACCTCACACTCTACACTCTATCCCCTGCACTCTATACCATACACTCTACACTCTATACCCTACACTCTATAACCTACACTCTACACTCTATACCCTACACTCTACACTCTATACCCTACACTCTATACCCTACAATCTATACCATACACTCTATACCATACACTCTATACCCTACACTCTATACCCTACACTCTACACTCTATACCCTACACTCTATGCCCTACAATCTATACCATACACTCTATACCATACTCTCTATACCCTACACTCTAAACCTCACACTCTACACTCTATCCCCTGCACTCTATACCATACACTCTACACTCTATACCCTACACTCTACACCCTACACTCTACACTCTATACCCTACACTCTATACCCTACACTCTACACTCTATACCCTACACTCTACACTCTATACCCTACACTCTATACCCTACAATCTATACCATACACTCTATACCATACACTCTACACACTACACTCTATACCCTACACTCTATACCCTACACTCTATACCCTACACTCTATACCCTACACTCTATACCATACACTCTATACCCTACACTCTATACCCTACACTCTACACTCTATACCCTACACTCTACACTCTATACCCTACACTCTATGCCCTACAATCTATACCATACACTCTATACCATACACTCTATACCCTACACTCTAAACCTCACACTCTACACTCTATCCCCTGCACTCTATACCATACACTCTACACTCTATACACTACACTCTACACCCTACACTCTACACTCTATACCCTACACTCTATACCCTACACTCTACACTCTATACCCTACACTCTACACTCTATACCCTACACTCTATACCCTACAATCTATACCATACACTCTATACCATACACTCTACACACTACACTCTATACCCTACACTCTATACCCTACACTCTATACCCTACACTCTATACCCTACACTCTATACCATACACTCTATACCCTACACTCTATACCTCAAACTCTACACTCTATCCCCTGCACTCTATACCATACACTCTACACTCTATACCCTACGCTCTACACCCTACACTCTACACTCTATACCCTACACTCTATACCCTACACTCTACACCCTACACTCTACACTCTATACCCTACACTCTATACCCTACAATCTATACCATACACTCTATACTATACACTCTACACCCTACACTCTATACCCTACACTCTATACCCTACACTCTATACCCTACACTCTATACCCTACACTCTATACCATACACTCTATACCCTACACTCTATACCTCACACTCTACACTCTATCCCCTGCACTCTATACCATACACTCTACACTCTATACCCTACACTCTACACTCTATACCCTACACTCTATACCCTACAATCTATACCATACACTCTATACCCTACCCTCTATACCCTACACTCTACACTCTATACCTTACACTCTATACCCTACACTCTATACCCTACACTCTACACTCTATACCCTACAATCTACACTCTATACCCTACACTCCATACCCTACAATCTATACCATACACTCTATACCATACACTCTATACCCTACACTCTATACCTCACACTCTACACTCTATCCCCTGCACTCTATACCATACACTCTACACTCTATACCCTACACTCTATAACCTACACTCTACACTCTATACCCTACACTCTACACTCTATACCCTACACTCTATACCCTACAATCTATACCATACACTCTATACCATACACTCTATACCCTACACTCTATACCCTACACTCTACACTCTATACCCTACACTCTATGCCCTACAATCTATACCATACACTCTATACCATACTCTCTATACCCTACACTCTAAACCTCACACTCTACACTCTATCCCCTGCACTCTATACCATACACTCTACACTCTATACCCTACACTCTACACCCTACACTCTACACTCTATACCCTACACTCTATACCCTACACTCTACACTCTATACCCTACACTCTACACTCTATACCCTACACTCTATACCCTACAATCTATACCATACACTCTATACCATACACTCTACACACTACACTCTATACCCTACACTCTATACCCTACACTCTATACCCTACACTCTATACCCTACACTCTATACCATACACTCTATACCCTACACTCTATACCCTACACTCTACACTCTATACCCTACACTCTACACTCTATACCCTACACTCTATGCCCTACAATCTATACCATACACTCTATACCATACACTCTATACCCTACACTCTAAACCTCACACTCTACACTCTATCCCCTGCACTCTATACCATACACTCTACACTCTATACACTACACTCTACACCCTACACTCTACACTCTATACCCTACACTCTATACCCTACACTCTACACTCTATACCCTACACTCTACACTCTATACCCTACACTCTATACCCTACAATCTATACCATACACTCTATACCATACACTCTACACACTACACTCTATACCCTACACTCTATACCCTACACTCTATACCCTACACTCTATACCCTACACTCTATACCATACACTCTATACCCTACACTCTATACCTCAAACTCTACACTCTATCCCCTGCACTCTATACCATACACTCTACACTCTATACCCTACACTCTACACTCTATACCCTACACTCTATACCCTACAATCTATACCATACACTCTATACCATACACTCTATACCCTACCCTCTATACCCTACACTCTACACTCTATACCTTACACTCTATATCCTACACTCTATACCCTACACTCTACACTCTATACCCTACAATCTACACTCTATACCCTACACTCCATACCCTACAATCTATACCATACACTCTATACCATACACTCTATACCCTACACTCTATACCTCACACTCTACACTCTATCCCCTGCACTCTATACCATACACTCTACACTCTATACCCTACATTCTATACCCTACACTCTACACTCTATACCCTACACTCTAAACTTTATACCCTACACTCTACACTCTATACCCTACACTCTATACCCTACAATCTATACCATACACTCCTTACCATACACTCTATACCCTACACTCTATACCTCACACTCTACACTCTATCCCCTACAATCTACACTCTATACCCTACACTCTATACCCTACAATCTATACCATACACTCTATACCATACACTCTATACCCTACACTCTATACCCTACACTCTACACTCTATACCCTACACTCTACACTCTATACCCTACACTCTATGCCCTACAATCTATACCATACACTCTATACCATACTCTCTATACCCTACACTCTAAACCTCACACTCTACACTCTATCCCCTGCACTCTATACCATACACTCTACACTCTATACCCTACACTCTACACCCTACACTCTACACTCTATACCCTACACTCTATACCCTACACTCTACACTCTATACCCTACACTCTACACTCTATACCCTACACTCTATACCCTACAATCTATACCATACATTCTATACCATACACTCTACACACTACACTCTATACCCTACACTCTATACCCTACACTCTATACCCTACACTCTATACCCTACACTCTATACCATACACTCTATACCCTACACTCTATACCCTACACTCTACACTCTATACCCTACACTCTACACTCTATACCCTACACTCTATGCCCTACAATCTATACCATACACTCTATACCATACACTCTATACCCTACACTCTAAACCTCACACTCTACACTCTATCCCCTGCACTCTATACCATACACTCTACACTCTATACACTACACTCTACACCCTACACTCTACACTCTATACCCTACACTCTATACCCTACACTCTACACTCTATACCCTACACTCTACACTCTATACCCTACACTCTATACCCTACAATCTATACCATACACTCTATACCATACACTCTACACACTACACTCTATACCCTACACTCTATACCCTACACTCTATACCCTACACTCTATACCCTACACTCTATACCATACACTCTATACCCTACACTCTATACCTCAAACTCTACACTCTATCCCCTGCACTCTATACCATACACTCTACACTCTATACCCTACACTCTACACTCTATACCCTACACTCTATACCCTACAATCTATACCATACACTCTATACCATACACTCTATACCCTACCCTCTATACCCTACACTCTACACTCTATACCTTACACTCTATATCCTACACTCTATACCCTACACTCTACACTCTATACCCTACAATCTACACTCTATACCCTACACTCCATACCCTACAATCTATACCATACACTCTATACCATACACTCTATACCCTACACTCTATACCTCACACTCTACACTCTATCCCCTGCACTCTATACCATACACTCTACACTCTATACCCTACATTCTATACCCTACACTCTACACTCTATACCCTACACTCTAAACTTTATACCCTACACTCTACACTCTATACCCTACACTCTATACCCTACAATCTATACCATACACTCCTTACCATACACTCTATACCCTACACTCTATACCTCACACTCTACACTCTATCCCCTACAATCTACACTCTATACCCTACACTCTATACCCTACAATCTATACCATACACTCTATGCCATACACTCTATACCCTACCCTCTATACCCTACACTCTACACGCTATACCCTACACTCTATACCCTACACTCTAAACCCTACACTCTACACTCTATACCCTACACTCTACAGTCTATACCCTACACTCTATACCCTACAATCTATACCATACACTCTATACCATACACTCTATACCCTACACTCTATACCTCACACTCTACACTCTATCCCCTGCACTCTATACCATACACTCTACACTCTATACCCTACACTCTATACCCTACACTCTACACTCTATACCCTACACTCTACACTCTATACCCTACACTCTATACCCTACAATCTATACCATACACTCTATACCATACACTCTATACCCTACACTCTGCACTCTATACCCTACACTCTATACCCTACAATCTATACCATACACTCCATACCATACACTCTATACCCTACACTCTATACCCTACACTCTGCACTCTATACCCTACACTCTACACTCTATACCCTACACTCTATGCCCTACAATCTATACCATACACTCTATACCCTACACTCTAAACCTCACACTCTACACTCTATCCCCTGCACTCTATAACATACACTCTACACTCTATACCCTATGCTCTACACCCTACACTCTACACTCTATACCCTACACTCTATACCCTACACTCTACACCCTACACTCTACACTCTATACCCTACACTCTATACCCTACAATCTATACCATACACTCTATACTATACACTCTACACCCTACACTCTATACCCTACACTCTATACCCTACACTCTATACCCTACACTCTATACCCTACACTCTATACCATACACTCTATACCCTACACTCTATACCTCACACTCTACACTCTATCCCCTGCACTCTATACCATACACTCTACACTCTATACCCTACACTCTACACTCTATACCCTACACTCTATACCCTACAATCTATACCATACACTCTATACCCTACCCTCTATACCCTACACTCTACACTCTATACCTTACACTCTATACCCTACACTCTATACCCTACACTCTACACTCTATACCCTACAATCTACACTCTATACCCTACACTCCATACCCTACAATCTATACCATACACTCTATACCATACACTCTATACCCTACACTCTATACCTCACACTCTACACTCTATCCCCTGCACTCTATACCATACACTCTACACTCTATACCCTACATTCTATACCCTACACTCTATACCCTACACTCTAAACTTTATACCCTACACTCTACACTCTATACCCTACACTCTATACCCTACAATCTATACCATACACTCCTTACCATACACTCTATACCCTACACTCTATACCTCACACTCTACACTCTATCCCCTACACTCTACACTCTATACCCTACACTCTATACCCTACAATCTATACCATACACTCTATGCCATACACTCTATACCCTACCCTCTATACCCTACACTCTACACGCTATACCCTACACTCTATACCCTACACTCTAAACCCTACACTCTACACTCTATACCCTACACTCTACAGTCTATACCCTACACTCTATACCCTACAATCTATACAATACACTCTATACCATACACTCTATACCCTACACTCTATACCTCACACTCTACACTCTATCCCCTGCACTCTATACCATACACTCTACACTCTATACCCTACACTCTATACCCTACACTCTACACTCTATACCCTACACTCAACACTCTATACCCTACACTCTATACCCTACAATCTATACCATACACTCTATACCATACACTCTAAACCCTACACTCTGCACTCTATACCCTACACTCTATACCCTACAATCTATACCATACACTCCATACCATACACTCTATACCCTACACTCTATACCTCACACTCTACACTCTATCCCCTGCACTCTATACCACACACTCTACACTCTATACCCAACACTCTATACCCTACACTCTACACTCTATACCCTACACTCTATACCCTACACTCTACTCTCTATACCCTACACTCTACACTCTATACCCTACACTCTATACCCTACAATCTATACCATACACTCTATACCATACACTCTACACCCTACACTCTATACCCTACACTCTACACTCTATACCCTACACTCTATACCCTACACTCTATACCCTACACTCTATACCATACACTCTATACCATACACTCTACACCCTACACTCTATACCCTACACTCTACACTCTATACCCTACACTCTATATCCTACACTCTGCACTCTATACCCTACACTCTACACTCTATACCCTACACTCTATGCCCTACAATCTATACCATACACTCTATACCCTACACTCTAAACCTCACACTCTACACTCTATCCCCTGCACTCTATAACATACACTCTACACTCTATACCCTACGCTCTACACCCTACACTCTACACTCTATACCCTACACTCTATACCCTACACTCTACACCCTACACTCTACACTCTATACCCTACACTCTATACCCTACAATCTATACCATACACTCTATACTATACACTCTACACCCTACACTCTATACCCTACACTCTATACCCTACACTCTATACCCTACACTCTATACCCTACACTCTATACCATACACTCTATACCCTACACTCTATACCTCACACTCTACACTCTATCCCCTGCACTCTATACCATACACTCTACACTCTATACCCTACACTCTACACTCTATACCCTACACTCTATACCCTACAATCTATACCATACACTCTATACCCTACCCTCTATACCCTACACTCTACACTCTATACCTTACACTCTATACCCTACACTCTATACCCTACACTCTACACTCTATACCCTACAATCTACACTCTATACCCTACACTCCATACCCTACAATCTATACCATACACTCTATACCATACACTCTATACCCTACACTCTATACCTCACACTCTACACTCTATCCCCTGCACTCTATACCATACACTCTACACTCTATACCCTACATTCTATACCCTACACTCTATACCCTACACTCTAAACTTTATACCCTACACTCTACACTCTATACCCTACACTCTATACCCTACAATCTATACCATACACTCCTTACCATACACTCTATACCCTACACTCTATACCTCACACTCTACACTCTATCCCCTACACTCTACACTCTATACCCTACACTCTATACCCTACAATCTATACCATACACTCTATGCCATACACTCTATACCCTACCCTCTATACCCTACACTCTACACGCTATACCCTACACTCTATACCCTACACTCTAAACCCTACACTCTACACTCTATACCCTACACTCTACAGTCTATACCCTACACTCTATACCCTACAATCTATACCATACACTCTATACCATACACTCTATACCCTACACTCTGCACTCTATACCCTACACTCTATACCCTACAATCTATACCATACACTCCATACCATACACTATATACCCTACACTCTATACCCTACACTCTGCACTCTATACCCTACACTCTACACTCTATACCCTACACTCTATGCCCTACAATCTATACCATACACTCTATACCCTACACTCTAAACCTCACACTCTACACTCTATCCCCTGCACTCTATAACATACACTCTACACTCTATACCCTACGCTCTACACCCTACACTCTACACTCTATACCCTACACTCTATACCCTACACTCTACACCCTACACTCTACACTCTATACCCTACACTCTATACCCTACAATCTATACCATACACTCTATACTATACACTCTACACCCTACACTCTATACCCTACACTCTATACCCTACACTCTATACCCTACACTCTATACCCTACACTCTATACCATACACTCCATACCCTACACTCTATACCTCACACTCTACACTCTATCCCCTGCACTCTATACCATACACTCTACACTCTATACCCTACACTCTACACTCTATACCCTACACTCTATACCCTACAATCTATACCATACACTCTATACCCTACCCTCTATACCCTACACTCTACACTCTATACCTTACACTCTATACCCTACACTCTATACCCTACACTCTACACTCTATACCCTACAATCTACACTCTATACCCTACACTCCATACCCTACAATCTATACCATACACTCTATACCATACACTCTATACCCTACACTCTATACCTCACACTCTACACTCTATCCCCTGCACTCTATACCATACACTCTACACTCTATACCCTACATTCTATACCCTACACTCTACACTCTATACCCTACACTCTAAACTTTATACCCTACACTCTACACTCTATACCCTACACTCTATACCCTACAATCTATACCATACACTCCTTACCATACACTCTATACCCTACACTCTATACCTCACACTCTACACTCTATCCCCTACACTCTACACTCTATACCCTACACTCTATACCCTACAATCTATACCATACACTCTATGCCATACACTCTATACCCTACCCTCTATACCCTACACTCTACACGCTATACCCTACACTCTATACCCTACACTCTAAACCCTACACTCTACACTCTATACCCTACACTCTACAGTCTATACCCTACACTCTATACCCTACAATCTATACAATACACTCTATACCATACACTCTATACCCTACACTCTATACCTCACACTCTACACTCTATCCCCTGCACTCTATACCATACACTCTACACTCTATACCCTACACTCTATACCCTACACTCTACACTCTATACCCTACACTCAACACTCTATACCCTACACTCTATACCCTACAATCTATACCATACACTCTATACCATACACTCTAAACCCTACACTCTGCACTCTATACCCTACACTCTATACCCTACAATCTATACCATACACTCCATACCATACACTCTATACCCTACACTCTATACCTCACACTCTACACTCTATCCCCTGCACTCTATACCACACACTCTACACTCTATACCCAACACTCTATACCCTACACTCTACACTCTATACCCTACACTCTATACCCTACACTCTACTCTCTATACCCTACACTCTACACTCTATACCCTACACTCTATACCCTACAATCTATACCATACACTCTATACCATACACTCTACACCCTACACTCTATACCCTACACTCTACACTCTATACCCTACACTCTATACCCTACACTCTATACCCTACACTCTATACCATACACTCTATACCATACACTCTACACCCTACACTCTATACCCTACACTCTACACTCTATACCCTACACTCTATACCCTACACTCTATACCCTACACTCTATACCTCACACTCTACACTATATCCCCTGCATTCTATACCATACACTCTACACTCTATTCCCTACACTCTATACCCTACACTCTACACTCTATACCCTACACTCTATAACCTACACTCTACACTCTATACCCTACACTCTACACTCTATACCCTACACTATATACCCTACAATCTATACCATACACTCTATACCATACACTCTATACCCTACACTCTATACCCTACACTCTACACTCTATACCCTACACTCTATACCCTACACTCTATACCCTACACTCTACACTCTATACCCTACACTCTATACCCTACACTCTATACCCTACACTCTACACTCTATACCCTACACTCTACACTCTATACCCTACACTCTATACCCTACAATCTATACCATACACTCTATACCATACACTCTATACCCTACACTCTATACCTCACACTCTACACTCTATCCCCTGCACTTTATATAATACACTCTACACTCTATACCCTACACTCTATACCCTACACTCTACACTTTGTACCCAACTCTCTAAACCCTACACTCTATACCCTACACTCTACACTCTATACCCTACACTCTATACGCTACACTCTACACTCTATACCCTACACTCTATACCCTACACTCTATACCCTACACTCTATACCCTACACTCTATACCCTACACTCTACACTCTATACCCTACTCTCTAAACCCTACACTCTATACCCTACACTCTACACTCTATACCCCACACTCTATACCCTACACTCTACACTCTATACCCTACACTCTATACCCTACACTCTATACCTTACACTCTATACCCTACACTCTATACCCTACACTCTACACCCTACAGTTTATAGCTTACACTCTATACCCTACACTCTATACCCTAAACTCTATACCATACACTCTATACCCTACACTCTATACCCTACACTCTATACCCTACACTCTACACTCTATACCCTACACTCTATACCCTACACTCTATACCCTACACTACACTTTATACCCTACACTCTATACCCTACACTCTATACCCTACACTCTATACCCTACACTCTATACCCTACACTCTATACCCTACACTCTACTCTTTATACCCTACACTCTATACCCTACACTCTATACCCTACACTCTATACCCTACACTCTATACCCTACACTCTATACCCTACACTCTATACCATACACTCTATACCCTACACTCTATACCCTACACTCTGCACTTTATACCCTACACTCTATACCCTACACTCTATACCCTACACTCTACACTCTATACCCTACACTCTATACCCTACACTCTATACCCTACACTCTACACTTTATACCCTACACTCTATACCCTACACTCTATACCCTACACTCTATACCCTACACTCTATACCCTACACCCTATACCCTACACTCTATACCCTACACTCAACACCCTACACTCTATACCCTACACTCTATACCCTACACTCTATACCCTACACTCTATACCCTACACTCTATACCATACACTCTATACCCTACACTCTATACCCTACACTCTACACTTTATACCCTACACTCTATACCCTCCACTCTATACCCTACACTCTACACTCTACACCCTACACTCTACACTTTATACCCTACACTCTATACCCTTCACTCTATACCCTACACGCTATACCCTACACTCTATACCCTAGACTCTATACCCTACACTCTATACCCTACACTCTACACCCTACACTCTATACCCTACACCCTATACCCTACACTCTATACCCTACACTCAACACCCTACACTCTATACCCTACACTCTATACCCTACACTCTACACTCTATACCCTACACTCTACACTCGATACCCTACACTCTATACCCTACAATCTATACCATACACTCTATACCATACACTCTATCCCCTACACTCTATACCATACACTCTACACTCTATACCATACACTCTACACCATACACTATATACCCTACACTCTACACTCTATACCCTACACTCTACACTCTATACCCTACACTCTATACCCTACACTCTATACCCTACACTCTATACCCTACACTCTACACTTTATACCCTACACTCTATACCCTACACTCTATACCCTACACTCTATACCCTACACTCTATACCCTACACTCTATACCCTACACTCTACACTCTATACCCTACACTATATACCCTTTACTCTATACCCTACACTCTACACTTTATACCCTACACTCTATACCCTACACTCTATACCCTACACTCTACACTCTACACCCTACACTCTACATTTTATACCCTAAACTCTATACCCTACACTCTATACCCTTCACTCTATACCCTACACGCTATACCCTACACTCTATACCCTACACTCTATACCCTACACTCTATACCCTACACTCTACACCCTACACTCTATACCCTACACCCTATACCCTACACTCTATACCCTACACTCAACACCCTACACTCTATACCCTACACTCTATACCCTACACTCTATACCCTACACTCTATACCTTACACTCTATACCCTACACTCTATACCCTACACTCTACACTTTATACCCTACACTCAATACCCTACACTCTATACCATCCACTCTATACCCTACACTCTAAACTCTACACCCTACACTCTACACTTTATACCCTACACTCTATACCCTACACTCTATACCCTTCACTCTATACCCTACACGCTATACCCTACACTCTATACCCTACACTCTATACCCTACACTCTACACCCTACACTCTATACCCTACACCCTATACCCTACACTCTATACCCTACACTCAACACCCTACACTCTATACCCTACACTCTATACCCTACACTCTATACCCTACACTCTATACCCTACACTCTACACTCTATACCCTACACTCTACACTCGATACCCAACACTCTATACCCTACAATCTATACCATACACTCTATACCATACACTCTATACCATACACTCTATCCCCTACACTCTACACTCTATACCCTACACTCTACACCCTACACTATATACCCTACACTCTACACTCTATACCCTACACTCTACACTCTATACCCTACACTCTATACTCTACACTCTATACCCTACACTCTATACCCTACACTCTACACTTTATACCCTACACTCTATACCATACACTCTATACCCTACACTCTATACCCTACACTCTATACCCTACACTCTACACTCTATACCCTTCACTATATACCCTTTACTCTATACCCTACACTCTACACTTTATACCCTACACGCTATACCCTACACTCTATACCCTACACTCTATACCCTACACTCTATACCCTACACTCTACACCCTACACTCTATACCCTACACCCTATACCCTACACTCTATACCCTACACTCAACACCCTACACTCTATACCCTACACTCTGTACCCTACACTCTATACCCTACACTCTATACCTTACACTCTATACCCTACACTCTATACCCTACACTCTACACTCTATACCCTACACTCTATACCCTACACTCTATACTCTATACCCTACACTCTACACTCTATACCCAACTCTCTAAACCCTACACTCTATACCCTACACTCTACACTCTATACCCTACACTCTATACCCTACACTCTACACTCTATACCCTACACTCTATACCCTACACTCTATACCCTACACTCTATACCCTACACTCTACACTCTATACCCTACTCTCTAAACCCTACACTCTATACCCTACACTCTACACTCTATAACCTACACTCTATACCCTACACTCTACACTCTATACCCTACACTCTATACCCTACACTCTATACCTTACACTCTATACCCTACACTCTATACCCTACACTCTACACCCTACACTTTATAGCTTACACTCTATACCCTACACTCTATACCCTAAACTCTATACCATACACTCTATACCCTACACTCTATACCCTACACTCTATACCCTACACTCTACACCATACACTCTATACCCTACCCTCTATACCTTACACTCTATACCCTACACTCTACACAGTATACCCTACACTCTATACCCTACACTATATACCCTACACTCTATACCCTACACTCTACACTCTATACCCTACACTCTATACCCTACACTCTATACCCTACACTCTACACTTTATACCCTACACTCTATACCCTACACTCTATACCCTACACTCTATACCCTACACTCTACACTCTATACCCTACACTCTATACCCTACACTCTATACCCTACACTCTATACCCTACACTCTATACCCTACACTCTACACATTATACCCTATACTCTATACCCTACACTCTATACCCTACACTCTATACCCTACACTCTATACCCTACACTCTACACTTTATACCCTACACTCTATACCCTACACTCTATACCCTCCTCTCTATACCCTACACTCTACACTCTACACCCTACACTCTACACTTTATACCCTACACTCTATACCCTACACTCTATACCCTTCACTCTATACCCTACACGCTATACCCTACACTCTATACCCTACACTATATACCCTACACTCTATACCCTACACTCTACACCCTACACTCTATACCCTACACCCTATACCCTACACTCTATACCCTACACTCAACACCCTACACTCTATACCCTACACTCTATACCCTACACTCTATACCCTACACTCTATACCCTACACTCTACACTCTATACCCTACACTCTACACTCGATACCCTACACTCTATACCCTACAATCTATACCATACACTCTATACCATACACTCTATCCCCTACACTCTATACCATACACTCTACACTCTATATCCTACACTCTACACCCTACACTATATACCCTACACTCTACACTTTATAACCTACATTCTCTACCCTACACTCTATACCATACACTCTATACCATACACTCTATCACCTACACTCTATACCATACACTTTACACTCTATACCCTACTTTCTATACCCTACACTCTACACTCTATACCCTACACTCTATACCCTACACTCTACACTCTATACCCTACACTCTACACTCTATACCCTACACTCTACACCCTACACTCTATACCATACACTCTATACCCTACACTCTACACCCTATACCCTACACTCTATACCTACACTCTATACCCTACACCCTACGCTCTATACCCTACACTCTATACCCTACACTCTACACTCTATACCCAACACTCTATTCCATACACTCTATACCCTACACTCTACACTCTATACCCTACACTCAACACTTTACACTCTATACCCTACACTCTATACTCTATTCCCTACACTCTATACCGTACATTTTACACACTATACCCTACACTCTATACCCTACACTCTAATCCCTACACTCTACACTCTATACCCTACACTCTATACCCTACACTCTACACCCTACACTCTATACCCTACACTCTATACCCTACACTCTATACCCTACACTCTATACCCTACACTCTATACCATACACTCTACACTCTATTCCCTACACTCTATACCATACACTCTATACCCTACACTCTATACCATACACTCTACAATCTATACCCTACACTCTATACCCTACACTCTACACCCCACACTCTATACCCTACAATCTACACTCTATACCCTACACTCTATACCATACACTCTATACCCTACACTCTATACCATACACTCTACACCATACACTCTATACCATACACTCTATACCCCACACTCTACACTCTATACCCTACACTCTATACCCTACACTCTATACTATACACTCTAAACCCTACACTCTATACCCTACACTATACACTCTATACCCTACATTCTACACCATACACTCTATACCCTACACTCTATACTCTACGCTATGCACTCTATACCTTACAATCTAAACCTTACACTCTTTACCCTACACTCTATACCCTACACTCTATACCCTACACTCTACACTCTATAACCTACACTCTATACCATACACTCTATATCCTACACTCTATACCCTACACTCTATACCCTACACTCTACACTCTATACCCTACACTCTATACCATACACTCTATACCCTACACTCTATGCCCTACACTCTAATCTCCATACCATACACTCTATACCCTACACTCTATAACATACATTCTACACCCTACACTCTATACCATACACTCTATACCATACACTCTACACTCTATACCATACACTCTATACCCTACACTCTACACTTTATACCCTACACTCTTTACCCTACAATCTATACCCTACACTCTATACCCTACACGCTATACCCTACACTCTATACCCTACACTCTATACCCTACACTCTACACTCTATGCCCTACACTCTATACCATACACTCTATACCCTACACTCTACACTCTATACCCTACACTCTGTACCATACACTCTATACCATACACTATATGCCCTACACTCTAATCTCCATACCATACACTCTATACCCTACACTCTATAACATACATTCTACACCCTACACTCTATACCATACACTCTATACCCTACACTCTACACTCTATACCATACACTCTATACTCTACACGCTACACTCTATACCCTAAACTCTACACCCTACACTCTATACCCTACACTCTGTACCCTACACTCTATACCCTACACTCTACACTCTATACCCTACACTCTATACCCTACACTCTATACCATACACTCTATACCATACACTCTGTCCCCTACACTCTATACCATACACTATACACTCTATACCCTACACTCTAAACCCTACACTCTGCACTCTATACCCTACACTCTATACCCTACACTCTACACTCTATACCCTACACTCTACACTCTATACCCTACACTCTATACATTACAATCTATACCATACACTCTATACCATACACTCTATACCTTACACTCTATACCCTACACTCTACACCCTACACTCTACACTCTATACCCTACACTCTATAACCTACACTCTATACCCTACACTCTATACCCTACTCTCTACACTTTATACCCTACACTCTACACTCTATACCCTACACTCTATACCCTACACTCTACACTCTATACCCTACACTCTACACTCTATACCCTACAATCTATACCCTACACTCTATACCCTACACTCTAAACCCTACACTCTATACCCTACACTCTACACTCTATACCCTACACTCTATACCATACAATCTATACCCTATACTCTATACCCTACACTCTATACCCTACACTCTACACTCTATACCCTACACTCTATAACATACACTTTATACCCTACACTCTATACCTTACACTCTATACCCTACACTCTACACCCTACACTCTACACTCTATACCCTACACTCTATAACCTACACTCTATACCCTACACTCTATACCCTACTCTCTACACTTTATACCCTACACTCTACACTCTATAACCTACAATCTACACCCTACACTCCACACTCTATACCCTACACTCTATAACCTACACTCTATACCCTACACTCTATACCCTACTCTCTACACTTCATACCCTACACTCTACACTCTATACCCTACACTCTATACCCTATACTCTACACCCTACACTCTACACTCTATACCCTACACTCTATAACCTACACTCTATACCCTACACTCTATACCCTACTCTCTACACTTTATACCCTACACTCTACACTCTATACCCTACACTCTATACCCTACACTCTACACTCTATACCCTACACTCTATACCCTACACTCTACACTCTATACCCTACACTCTACACTCTATACCCTACTCTTTAAACCCTACACTCTATACCCTACACTCTACACTCTATACCCTACACTCTTTACCCTACACTCTACACTCTATACCCTACACTCTATACCCTACACTCTATACCCTACACTCTATACCCTTCACTCTTCACCCTACACTTTATAGCTTACACTCTATACCCTACACTCTATACCATTCACTCTATACCCTACACTCTATACCCTACACTCTATACCCTACACTCTACACCATAAACAATACACTCTATACCCTACCCTCTATACCTTACACTCTATACCCTACACTCTACACATTATACCCTACACTATATACCCTACACTCTATACCCTACACTATATACCATACACTCTATACCCTACACTCTATACCCTACACTCTACACTCTATACCCTACACTCTACACCCTACACTCTACACTTTACACTCTATACTCTACATTCTATACCCTACACTCTATACCCTACACTCTATACCATACACTCTATACCATACACTCTGTCCCCTACACTCTATACCATACACTATACACTCTATACCCTACACTCTATACCCTACACTCTGCACTCTATACCCTACACTCTATACCCTACACTCTACACTCTATACCCTACACTCTACACTCTATACCCTACACTCTATACATTACAATCTATACCATACACTCTATACCATACACTCTATACCTTACACTCTATACCCTACACTCTACACCCTACACTCTACACTCTATACCCTACACTCTATAACCTACACTCTATACCATACACTCTTTACCCTACTCTCTACACTTTATACCCTACACTCTACACTCTATACCCTACACTCTATACCCTACACTCTACACTCTATACCCTACACTCTACACTCTATTCCCTACACTCTATACCATACTCTCTATACCCTACACTCTTTACCCTACAATATACACTCTATACCCTACACTCTACACTCTATACCATACACTCTATACCCTACACTCTATACCCTACACTCTACACTCTATACCCTACAATCTATACCCTACACTCTATACCCTACACTCTAAACCCTACACTCTATACCCTACACTCTACACTCTATACCCTACACTCTACACTCTATACCCTACACTCTATACATTACAATCTATACCATACACTCTATACCATACACTCTATACCTTACACTCTATACCCTACACTCTACACCCTACACTCTACACTCTATACCCTACACTCTATAACCTACACTCTATACCCTACACTCTTTACCCTACTCTCTACACTTTATACCCTACACTCTACACTCTATACCCTACACTCTATACCCTACACTCTACACTCTATACCCTACACTCTACACTCTATTCCCTACACTCTATACCATACTCTCTATACCCTACACTCTTTACCCTACAATATACACTCTATACCCTACACTCTACACTCTATACCATTCACTCTATACCCTACACTCTATACCCTACACTCTACACTCTATACCCTACAATCTATACCCTACACTCTATACCCTACACTCTAAACCCTACACTCTATACCCTACACTCTACACTCTATACCCTACACTCTATACCATACACTCTATACCCTACACTCTATACCCTACACTCTATACCCTACACTCTACACTCTATACCCTACACTCTATAACATACACTTTATACCCTAAACTCTATACCTTACACTCTATACCCTACACTCTACACCCTACACTCTACACTCTATACCCTACACTCTATAACCTACACTCTATACCCTACACTCTATACCCTACTCTCTACACTTTATACCCTACACTCTACACTCTATAACCTACAATCTACACCCTACACTCCACACTCTATACCCTACACTCTATAACCTACACTCTATACCCTACACTCCATACCCTACTCTCTACACTTTATACCCTACACTCTACACTCTATACCCTACACTCTATACCCTATACTCTACACCCTACACTCTACACTCTATACCCTACACTCTATAACCTACACTCTATACCCAACACTCTATACCCTACTCTCTACACTTTATACCCTACACTCTACACTCTATACCCTACACTCTATACCCTACACTCTACACTCTATACCCTACACTCTATACCCTACACTCTACACTCTATACCCTACACTCTACACTCTATACCCTACTCTTTAAACCCTACACTCTATACCCTACACTCTACACTCTATACCCTACACTCTTTACCCTACACTCTACACTCTATACCCTACACTCTATACCCTACACTCTATACCCTACACTCTATACCCTTCACTCTTCACCCTACACTTTATAGCTTACACTCTATACCCTACACTCTATACCATTCACTCTATACCCTACACTCTATACCCTACACTCTATACCCTACACTCTACACCATACACCATACACTCTATACCCTACCCTCTATACCTTACACTCTATACCCTACACTCTACACATTATACCCTACACTATATACCCTACACTCTACACTCTATACCCTACACTATATACCATACACTCTACACTCTATACCCTACACTCTACACCCTACACTCTACACTTTACACTCTATACTCTACATTCTATACCCTACACTCTATACCCTACACTCTACACTTTATCCCCTACACTCTATACCCTACACTCTATACCCTACACTCTATACCCTACACGCTATACCCTACACTCTATACCCTACACTCTATACCCTACACTCTATACCCTACATTCTACACCCTACACTCCATACCCTACACCCTATACCCTACACTCTATAGTGTAGGGTGTAGAGTGTAGGGTATAGAGTGTAAGGTATAGAGTGTATGGTATAGAGTGTATGGTATAGATTGTAATGTATAGAGTGTAGGGTATAGAGTGTAGAGTGTAGGGTATAGAGTGTAGAGTGTAGGGTATAGAGTGTAGGGTATAGAGTGCAGAGTGTAGGGTATAGAGTGTAGGGTATAGAGTGTATAGTGTATGGTATAGAGTGTAGGGGACAGAGTGTATGGTATAGAGTGTATGGTATAGAGTGTAGGGTATAGAGTGTAGGGTATAGAGTGTAGAGTGTAGGGTATAGAGTGTAGGGTATAGAGTGTAGGGTATAGAGTGTAGGGTGTAGAGTTTAGGGTATAGAGTGTAGCGTGTAGGGTATAAAGTGTATGGTATAGAGTGTAGAGTGTAGGGTATAGAGTGTATGGTATAGAGTGTAGGGTGTAGAATGTATGTTATAGAGTGTAGGGTATAGAGTCTATGGTATGGAGATTAGAGTGTAGGGCATATAGTGTATGGTATAGAGTGTATGGTACAGAGTGTAGGGTATAGAGTGTAGAGTGTAGGCTATAGAGTGTATGGTATAGAGTGTAGGGTATAGAGTGTAGAGTGTAGGGTATAGAGTGTAGGGTATAGAGTGTAGGGTATAGCGTGTAGGGTATAGAGTGTAGGGTATAGATTGTAGGGTAAAGAGTGTAGGGTATAAAGTGTAGAGTGTAGGGTATTAAGTGTAGGGTATAGAGTGTAGGATATAGAGTGTATGGTATAGAGTGTAGGTTATAGAGTGTAGAGTGTAGGGTATAGAGTGTAGGGTATAGAGTGTAGGGTAAAGAGTGTAAGGTTTAGATTGTAAGGTATAGAGTGTATAGCGTAGAGTATAGAGTGTAGGGTATAGAGTGTATGGTGTAGAGTGTAGGGTATAGAGTGTATAGTGTAGGGTATAGAGTGTAGGGTATAGAGTGTATAGTATAGAGTGTAGGGTATAGAGTGTAGGGTATAGAGTGTAGAGTGTGGGGTATAGAGTGTATGGTATAGAGTGTATGGTGTAGAGTGTATGGTATAGAGTGTAGGGTATAGAGTGTATGGTATAGAGTGTAGGGTATAGAGTGTAGATTGTAGGGTATAGAGTGTAGGGTGTAGAGTGTAGGGTATAGAGTGTAGGGTATAGATTGTAGGGTATAGAGTGTAGAGTGTAGGGTATAGAGTGTATAGTGTAGGGTATAGAGTGTATGGTATAGAGTGTAGGGAATAGAGTGTAGAGTGTATGGTATAGAGTGTAGGGTATAGAGTGTAGAGTGTAGGGTATAGAGTGTAGGGTATAGAGTGTAGGGTATAGAGTGTAGGGTGTAGAGTGTAGGGTATAGAGTGTAGGGTATAGAGTGCAGAGTGTAGGGATTAGAGTGTAGGGTATAGAGTGTAGGGTATAGAGTGTAGAATGTACGGTATAGAGTGTAGGGAATAGAGTATAGAGTGTAGGGTATAGAGTGTAAAGTGTTGAGTGTAGGGTATAGAGTGTAGAGTGTAGGGTATAGAGTGTATGGAATAGAGTGTTGGGTATAGAGTGTAGGGTATAGAGCGTAGGGTGTAGGGTATAGAGTGTAGGTATAGAGTGTAGGGTATAGAGTGTAGAGTGTAGGGTATAGAGTGTATGGTATAGAGTGTAGGGTGTAGAGTGTAGGGTATAGAGTGTAGAGTGTAGGGTATAGAGTGTAGAGTGTAGGGTATAGAGTGTAGGGTATAGAGTGTAGAGTGTAGGGTATAGAAAGTAGGGTATAGAGTGTAAAGTGTATGGTATAGAGTGTAGGTGATAGAGTGTATGGTATAGAGTGTATGGTATAGAGTGTAGGGTAGAGAATGTAGGGTATAGAGTGTAGAGTGTAGGGTATATAGTGTAGGGTGTAGAGTGTAGGGTATAGAGTGTAGAGTGTATGGTATAGAGTGTAGGGGATAGAGTGTATGGTATAGAGTGTATGGTATAGATTGTAGGGTATAGAGTGTAGGGTATCGAGTGTAGAGTGTAGGGTATAGAGTGTAGAGTGTAGGGTATAGAGTGTAGGGTATAGAGTGTAGGGTATAGAGTGTAGGGTATAGAGTGTAGGGTGTTGAGTGTAGGGTATAGAGTGTAGGGTATAGGGTGTAGGGTATAGAGTGTAGGGTGTAGAGTGTAGGGTATAGAGTGTAGGGTATAGAGTGTAGGGTATAGAGTGTAGGGTATAGCGTGTAGGGTATAGAGTGAAGGGTATAGAGTGTAGGGTATAGAGTGTAGGGTATAAAGTGTAGAGTGTAGGGTGTAGAGTGTAGAGTGTAGGGTATAGAGTGGAGGGTATAGAGTGTAGGGTATAGAGTGTAGGGTATAAAGTGTAGAGTGTAGGGTATAGAGTGTAGGGTATAGAGTGTAGGGTATAGAGTGTAGGGTATAGAGTGTAGGGTATAGAGTGTAGGGTAGAATGTGTAGAGTGTAGGGTATAGAGTGTAGGGTATAGAGTGTAGGGTATAGAGTGTAGGGTATAGAGTGTAGGGTATAGAGTGTAGAGTGTAGGGTATAGAGTGTAGGGTATAGAGTGTAGGGTATAAAGTGTAGAGTGTAGGGTATAGAGTGTAGGGTATAGAGTGTAGGGTATAGAGTGTAGAGTTTAGGGTATAGAGTGTAGGGTATAGAGTGTATGGTATAGAGTGTAGGGTATAGAGTGTAGAGTGTAGGGTATAGAGTGTAGAGTGTAGGGTATAGAGTGTAGGGTATAGAGTGTAGAGTGTAGGGTATAGAAAGTAGGGTATAGAGTGTAAAGTGTATGGTATAGAGTGTAGGTGATAGAGTGTATGGTATAGAGTGTATGGTATAGAGTGTAGGGTAGAGAATGTAGGGTATAGAGTGTAGAGTGTAGGGTATATAGTGTAGGGTGTAGAGTGTAGGGTATAGAGTGTAGAGTGTATGGTATAGAGTGTAGGGGATAGAGTGTATGGTATAGAGTGTATGGTATAGATTGTAGGGTATAGAGTGTAGGGTATCGAGTGTAGAGTGTAGGGTATAGAGTGTAGAGTGTAGGGTATAGAGTGTAGGGTATAGAGTGTAGGGTATAGAGTGTAGGGTATAGAGTGTAGGGTGTTGAGTGTAGGGTATAGAGTGTAGGGTATAGGGTGTGGGGTATAGAGTGTAGGGTGTAGAGTGTAGGGTATAGAGTGTAGGGTATAGAGTGTAGGGTATAGAGTGTAGGGTATAGCGTGTAGGGTATAGAGTGAAGGGTATAGAGTGTAGGGTATAGAGTGTAGGGTATAAAGTGTAGAGTGTAGGGTGTAGAGTGTAGAGTGTAGGGTATAGAGTGGAGGGTATAGAGTGTAGGGTATAGAGTGTAGGGTATAAAGTGTAGAGTGTAGGGTATAGAGTGTAGGGTATAGAGTGTAGGGTATAGAGTGTAGGGTATAGAGTGTAGGGTATAGAGTGTAGGGTATAATGTGTAGAGTGTAGGGTATAGAGTGTAGGGTATAGAGTGTAGGGTATAGAGTGTAGGGTATAGAGTGTAGGGTATAGAGTGTAGAGTGTAGGGTATAGAGTGTAGGGTATAGAGTGTAGGGTATAGAGTGTAGGGTATAAAGTGTAGAGTGTAGGGTATAGAGTGTAGGGTATAGAGTGTAGGGTATAGAGTGTAGAGTTTAGGGTATAGAGTGTAGGGTATAGAGTGTATGGTATAGAGTGTAGGGTATAGAGTGTAGAGTGTAGGGTATAGAGTGTAGGGTATACTGTGTAGAGTGTAGGGTATAGAGTGTAAGGTATAGAGGGTAGGGTATAGAGTGTACGGTGTAGAGTGTAGGGTATAGAGTGTAGGGTATAGAGTGTAGGGTATAGAGTGTATGGTATAGAGTTTAGGGTATAGAGTGTAGGGTATAGAGTGTAAGCTATAAAGTGTAGGGTGTAGAGTGTAGGGTATAGAGTGTAGGGTATAGAGTGTAAGGTATAGAGTGTAGGGTATAGAGTGTAGGGTATAGAGTGTAGGTTATAGAGTGTAGAGTGTAGGGTATAGAGTGTAGGGTTTAGAGAGTAGGGTATAGAGTGTAGAGTGTAGGGTATAGAGTGTAGGGTATAGAGGGTAGGGTATAGAGTGTAGGGTATAGAGTGTAGGGTATAGAGTGTAGAGTGTAGGGTATAGAGTGTAGGGTATAGAGTGTAGAGTGTAGGGTATAGAGTGTAGGGTTTAGAGAGTTGGGTATAGAGTGTAGAGTGTAGGGTATAGAGTATAGAGTGTAGGGTATAGAGTGTAGGGTATAGAGTGTAGAGTGTAGGGTATAGAGTGTAGGGTATAGAGTGTAAGGTATAGAGTGTAGGGTATAGAGTGTAGGGTATAGAGTGTAGGGTATAGAGTGTAGGGTGTTGAGTGTAGGGTATAGAGTGTAGGGTATAGAGTGTAGAGTGTAGGGTATAGAGTGTAGGGTATAGAGTGTAAGGTATAGAGTGTAGGGTATAGAGTGTAGGGTATAGAGTGTAGGGTATAGAGTGTAGGGTGTTGAGTGTAGGGTATAGAGTGTAGGGTATAGGGTGTAGGGTATAGAGTGTAGGGTGTAGAGTGTAGGGTATAGTGTGTAGGGTATAGAGTGTAGGGTATAGAGTGTAGGGTATAGCGTGTAGGGTATAGAGTGAAGGGTATAGAGTGTAGGGTATAGAGTTTAGGGTATAAAGTGTAGAGTGTAGGGTGTAGAGTTTAGAGTGTATGGTATAGAGTGTAGGGTATAGAGTGTAGGGTATAAAGTGTAGAGTGTAGGGTATAGAGTAAAGGGTATATAGTGTAGGGTATAGAGTGTAGAGTGTAGGGTATAGAGTGTAGGGTATAGAGTGTAGGGTATAGAGTGTAGGGTATAGAGTGTAGGGTATAAAGTGTAGAGTGTAGGGTATAGAGTGTAGGGTATAGAGTGTAGGGTATAGAGTGTAGAGTGTAGGGTATAGAGTGTAGAGTGTAGGGTATATAGTGTAGGGTGTAGAGTGTAGGGTATAGAGTGTAGAGTGTATGGTATAGAGTGTAGGGGATAGAGTGTATGGTATAGAGTGTATGGTATAGAGTGTATGGTATAGAATGTAGGGTATAGAGTGTTGGGTATCGAGTGTAGAGTGTAGGGTATAGAGTGTAGAGTGTAGGGTATAGAGTGTAGGGTATAGAGTGTAGGGTATAGAGTGTAGGGTATAGAGTGTAGGGTGTTGAGTGTAGGGTATAGAGTGTAGGGTATAGGGTGTAGGGTATAGAGTGTAGGGTGTAGAGTGTAGGGTATAGAGTGTAGGGTATAGAGTGTAGGGTATAGCGTGTAGGGTATAGAGTGAAGGGTATAGAGTGTAGGGTATAGAGTGTAGGGTATAAAGTGTAGAGTGTAGGGTGTAGAGTGTAGAGTGTAGGGTATATAGTGGAGGGTATAGAGTGTAGGGTATTGAGTGTAGGGTATAAAGTGTAGAGTGTAGGGTATAGAGTGTAGGGTATAGAGTGTAAGGTGTAGAGTGTAGGGTATAGAGTGTAGGGTATAGAGTGTAGGGTATAGAGTGTAGGGTGTTGAGTGTAGGGTATAGAGTGTAGGGTATAGGGTGTAGGGTATAGAGTGTAGGGTGTAGAGTGTAGGGTATAGAGTGTAGGGTATAGAGTGTGGGGTATAGAGTGTAGGGTATAGCGTGTAGGGTATAGAGTGAAGGGTATAGAGTGTAGGGTATAGAGTTTAGGGTATAAAGTTTAGAGTGTAGGGTGTAGAGTGTAGAGTGTAGGGTATAGAGTGTAGGGTATAGAGTGTAGGGTATAAAGTGTAGAGTGTAGGGTATAGAGTAAAGGGTATATAGTGTAGGGTATAGAGTGTAGAGTGTAGGGTATAGAGTGTAGGGTATAGCGTGTAGGGTATAGAGTGTAGGGTATAGAGTGTAGGGTATAAAGTGTAGAGTGTAGGGTATAGAGTGTAGGGTATAGAGTGTAGGGTATAGAGTGTAGGGTATAGAGTGTAGAGTGTAGGGTATAGAGTGTAGAGTGTAGGGTATATAGTGTATGGTGTAGAGTGTATGGTATAGAGTGTAGAGTGTATGGTATAGAGTGTAGGGGATAGAGTGTATGGTATAGAGTGTATGGTATAGATTGTAGGGTATAGAGTGTAGGGTATCGAGTGTAGAGTGTAGGGTATAGAGTGTAGAGTGTAGGGTATAGAGTGTAGGGTATAGAGTGTAGGGTATAGAGTGTAGGGTATAGAGTGTAGGGTGTTGAGTGTAGGGTATAGAGTGTAGGGTATAGGGTGTAGGGTATAGAGTGTAGGGTGTAGAGTGTAGGGTATAGAGTGTAGGGTATAGAGTGTAGGGTATAGAGTGTAGGGTATAGCGTGTAGGGTATAGAGTGAAGGGTATAGAGTGTAGGGTATAGAGTGTAGGGTATAAAGTGTAGAGTGTAGGGTGTAGAGTGTAGAGTGTAGGGTATAGAGTGTAGGGTATAGAGTGTAGGGTATAGAGTGTAGGGTATAAAGTGTAGAGTGTAGGGTATGGAGTGTAGGGTATAGAGTGTATGGTATAGAGTGTAGGGTATAGAGTGTAGGGTATAGAGTGTAGGGTATAGAGTGTAGGGTATAGAGTGTAGGGTATAGAGTGTAGGGTATAGAGTGTAGGGTGTTGAGTGTAGGGTATAGAGTGTAGGGTATAGGGTGTAGGGTATAGAGTGTAGGGTATAGATTGTAGGGTATAGAGTGTAGGGTATAGAGTGTAGGGTATAAAGTGTAGAGTGTAGGGTATAGAGTGTAGGGTATAGAGTGTAGGGTATAGAGTGTAGAGTGTAGGGTATAGAGTGTAGGGTATAGAGTGTAGGGTATAAAGTGTAGAGTGTAGGGTATAGAGTGTAGGGTATAGAGTGTATGGTATAGAGTGTAGGGTATAGAGTGTAGGGTATAGAGTGTAGGGTATAGAGTGTAGGGTATAGAGTGTAGGGTATAGGGTATAGAGTGTAGGGTATAGAGTGTAAGGTATAGAGTGTATGGTATAGAGTGTAGGGTATAGAGTGTAGGGTATAGAGTGTAGGGTGTTGAGTGTAGGGTATAGAGTGTAGGGTATAGAGTGTAGAGTGTAGGGTATAGAGTGTAGGGTATAGAGTGTAAGGTATAGAGTGTAGGGTATAGAGTGTAGGGTATAGAGTGTAGGGTATAGAGTGTAGGGTGTTGAGTGTAGGGTATAGAGTGTAGGGTATAGGGTGTAGGGTATAGAGTGTAGGGTGTAGAGTGTAGGGTATAGAGTGTAGGGTATAGAGTGTAGGGTATAGCGTGTAGGGTATAGAGTGAAGGGTATAGAGTGTAGGGTATAGCGTTTAGGGTATAGAGTGTAGGGTATAAAGTGTAGAGTGTAGGGTATAGAGTAAAGGGTATATAGTGTAGGGTATAGAGTGTAGAGTGTAGGGTATAGAGTGTAGGGTATAGAGTGTAGAGTATAGAGTGTAGGGTATAAAGTGTAGAGTGTAGGGTATAGAGTGTAGGGTATAGAGTGTAGGGTATAGAGTGTAGGGTATAGAGTGTAGAGTGTAGGGTATAGAGTGTAGAGTGTAGGGTATATAGTGTAGGGTGTAGAGTGTAGGGTATAGAGTGTAGAGTGTATGGTATAGAGTGTAGGGGATAGAGTGTATGGTATAGAGTGTATGGTATAGAGTGTATGGTATAGATTGTAGGGTATAGAGTGTTGGGTATCGAGTGTAGAGTGTAGGGTATAGAGTGTAGAGTGTAGGGTATAGAGTGTAGGGTACAGAGTGTAGGGTATAGAGTGTAGGGTATAGAGTGTAGGGTGTTGAGTGTAGGGTATAGAGTGTAGGGTATAGGGTGTAGGGTATAGAGTGTAGGGTGTAGAGTGTAGGGTATAGAGTGTAGGGTAAAGAGTGTAGGGTATAGCGTGTAGGGTATAGAGTGAAGGGTATAGAGTGTAGGGTATAGAGTGTAGGGTATAAAGTGTAGAGTGTAGGGTGTAGAGTGTAGAGTGTAGGGTATAGAGTGGAGGGTATAGAGTGTAGGGTATTGAGTGTAGGGTATAAAGTGTAGAGTGTAGGGTATAGAGTGTAGGGTATAGAGTGTAAGGTATAGAGTGTAGGGTATAGAGTGTAGGGTATAGAGTGTAGGGTATAGAGTGTAGGGTGTTGAGTGTAGGGTATAGAGTGTAGGGTATAGGGTGTAGGGTATAGAGTGTAGGGTGTAGAGTGTAGGGTATAGAGTGTAGGGTATAGAGTGTAGGGTATAGAGTGTAGGGTATAGCGTGTAGGGTATAGAGTAAAGGGTATAGAGTGTAGGGTATAGAGTTTAGGGTATAAAGTGTAGAGTGTAGGGTGTAGAGTGTAGAGTGTAGGGTATAGAGTGTAGGGTATAGAGTGTAGGGTATAAAGTGTAGAGTGTAGGGTATAGAGTAAAGGGTATATAGTGTAGGGTATAGAGTGTAGAGTGTAGGGTATAGAGTGTAGGGTATAGAGTGTAGGGTATAGAGTGTAGGGTATAGAGTGTAGGGTATAGAGTGTAGGGTATAAAGTGTAGAGTGTAGGGTATAGAGTGTAGGGTATAGAGTGTAGGGTATAGAGTGTAGGGTATAGAGTGTAGAGTGTAGGGTATAGAGTGTAGAGTGTAGGGTATATAGTTTATGGTGTAGAGTGTATGGTATAGAGTGTAGAGTGTATGGTATAGAGTGTAGGGGATAGAGTGTATGGTATAGAGTGTATGGTATAGATTGTAGGGTATAGAGTGTAGGGTATCGAGTGTAGAGTGTAGGGTATAGAGTGTAGAGTGTAGAGTATAGAGTGTAGGGTATAGAGTGTAGGGTATAGAGTGTAGGGTATAGAGTGTAGGGTGTTGAGTGTAGGTATAGAGTGTAGGGTATAGGGTGTAGGGTATAGAGTGTAGGGTGTAGAGTGTAGGGTATAGAGTGTAGGGTATAGAGTGTAGGGTATAGAGTGTAGGGTATAGCGTGTAGGGTATAGAGTGAAGGGTATAGAGTGTAGGGTATAGAGTGTAGGGTATAATGTGTAGAGTGTAGGGTGTAGAGTGTAGAGTGTAGAGTATAGAGTGTAGGGTATAGAGTGTATGGTATAAAGTGTAGAGTGTAGGGTATAGAGTGTAGGGTATAGAGTGTAGGGTATAGAGTGTAGGGTATAGAGTGTAGGGTATAGAGTGTAGGGTATAGAGTGTAGGGTATAGGGTGTAGGGTATAGAGAGCAGATAGATGAAGCTGCAACCCATAATGAGGTCCTGGTTATGGGGGACTTTAACTACCCGGATATTAACTGGGAAACAGAAACCTGTGAAACGCATAAAGGCAACAGGTTTCTGCTAATAACCAAGAAAAATTATCTTTCACAATTGGTGCAGAATCCAACCAGAGGAGCAGCACTTTTAGACCTAATACTATCTAATAGACCTGACAGAATAACAAATCTGCAGGTGGTTGGGCATTTAGGAAATAGCGACCACAATATTGTGCAGTTTCACCTGTCTTTCACTAGGGGGACTTGTCAGGGAGTCACAAAAACATTGAACTTTAGGAAGGCAAAGTTTGAACAGCTTAGAGATGCCCTTAATCTGGTAGACTGGGACAATATCCTCAGAAATGAGAATACAGATAATAAATGGGAAATGTTTAAGAACATCCTAAATAGGCAGTGTAAGCGGTTTATACCTTGTGGGAATAAAAGGACTAGAAATAGGAAAAACCCAATGTGGCTAAACAAAGAAGTAAGACAGGCAATTAACAGTAAAAAGAAAGCATTTGCACTACTAAAGCAGGATGGCACCATTGAAGCTCTAAAAAACTATAGGGAGAAAAATACTTTATCTAAAAAACTAATTAAAGCTGCCAAAAAGGAAACAGAGAAGCACATTGCTAAGGAGAGTAAAACTAATCCCAAACTGTTCTTCAACTATATCAATAGTAAAAGAATAAAAACTGAAAATGTAGGCCCCTTAAAAAATAGTGAGGAAAGAATGGTTGTAGATGACGAGGAAAAAGCTAACATATTAAACACCTTCTTCTCCACGGTATTCACGGTGGAAAATGAAATGCTAGGTGAAATCCCAAGAAACAATGAAAACCCTATATTAAGGGTCACCAATCTAACCCAAGAAGAGGTGCGAAACCGGCTAAATAAGATTAAAATAGATAAATCTCCGGGTCCGGATGGCATACACCCACGAGTACTAAGAGAACTAAGTAATGTAATAGATAAACCATTATTTCTTATTTTTAGTGACTCTATAGCGACAGGGTCTGTTCCGCAGGACTGGTGCATAGCAAATGTGGTGCCAATATTCAAAAAGGGCTCTAAAAGTGAACCTGGAAATTATAGGCCAGTAAGTCTAACCTCTATTGTTGGTAAAATATTTGAAGGGTTTCTGAGGGATGTTATTCTGGATTATCTCAATGAGAATAACTGTTTAACTCCATATCAGCATGGGTTTATGAGAAATCGCTCCTGTCAAACCAATCTAATCAGTTTTTATGAAGAGGTAAGCTATAGACTGGACCACGGTGAGTCATTGGACGTGGTATATCTCGATTTTTCCAAAGCGTTTGATACCGTGCCGCACAAGAGGTTGGTACACAAAATGAGAATGCTTGGTCTGGGGGAAAATGTGTGTAAATGGGTTAGTAACTGGCTTAGTGATAGAAAGCAGAGGGTGGTTATAAATGGTATAGTCTCTAACTGGGTCGCTGTGACCAGTGGGGTACCGCAGGGGTCAGTATTGGGACCTGTTCTCTTCAACATATTCATTAATGATCTGGTAGAAGGTTTACACAGTAAAATATCGATATTTGCAGATGATACAAAACTATGTAAAGCAGTTAATACAAGAGAAGATAGTATTCTGCTACAGATGGATCTGGATAAGTTGGAAACTTGGGCTGAAAGGTGGCAGATGAGGTTTAACAATGATAAATGTAAGGTTATACACATGGGAAGAGGGAATCAATATCACCATTACACACTGAACGGGAAACCACTGGGTAAATCTGACAGGGAGAAGGACTTGGGGATCCTAGTTAATGATAAACTTACCTGGAGCAGCCAGTGCCAGGCAGCAGCTGCCAAGGCAAACAGGATCATGGGGTGCATTAAAAGAGGTCTGGATACACATGATGAGAGCATTATACTGCCTCTGTACAAATCCCTAGTTAGACCGCACATGGAGTACTGTGTCCAGTTTTGGGCACCGGTGCTCAGGAAGGATATAATGGAACTAGAGAGAGTACAAAGGAGGGCAACAAAATTAATAAAGGGGATGGGAGAACTACAATACCCAGATAGATTAGCGAAATTAGGATTATTTAGTCTAGAAAAAAGACGACTGAGGGGCGATCTAATAACCATGTATAAGTATATAAGGGGACAATACAAATATCTCGCTGAGGATCTGTTTATACCAAGGAAGGTGACGGGCACAAGGGGGCATTCTTTGCGTCTGGAGGAGAGAAGGTTTTTCCACCAACATAGAAGAGGATTCTTTACTGTTAGGGCAGTGAGAATCTGGAATTGCTTGCCTGAGGAGGTGGTGATGGCGAACTCAGTCGAGGGGTTCAAGAGAGGCCTGGATGTCTTCCTGGAGCAGAACAATATTGTATCATACAATTATTAGGTTCTGTAGAAGGACGTAGATCTGGGTATTTATTATGATGGAATATAGGCTGAACTGGATGGACAAATGTCTTTTTTCGGCCTTACTAACTATGTTACTATGTTACTATGAGTGTAGGGTATAGATTGTAGGGTATAGAGTGTAGGGTATAGAGTGTAGGGTATAGAGTGTAGGGTATAAAGTGTAGAGTGTAGGGTATAGAGTGTAGGGTATAGAGTGTAGGGTATAGAGTGTAGAGTGTAGGGTATAGAGTGTAGGGTATAGAGTGTAGGGTATAAAGTGTAGAGTGTAGGGTATAGAGTGTAGGGTATAGAGTGTATGGTATAGAGTGTAGGGTATAGAGTGTAGGGTATAGAGTGTAGGGTATAGAGTGTAGGGTATAGAGTGTAGGGTATAAAGTGTAGAGTGTAGGGTATAGAGTGTAAGGTATAGAGTGTAGGGTATAGAGTGTAGGGTATAGAGTGTAGGGTATAGAGTGTAGGGTATAAAGTGTAGAGTGTAGGGTATAGAGTGTAGGGTATAGAGTGTAGGGTATAGAGTGTAGAGTGTAGGGTATAAAGTTTAGAGTGTAGGGTATAGAGTGTAGAGTGTAGGGTATAGAGTGTAGGGTATAGAGTGTAGAGTGTAGGGTATAGAGTGTAGGGTATAGAGTGTAGGGTATAGAGTGTAGGGTATAAAGTGTAGAGTGTAGGGTATAGAGTGTAGGGTATAGAGTGTAGGGTATAGAGTGTAGAGTTTAGGGTATAGAGTGTAGGGTATAGAGTGTATGGTATAGAGTGTAGGGTATAGAGTGTAGAGTGTAGGGTATAGAGTGTAGGGTATACTGTGTAGAGTGTAGGGTATAGAGTGTAAGGTATAGAGGGTAGGGTATAGAGTGTACGGTGTAGAGTGTAGGGTATAGAGTGTAGGGTATAGAGTGTAGGGTATAGAGTGTATGGTATAGAGTTTAGGGTATAGAGTGTAGGGTATAGAGTGTAAGCTATAAAGTGTAGGGTGTAGAGTGTAGGGTATAGAGTGTAGGGTATAGAGTGTAAGGTATAGAGTGTAGGGTATAGAGTGTAGGGTATAGAGTGTAGG